>NC_092514.1:78009707-78333457 GCF_047511675.1 Marmota flaviventris
AGAGAGAGAGAGAGAGAGAGACCTTAACAAGCAAACAAAAACATATCTCCTTGGCTAAGTTTTGTTTTTGAAAGGTTGTGTCAAAACAGAACTTATTTTAAAATTGAAAAGTTGTAAGAAATCTGCTCAGGAGGCTGAAACCAGCCTGGGCAACTTAGCAAGACCCTGTCTCAAAAAGGGCTGGGGATGTGGCTCAGTGGGTAAGCACCCGTGGGTTTAATCCCCAGTATACCTGGCCCGAGAAAAAGTTTTAAAAAATAAACTAAAACTAAGACCAGCGACTAGGCAACCTTTATGCCCGCACACACGTTTCTTGCCTTTTTCAGGTAGAAACCAGAGTTCATTGTAGGGCATGGTCAACAGCTGACACTTGGTTCCCATCCCCAGTTCCGCGGCAGAAGGAGGGAGCGCTGGGTTCCCAGCCGGCGGCCCTGGCCACACTCTAAGTGAAGTGCCAGCCCCAGCGAGCCTCAGCCCTGCCTGCTTCCCGCCGTGCACCTGCTGGGTTCTGAGTAATCCCGGCTGGGAGGGAGGCAGAGCCGGCCGCCGGCAGCTCCTCAGCCAGGTGAAAGACGCAGGGGGTAGCTCTGAGAGGAGAGAGATGCACGTACCTGCTGCGGACCTGCTGCCTGCGGAGGGACCTGCGGTGGCCTGAGGATGTGTCTCTGCTGAGCTGAGGAGCAGGTTCTGTTCTCACGGTGGCTCGGTGAAACTGGAGCCGGCTGTTCCAGTGGGAGGGATTTAAGTGTAGGAGTCTAGCCCTCAGGGCGTAGAGATGCACCTGATATTCCTCCGCCCGCAGCTAGGATTCGTGGGTTTGCTCCGACGGAGCTCCCCACAGCCTCACTGGGCATGGTCCCGACCAGCCAGGTGCCACCCCCAGCCCCCTGGGGCACCCCTGCTTGGCCCTTAAGGGCCAGCGCAGTGCTGTCTGGACGCCAGCGGGGCAGGGGGTTAGGGTTGGCGTGTTGTGGGCCAGGACGCAGGTCACTGGGAGAGGGCGGCCGCTCTGCGATAGACTTTGAGGGTACGGCAGACACCGCGCGTGACTCCCTTCAGACCTGGGCATGTGTGTGCGGCAGCAGAACACTTGGGCTCTCCCGAAAGGTGGCTGCCTGGCTACGAGGCCTTTGGCCTTCCTTGGCTCTGTCCCCAAGGGCTTGGTGGTGGCTCCCCTAGAGCTGGGCAGCTGGGAAGGAGCTCCCTTCTCGCTTGCTGTGGGGACCTGCTGGAGCATGCCCGGGACGGCACCCTGCGCCGGGAGCCTTCGTGGGAGCCGCGCTGCACTCCCTCTGTCCCTCACCAGTGAGGCAGACGTGCGACTGGGGAGCCGGTTGGTTCGTGAGGTCTGGCGTGTGGTGTTGACTCGGGGACAGGAAAGGAGACCGTGGGTGCTGTTGGCCCTGGTCGCGCCTGGCCGCTGGCAGAGGCTGGGGCACCACAGGCACTGAGACACCCGAGGGCACACTGTCACTGCTCTCCCCGATGTGAGACTTGTGCTCCCACTTGCTTATCTCCGTATCCAGTTCTTGGACACTTCCTGCAGTTGCCTGGCCCTAGAATTCAGTCACAGCAGTCCACAGTCCTGCCATGAGAGAGCAGCTCCCTGCTGTCCTCCTGTCTCCTGGCGTGGGCAGGCCCTGGAGCTCAGTGGCTTGAGACACGCACTGCTTCCTGATGTCTCCTGCTCTTGTGGTCTGGGGCTTGGGCAGGGCTCTGCTGGACAGCTGGGCACTGGCTAAGGTCACAGGGTGGGACTGAGGACCCAGCTGCCCTGGAGGGTCCAGCAGTGTTCCAGCACGGCCTCCTTGGGAGGACTCTGGGAGGGTGGGCAACCTCCAGAGAGCCAGGCAGACAGGCCCTCTGCCTGAGGCTACAGGCTCTGTGCTGGCCAGACCTGCGAGGAGGCGGGGTTGCCGGGTCTGTGCCTGTGCCCCTGCCTGGCACCCTTGGACCTTCCCTTGGTGAGCTCTGTGCTGGAGTCTGCTGCCAGCGCTCCCTCCTCTGCTCCAGTGCCGTGTTCTTGGCCTCCCCCAGGGCAGGCGAGGCTTGGCTGCCCGCTCCTCCTGCTGCCCACCTCCCGCCTCCTGGGGAGTCTCCCTCTGCCCTGCTGGGTGCTGCTCCTGGGGCCCACACAGCCTCTCCTGCATCCGACCACCCTACACACTTCCTGATGCTCAGGTGGGCTGCTCTTGACTCTCAGTTTACAGTTCTCCTTTCAGGGTGGGGTCTGCACTCAGTGGGGTGGAGGTGCATAGCCGGGCAGTGTTCAGGACCCCTGGGCCTGCCTGCATCCCTTCCTACATCCCTCCGTGCGGGGGTGTCCTTGAGCCCAGCCTGCAGGATCACTGTCCCCTCTGTGTCCTTAGCTCTGGGGCTGCTGTGGGTTTCCCAGCATTCTGGGTGCTCCTTTTATTTGGCGGGGGGGTACCAGGGATTGAACTCAGGGGCACTCGACCACTGAGCTACACCCCAGCCCTGTTTTGTATATTATTAGAGACAGGGTCTCACTGAGTTGCTTAGCGCCTCGTTTTTGCTGAGGCTGGCTTTGAACTTGCGATCCTCCTGCCTCTGCCTCACAAGCATTGGAATCACAGGCGTGTGCCACCACAGCCCTCTGGATGCTGCTGCTGCTGCTGCTGCTTTTTTTTTTAAATTCTTTTAGTTGCATTTGGACACAACACCTTTGTTTTATCCATATATTTTTATGAGGTGCTGAGGATGGAACCCAGCGTCTCGCGTGTCTAGGTGAACGCTCTACCGCTGAGCCACACCCCAGCCCCTGGGTGCTCCTTTTTGATTCCTAAGTTTTTCAGCAGGAGTGGGTGGGTGCCGAGCCTGTGCAGTTCCCATCCCTGTGAGCTTGTCCTTGTCCAGTGTGCTCTGTCTGCTGCTCCAGGCCCTCCCTCCGTGACCGTGTCCAGGGGTCCATCTGTCTCGTGTCGGGGTGGGTGTTCAGGAGGCCTGAGCTTGCCGTGCCGCGGGCCTTGGGCTCACGTGGCCTGGGGGTATTGGGACCTATGTGTGCCCAGCCTCCTAAACCTTGTTGCTCCCCTCCTGTCCTCTCTGACCCTGAAGCTTGTGCCTTGGGGAAAAAGTCCTGTTCTGCTGTTTTTCCCGAGGGCCAGCCCGCTGTGTGTGTGCTTGACTCTCTGCGTCTTGCTGTGAGGTCTCTGACCAAGGTGGTCACATCTTAGGGTAGGGAGTGGGTAGCATAGCAGCTGACCATCACTGAGCATGGTCCAGGTGTAGGTGCCTTGGAGTGCGGGACGTCGGTTGTCCAGTCAGTTGTGCCACATGAGCCTGGTTTCCAGGGCTGAGCTGTGCTCTGGAGGTGGCCCAGACTGGGCACAGTGTGGTGGCCTTGCAGTTTGCTCGCTGTGCTGGGGCGAGAGCCCTGAATGCCCCTCGGCAGTATCGTCCTTCTGTGTGAGGGTCCATGGGCCTCCTCCAGGTCTGATGAGCCACTTTCCACACCTGCCTCCTGGATGGAACTTCTTGGAAGAAGGAAGGAGTCACTTAGGCTTTGGACCTTCAAGTGAGTCCCCGAGGTGTTTTTCACTTCTTTTCTCTCCTTCTGGGGCACTGCATCCAGAGGAAGGTAAAGAGGAAGTGAAAGTGCTTTGCAGCAGTCCGAGCCTGGTTCTGCTCACCTCTGCCTCCTGCAGTGTGGGAAGCGAGGGGCACTCAGGAACACCCTGTCCTCTGTGGCCCCGGCCAGTACTGCGTACTGGGTGTATCTCAGGACCCCTGAAACACAGGCTTGAGCTGGTTCTGCACGTGACAGCTCCCATTCCCCAGGGACCCCTTCCCTCCCTCTTCCCTCCTTGGGTTTGGGACTTCTGTGGTCCCCCTTTTCCTTCCCTGGTTTTCTTCCCCTTTTGCTAAGTTTTGGGACTGAGGCTGGATTGAGGGAGGGCCCTGACCCTAGGCACTGTCCTGGGGTTACTCAAAGCCACCAGCCAGGCCTACCTCCCCTTCTCTCATTTCTCGGAGCAGGAGCCCAGGGGTAAGTCCTGTGTCTTGCAGATGCTGGGGCCCCGAGGGACGCTGGCCCTGACGGACGAGAGCTGTGTTTCACTTCAGCTGCTGTCTCTGCCTGGAACCAGGGTGTGGCCTTGGCCCCTGCTGCTGAGTGAGGCCTGCACCCTGCAGCTCTGGGAGGGCTCACCTGCTGGGGGGCTGGAGGCACCCGCACCAGGGCCCTCCTCAGGGTGCAGCTGGCTGTCTAGAGGTGGGGGTGACAAGAGGGCCCGCAGCAGTGGGGAGTGTGGCCCGTGGGCAGCTCCTCCCTCCTGAGCAGGGGAATTCTGGAATCCGCGTGAACCTTCTGGCGAGTGAGGGGAGCCTCTCCCTGTTGGTGGCCAGCCTTGGTCCTGGGTGCTTGGCTGCCTTTGTCTAGGGGGAAGCCTGAGTCCGGTCTTGGGCTGGGAAACTTGGCTGAGGCCTCAAGGACCCCACAGTCCTCACCGCCTGGCCCCCTCCTCACCAAGCAGGACAGTATTGTGCCGCAGCCCTGGACTCTGCTGCCCAGGTTTGCTCTAGATGGCGTTTTTACACATGGATCTCAGCCTGCGTGGAGCCCACTAAGAACTCAGTTAAGTTGAACAGGGACACGTAAAACAAGTTGGCATGCAGCCTTCCTTTTTTCCCCGCCTGCTACAAGCAACACCGTGGAGAAGCATGACAGCAGGAATCGGGAGGCCTTGGTGAGCCAGCCCCGCGGCTGGCCTGGCCTCCCGCTGCCCCGACCCCACTTCCCTTCCCTGGGACAGCCACGCTTTCTCTCGGCTACCTCCGGAGTGATCTGGTCCGTCCTTTGCAGTGGTGGCTTTTGTTTCTGTCTCAGGCAGTCGTTCGCCCTCTCCTCCCTCGTCTTCTGCTGTGCTTTACACTCTTTTTATCTTTTTTTTCAATAGTGTCTTTCTAGATGGTTCTGTTCTCTCAAACTCACTTTAGATTCTGCAGGTAAGAATCAGGAGTTGCTCTGCTAAATGTGTGCTGTGTGCTGGGACGGCTCAGCGCAGGGTGGCCGTGAGTCCTCTGCACGTGACGCACGGCGTCCTTCCACCGCACACACCACAGGGTTCTGCCAGGGCCTTGCAGCCTGCCTGGCTGGCAGGCAGGCGCCTTCTCGCGGTTCCAAGAGAAGGTTGCGCTGGGTAGGAGGTCATCGCCCTGGGAGAAGTTGGCCACCTCCCCTGGCTGGCATCGTGCATAGACTGGTCATTTGTCCTAGGCTTTATCAGCTCCAATCCCAGCATTAAATGTGTGGTGCTGGTGGCAACTCTGACACAGGTGACTAAATTATGGCTTAAGAGCACACACATAAAAAGATACCTGTCTTTCTCACTGCCGAGCCAGTGCGACCACAGAATAGCGAGAGGTGTACAGACACACGTGCTTGTGACGTGCACCTCCCAGAGTGTCTGCGTCGCATGTGGATCCAGAGCACGTGGTGCATCTGCACATCTGTGGAGGGTCCACGTAGCTGGTGAAGCCTGGGCATGGTTACCCTGCAGTAGGGGGAGGTACATGCCCACTGCCCGTTCGCAGGCAGCAGAGAACCTCAGCCTCAGAGCTGCGGGGTCCTAGCCCACAAGCCACCAAGGCCCCACTGTCCAGCTGAAAACCACTGGCTGGAAAGGGTGGTGTGCTGGTTGGAGACCACACTCAGCGTCTCTCCCAGGCGACCCTTGTGCTGTGTGTGAATGCTTGACGTCAGAGGTGACCTCTGCCCACCCTGGATCGCGGTGCCCCCTCTCACCTGGTGGGCTGCATTTGTCAAGTTCTGGCTCTTTTTACTGAACACTAGACACGGTTATTTTTAAAGACACTGTTTGTTTAGTGTGTTCTCCACAGATACAGGATTCCTTTTGTCCGTGCTGTCCTTTTGCATCTCAGAGCTCTCCTCTGGGACAGTCCTCTGGGACAGTCTCACCTCTTCTGGCTTTTTCGAGTCCCTTTGACTCAGGTGTGTTGGTAGCCGCCGCAGTTCCCTGACCGTCTCTCCTCATACAGCCTGGGGGCAGGTGCCGTCCGCTCTCCCTCCTTGCTGGGCTTTCCTGCTCTGCTCGGAGCTTTGCAGCCCACTCTGAGTTCAGATGCAGGTTCTCTGTTGGCCTTGTGTTATGTGCTTAGGTTTTCTGTGTCTGACTCACAGCTGTCCTTGTTTCTGGAAAGTTCTCCATCACTCATTCTTTGGGATCCCTGTGTTTCTGTTTTCTCCTTGTGGGACCTATGCAGGTCCTTACTCTGACTTCTGGTCCCTTTTCTTCATGTTTTCTTTCTCTTCTTTCCAACTTGTATTTTCTGCAGTTCCTTCTGCTCATTCTTTATCTTCACCAGGTTCTTGTATCTGCTGGGTCTTTTCCTTTGTCAACGCCAAACACTGCATTTTTGATGTCAGTAGCATTTTCTGTATCTACAGGTGTGTACGTGTGCTGTTATACTGTAAGGTGTTAGATCGTGTGTGATGTCATGTGTAGGTTATGGGTATGTCAACATATCCAAATTGACTGGTCATTGCTGGTTTCTTAATTGTGGCTCATTTTTAATTTCATCTTTTATTAAAATACTTCATGTGCAGTTTAACAAACTTATTTGAAGGGTCTGATGAGGGTGCCTCCCTAACTTGTGCGGAGCCAGCAAGGTGTTGGGGCCTTGCCCTGTTCAGGATCCTATTGACCGGGCAGCCCAAGTTCTGGGGGCACCAGCACGTGCAGTGTGTAGAATCCCCTTTGCAATCACAGAGCTTCCTTCTCACTGTCCCCTCGGGTGGCAGGGAGGCCCAGCTCCTTGGGTCTCTCTGGGCATCACTACTGGGCACGGTTCCTCCCTGAGCCCATGGGCAGCTCTGTTGCATGTACAGGCCCCTCAGCCTCCCGGCCCTCCTCAGTCCCAGCAGGCGCTGCGCCCTGTGCCAGGCCCCTGCTCGCCCTGCCTGCTCAGCACCCTGGAGAAGTCCGCCTTGGGCCTGTCTCAGAGCACGTTGAAGGCCACTGCTCCTCTTTAGAGTCAGTGTGGAATTCTACATGCAGTCACCTCAGGCCACCTTGTAGGGGCAGCTCAGGATGTCAGCACCTGCAAGGTCACACTGCCACTGCTTCGCTGGGCCCTGGGGCACTCTCATCACCTGTGGGGAACCTGGAGACTGTCCAGTTCTTTCTAGAAGCTTCCCCAGAGTCAGGTCTTCAGCGGTGACTTTGGGTTCAGCTCTCTCAGGCAGGATGCTGCTGGGGTCCCCCAGCCTCAGGGCTCCCAGGCTGGGCCTCTCCCGCTGTGGAGGGCCCATTCCGCCTGCGCCCTTGGGCTTTTGGCTCACCGAGACTGGTGGGCTCCTCGGTTCTCCCGGGGGTGTGGGATTGCTGGAGAGCCTCTCAAGGTCCGCCTGGCCTGCCAGCGTCCCACAGTGGTGCTGGCAGGGGTAGGACACAGGCACCTTGTTGCAGCCTCGACTCACATGACCCCTGGTGACCTGGGTGTCCAGCGCCTTCTCAGTGGTCCTGGTCCATCTGTGCATGTGTGCTGGCCTCTCAGGGTCCTTTACGTACCTGGCCCTGTTCTTTGACTGCTGTGAGTCAGGGCAGAGCTGGCCCCCACTTCCGGGAGGAGCCTTTAATCCTCCTGGACGCTTTGCTCCTTTCAAGCTGTTGCACTTGGCCCTCTGTCATTAGCTGGGGTGTTTCTGGGCCAGCGGCCTGTGCGCCCTGAGGAGTGCACCCAGGCTCCCGGAGGGCGCCTCCTGCCCGTGGGCACGCCTAGCTCAGCGAGCTTCCCCTCTGGTGGAGTGGTGGTGGCTGGGGGCAGGAACCCACAGGCTCTTGCCTTGGGGTAGCTGAGAGTCAGCGGGACATGGCGGAGAGGTGGGAGGAGCTGGCCGCGTCTCCTGGGGGCGTTGACTTGGTGAGGAGCATCTGGGGTTGCTGAGGAGAGGTAGCCAGACCAACCTGAGCCCAGGGTGCTGGCCGTGTCCCTCAGTGGGAGGCAGCCACGTGGCCAAGGCCAGTGGTGCTCTGGCCGTGAGCGCAGGGAAGTGGCAGCGGCCTGCCGCGGGCATTCGCAGGGCGCGGGTGGGCAGAGCTGACCCCAGGAGGGCCTGTGCCCTGTGCTCCGGGCAGTTGTGCGGGGCTTGATCCTTTTCCTCCTTGAGGGCTTTGTGATCTGCTTCCCTGGATGCCTTGCTGACCTTGGCCAGCCGCCAGGGGACAGAGCCCGTGGGGCTGTGGTACGCCCACCGTGGATATCAGGGTCCGTTTGTCTGTGACTGTGCGTGGAGAAGCAGCCAGGTCTTGGAGGTTCTTTGGTTTGGCCCATGGCCTGCTGCTGCGGTGGGCCTGGTGGCAGCCAGCCGGGGGCCTGTGATGCCCTGGCCTGCCTCAGGTCAGTTAGTGTTAGGTCTGCTGTGGGATGTCCTCTTATTCTGAGGTGACACCTGGCTGAAAGGCCCTTGTGGTGTCCCCGGGGTGAGGGCCGGCAGGGCTGGTGTGTGGGTAGCATCTTCAGTTAACGTAAGAGGCACTGCTCCCTCTGGGGAGGGTGGTGCCCTCCTTCCTGGGCTCTCAACCCTGTGCCCTTCTTCGTCTGTTCACACCTTTGCACTGTTCACACCTTTGCACTGTGGACAGGACTTTGAGCATGAGGCTCTGCTCCCCATCATCAGGTGCCTCTCACTGCCTTTTGTCCCTGACCATCTTTAAGGAAAAAGTGTGGGTGGTCCTGAGCCGGTCCTCTGTGGAGGCAGCTACTGCTTGGCACGGATGTGGGCATTGCTGTGCATGGGTCAGTCCATCACTGTGTGAAAGGTCTTGCTGGTATAGACCCCATGGCCCCTTGCCAGAGGCCTAGGGGTGAGAGGCCCAGATTCCAGGAGACCTCTGGTCATGCTACGAGTGTTCTGAGCACCTTGGTAGGTGTGGGCCATGCCACAGTGGGGACGCTGATTGTCTGCTCAGAACGCATGCTGAGTCCGCAGAAGGACTCTCCGTCGGCGGTGTAAACAGCCCTGGTGTCATACAGTCAGGTTTTGCTGCCAGAAGTTTTCAAACCCACCTTTCAGAACCTTTAGACTTGGTCATCACGGGGATTCTGAGCCTGTCAGGTGAAGAGTAGAAGGGTGGGGGACGGGGAGCCAGAAGCCCACAAATGAGTGCCTTTGACCCCGTGGCTCATGCTGTGAGAGCCCAGTGCACACGGGACCCATGGCCCCTCAGAATCAGCAGGCTGGGCCAGTGTCAGCAGTGGGCCCTGGAGGGACACACACGTCGTGACTGCAGGACGCCATTCCCCACACGTCTGTGCTCTGCAGGGCTGCCCAGTGCAGCAGTCCAGGGCACACGTGCTGCATGCCCATCTGAGCCCAAGTGGTCAGTTTTCTGCGTCCTTGGTGAGCGGTCAGTCTTCTCACTTCAGCTTCTGTTGGTCATGTTGTTGTTAAACACCTTGCACACTTGTAGCTGCACAGGAGGTTGTGGAGACGTGTGCAGGAGGCCTTCTGCCCCTCCCATGACGTCGCGTGGAACCGACCGTGGCCGGGCTGGGGCAGAAGCTTCCAGGTATGCGCACGTGTATATGTGCATGGGCTCTGCTGTCCACTCGGGGGTAGACCGCGAGCTCCTGCCAGGCCCTTGTGCATGCTCTGAGCCTCATTCCGCCCTTTTAACTTCTCTCTCAGAGCCTTGCAAAGGTGCCAGGCTGGCCTAGAGCTTCCATCCTCCTCCCTCGGCCTGCCGTGTCGCGGGGACGAGAGACGCCTGGCCTTTTCAGAGACAATAGTTTCTCTTACTGTTTTGAATGCAATTTTGGAAGTCCCCGTCTCGCTGCTTGAGGAGCAGCTCTGAGGTTGGGGTGTCTGAGTGCAGAGGCCCCCTGAGCCGCACTGCTGAGGCGGGCAGTGTGCTGGGGGTCTGGAGGGCGCCTGGCTGCCGGGTTTTCCGCTGCCCTCATGCAGGACAGCAGGCCTGTGTGTGTGTGTCCCTGGTGTGTCCTCACCACTTCCTGGGAGTTGGCTGAGCCACTGGGAGCTGGTGCCGACTTGGCTTATGCTGTGGCTGGCGAGTGGGGTGTGGTGTGGCAGGAGCTGCCCTGTCCCTGGGGGACATGGCGGAGGCACGCACAGGCTGCTCCTTGTCATCACCCGGGCTCGCTCTGCAAGTTGCAGGTGTTCCTGAGGGCCTGTCCTCAGGCTAGACCTCACCTCCGGTGTTGCGCTTCTCTAGGGCAGGCCTTCGCTGAGGCTTACAGGTGCCATGTCTGGCCGTGGCAGAGGCAGCCCTGACCCTGTGGGGTACTCATGGGGTCCTTGGGTCGTGTGGCTGGGAGGGGGCCTTGTCTCTCAACTCCTGGTCAGTGGGCTGAGCACCTGGCATGGAGCAAGAGTGTGCTTGGGGCTTTGGGGGTGACTGCACCATGCCCACAGTGTCTGAGGCCCCTGGGGAGGGCAGAGCCAGGTGACGCCTGTGGGGAGCACACTTGGCAGTCCAGGTGTGCTGGGCAGGTGCCCTGGGTGCCAGGTGGGGTTGCTGGCCCTCTGAAGGCAGAGCACACAGGTTTGCACCTCCTGCATGGTGACGGGTGCCGTGCCGCTGGCAGCTGGGACCTCTGGGGCAGTTCTGCAGTGGGGCCTGGGAGCCCAGAGGCCTGTGGGCAGGCGTTCTGTCTGTCATTTCCTCTTGCCCCCAGCAAACTCTAGTGTGGGCATTTTTTTCTGAGCAAGTTGGACTGCATTCTTGAGGACGGTGTGATGGCTGTTGGTACAAGAGGCAGGTTCTGTGGCAGTGGCCACACCTGCTCTGGGAAGCTGGTGCTCTCCGGGCTCAGGCTCTGCATGGGCTCCTGGACCTGAGTGTGGCCCACATGCAGCCCCATTGTGGGATGAAGTGGGTCAGGCTCTGGGAGGTGAAGTCCCCAAGGTTGACCATGGCCAGCACCCCTGCCCAGTGCCCTGTCCACCATGACTTCCCTTGCTGTGAGGGGGTGTCCATGCTACCATGCTTTCCTCTGCTGTCTGCTGCTGGGCTCTGCACATTCCTCGCTGTCCAGTTGCAGGTGGATTTGCACGAGCTCTGTGCGCGGGAGCCCACACAGCACACTCGCCCTGGGGCTTGACTTGTTTCAGGATTGGCGCAGCTCGTTGGCTCGGAAGATGTCACTGTGGTGTGGTCTTGAGGACAGGCTGTTTCCGCCTCTGAGGAGGAGCCTTGTGCTCTTCTGAGCCTGCAGGCTCTGCAGACCCTGATGTAGGCATGTGGGGATCTGGGGGTTAAGCTTCTCTCCCCTGGAGGCTGCTTTTCCTTGGGCAGTTGGCATTGAACACATGACATGCTGTCTGGAGGGAAGGGTGCTTAAATTACATTGCTGGGCTCGCTTGCCAAAAGGAAGCCCCCGGGGTGCGTGGTACAGTTGACAGGCATTCGCAGTGTGTAGCTGGAGCCAGGAGGAAGGTCTGTTCAAAGCTTTCGAATGGTTTCCTTATTTTAAACCTGTTGAATCTGGAAGGAGCTGTGTGCTTTTGAACTTCTGTGACGAGGACTTCATATAAAACCTTGGGGCCCAGGTTTCCCGGCCAGCTGTGAGCCCACCTTGCGAGTGCCATGTCCACCTCCCCTGCATGGCCCAGTCTGGACACAGCCAGGTCAGGTGGTGGCAGGGCCCATTGAGGAGTGGGGATGCAGGCCTGACCCCTGCTTCGCCGGGCTGCGGCTGCCACCTTGAGGTGCACCAGAGCCCGAGTGGGGTCCCTTCTTCCCGTTGAGGATCACTCATTGCTGTCACTCTTTAGCTTTCCAGCAGCCATGGGCAGAGCTTCCGCCTTCACCCGCCTTCACGGGCCGCACTGCGTGCAGGCTGGCAGGCCCGGGGCACTGCTGATCGGACCCTGGAGCTGGCTGTGGTGTTACTGAGGCCCTGGGTTTCTCAGCAGGACGGCAGCATGGGTTTGTGCAGACTCCTTGGACTGGGGTACAGGAGACCAGCTGGGGTTCTGCTAGGTAGCACTGACAGTGGACACACTGGGCGCAGAAGCGGCTGTCACCTGATGTGGCTGGCGGAGGTGGACCTTCCTCAGTGCCCCTCACTAGCCAGAGATGAGGGCACCACTCCCTGCCCCTGGGGACAGAGCTGGGGTGGAGAGCCCGGGAAGGGGGCCGCGCCTGCCGGGGCCGATGGTGCTCCCAGGTGTGCGGGTGTGAGTGTGGATCTGCCCCTCCGCCTGCTGGGGGCCCAGCTTCATCCTGCGGAGCCCGAGCTGACACTCGAGGCCGTCTGAGGCCCTGAGCCATGCCCCTGGTCTGCACCCCACGAGGTGGCCCTCCGCAGTGCCTCGGCTCATCAGGCTCCACAGTCCTTGTTCCCTGGACGCCTGCCCTGCAGCACAGAAGTGGGTCAGCGTGGTACAGAGGCTGGGTCCTCCAGGTGGACCGGGTCTGCTCCCGTCGGGTTGGAGTGCTGCGCCTCCCCAGCCACGGCAGCAGCGGTCGCTCGCTGGGCTGTGCTCCCTGGGAGGCGGGTGTGGCTCCGGGTGGCCACGGCAGCCCTCAGCACTAGAGCTCATTCCACTGGCTGCTCGGTGCGTCTGCCTGGTGCTGCCTCCTGGGGTGGAGGTCCATGGGGCCTGGAGGCTGTGGCTGATGGTGGGGCTGCAAGGCTGCTGGGCAGCCGGTGGGGGTCGAGTGCCCTCAAGAGGGAGGTGGGAGGGGCAGCTGTGTGGCCCCATGGCCCCTTCTAGAGCGGTTGGGTTTGGCAGAGCAGGACGCGTGCAGCGGGAGTGGCTGCTGTCGGTGGGCAGGCTCTGGGAGGGGATGTGGAGCGGCCCAGAGGGGCTGGCCTGGGTGACTGCCCAGCCCTGCGCGAGCCTTGAGAGGATGGTGTGGCCACTGGCAAGAGCAGCCCCTGGGGGCTCCGTCTCAGGTGAGGGGCCGTGACCCGCCCCATGTGGGTGTCTGTGGAGGGGTGACCTTGACGTTGTGGTGAGGGGCCTCCTGTAGCCTGTAGGCCCTGCCCACTGCCTGTCCTGTGGCAGGCCTGCTCTGGGGCTCGCATGCCTGGTGGAAGCAGATATAACCAAAGTGGATTTATCTTGAAATAAACTGATTTTATGTAGTTTTAGGTGAGTTTATGAATTTCACTATTTTATTGGTATAAAAATGTGCACAAAAAATATGAAATCGCGTTCGTCTTGTATTGTGACTTAAGTAGAATAAAAAATTCTTAGGAGCAGAAAGGCAGAGGGGACTCTGATGGTCACCCTGCGGCTTGCTGCGTGACCTGCCTCCGGGTGCCGTCCTGGATGCGTCCGTGCCGTGGCGGGCCGTGGTAAGGTGCTGCTGCAGGTGGCTCGTGCCCCTGTCGTGGCCTCCTGCCCTGCCTTGCCCTGGACCTCAGGCCAGCTCACATGTGGGGACCAGGGCCATCTGCCCCAGAGAGGGCTGCCTGTGGGTGCCAGGTGGTCTGGAAGCTGCTGGCTTCCCTCCTGCCATGTCATGGAGATGCGGCTGTGGAGGCTGCTGGGCCGCATCCTGCCAGAGCGCGTGCACTTGCTGGGTGTCCCGTCGAGGGTGTGGCCGTCTCGGTGGCCCTGCACACCTGTCATGCAGGGCCGCGACTGGCTCCTCCCCCTCTGGCATGGTGGTCATGTGCTTCTGGTTTTTTAGTTTCCCAAACAACGAGCGAGCTGTTTGTCACTCTTTGTGGCAGCGTGGTTGTCCATTTTGGGTCAGTGGGACTTTTAGCATGGTCTTTCAGAAAATCTCATGTGACATGACTTTGAAAAAAAATTGATATTCTTTGAATTACCAGAGTTTTTTGAGGTTCTTTTGTGTTGTTGCATTTCCCTAATGTTACTCTCAGAAGGTTTTAAAAAGTTGACAGCTGGTTTAATTATAAAGTAAGGGTGTTAAACGCTTAAATAAACGTATTTTAATTAACGTACGTGTCTCTCACATACCCTTTCCAAGTGCTGAAATACATGAGCCTCGTACGGAAGAGGCAGGTAGGTAAAGTTCTAAACGCGGCATGCAGTGCCCCCAGTGCCCTGGATCCTCCCAGGGGTACTTGTGCAGCTGCGTGTGTGGCGGCGGGCCCCTTGGCCGGGCGAGACTGCCTGCCCGCCTCCCGACCCCCTGCTCTTGGAGGCCCGGGAGGGGCTGTCTCCTGAGGCCCGGGCCTTTCCAGCACGGGCGGTGGGTCTGTGCTCCCCTGCAGCCCCGTCCTGTCCAGGCCGTAACTGCGGCAGGCCGTGCACTGTCCTCTTCCCACGTAGCCGTGCTGACTGTCTGTCTCCTGCCCAGTTGTCGCCGTGATCCTGAAGGCGCTGACCTACGAGGAGAAGCGGGGCGCCTGCAGCGTGGGTGCCAATGTCAGGGACGCTGCCTGCTACGTGTGCTGGGCCTTCGCGCGAGCCTACGAGCCGCAGGAGCTGAGGCCCTTCGTGACCTCCATTGCAAGGTAAAGCCTGCTGCGTGGGTGTGGTGGGCCCCGGGATGCCACACGGACGGTGCCGCACGGACGGTGCCCGTTGGTGAGCAGGGAGGTGGTCTTAGAAGACCAGAAAGCCGCAGCTGCTCCAAGTACTGGAGTTCAGCTCAGCAGGCCCAGGTGGCTGCCGGGCCTGGGTGTGCTGCCGAGGCGTGTGGTGGCACCGGGCAGGGAGGCCCCGCAGCCTGGGGGCGTAGTGCCTGTAGCCCACACCCCCGGGTGCCTGGAGCTGCAGGACGGCGGGAGCACTCCAGAGCGTGGGCTCCTCTGAGTCCAGGCTCCGTCTGGCCCTCATTTCCTGGGCTGATATGTGCACTGACGGGGAGGGGCTGGTGTGGTGCCAGGAGGGCCAGCACCCCTACAGGTGTCCTAGGTGGGGGTGGGTCCTGGGTATGGCAGGTGTCCTGGGTGGTGGTGGGTCCCGGACAGGGGTGTGGGTGTCCTGGGTAGGTGCCCGGGTAGGTATCCTGGTGGGAGTGTAGGTATCCCAGGTGGTGATGGGTATTCCAGGTGTGGGTGTGGGTGTAGGTGTCTGGGTGGTGGTAGGTGTACCAGCAGAGGGGTATCCGTGGTGCTGGTGCATGTCGCGGATCGGAGTGAGTATCTCGACGGTGGTGGGTGTCCTGGGTGGGGATGTGGGTGTCCCTGGTCGGGGTGTGGGTATCTCTGGTGGTGGCACATGTCCTGGGGTTGGGGGGGTGGTCTCTGGATGGGGTAGGTGTCCTGGGTGTGGGTGTGGGGAGATGGCTGGGTAGTGTCTCCCAGCCTTTGTGTGCTCTGGAGCTGAGCCGCTTGAGGAGCTCCCACTCTGCAGAGGGAATGGGCAGCTTTGACTCCGGGGCTGCCCCTCTGTTACTCAGAAGGGGCAGGTTTGACCTCTGAGCTGGCCCTGTGCAGGCTCTCTGAGATCTGGGTTCTGTGGTGACTGCAGTGCATGGTCTGCACAGAGTGTGGTGGATCGAGCCTGTGCTGGGGTGTCCTGGGGGACGTGTGGGGCTCTCAGGAAGGTGGGGCCTGGAGTGTGGCTGCTACTGGGGCCTGGAAGTGGCATCCAGGGCTGATCTCTTGGCTGGGCCGACACTAGACAGCCCAGGCACAAGGCTGGGGAAGACTTGGATCTCCAGACGGGAGTGGCTGGTGTGCAGCGTGTCCAGCCTGGTCTGTAGCTCCCCGGGTCCTCCTGTTCTCTGTAGTGGAGGCTGGTTTGCCGACTTCCAGGCCAAGCTGAAGGAGTGCTGATGAGCCGGTGCCTGCCTGTCACATAGGGAGCCGCAGTCCTGGCCACCGCCCCCATGGCCTCGGTGCCAATGCGGGCTGCCCCTGGAGGTCCTGCTGGGAAGGGCCCTGACCCCCTTGCCTGCACCTGCCCTGGCCGGGTCAGCGGCGCTCTTGGGAGGTGCGCCCTGCAGGTTTCAGGCTGGTTCGGCAGGTTTGAGGGAGCTGCCTTGCCCGCCCTGGCCTATCGAGACTCAGGCATCCGGCGGGGGAGGCTGTGAGTCAGGGTGTGCCAGGTGAGCTGCAGCCTGCCACCAGCCGCCCTGCCCAGGAGCCTGTGCCTGCCCGAGTATCGGTCGGGGTGCGCCCCTCCAGGCCTCCTCGCTCCGTTCCTCACTAGTGACCACGTTTTAATTACCAGCTTTTAAACCCATTAATTCCGGCACATGATAGAATCTCCATATCTCTACTTTCACACCCTTTGGTGGATCCTGCAGAAATTGACAGTGGGATGAGCACCCGGTCCTCTGAGGGAACAGAAGTCCTGTTGGGGCCAGGTCTGAGTGCGAGGGGTCCTGCCCATGCGTGTCCTCCAGGGAGTTGGCAGGAGCCGTGACTCATTTTCCCCAACTGCTGCACAGACTTGGGTTAGCCACTTCTTGCCTTCCTGCGTGAGCTCACGTTGCCTGTTTTGGGAAGGTGGGCGGGTTCGTGTTTTCAGGCCGCATCGACTGCCTTGGGACCCTTTCCTCACCCAAGCAGGGTCAGCTAGAGATGACGGGTACTGTGTGGGATGAATGGGGCTCCCTCTTAGCCAGGCAGAGTGGAGCCCGAGAGGCACAGTGGGGATCCCGAGGATCGCTGTGCACTGTCTAGAAATCCCTCCTGACCGTGATCAGAGGCAGCTTGCAGAAGGAAAGAAAGCGGGTGCCACACTTGCCAGGTTGCTCTGATTGTCACCGCCCAGCGATTTCCTCACCTGAAACTCTTTTGCAAGCCTCCTGTTGACGTTAGCTCCCGCCCAGGCGCAGGACTGCGCCCGTGCCAGGGGCAGCTCCTGACTCTTGCCTCCACCACGGCAAACCGGCTGGGCAGCGTGGGCTGCGAGGGGCTGGTGGTTGGCTCAGCAGGATCTCTTCCTTGAGGGCAAGATTGTCCTGGAAAATCAGGAAATGGCAAGCGTCGCTCAAAGCTACGTCTTGTTCTCACTCATCCTGCCGGTGGCCCGACTCTCAGAGGGCAGAGCACTGCCATCCGGGCAAAGGCTGGCAGCGCTGACCAGAGGCCAGCCCACGTGCGGCTGCACCCCTCTCTGGCTGGGTGTGGCCGGCAGGCTGCACCTGTGGCTGTATCACCAGGGAGCGCGTGGGTTCTGTCGTGGCCTGGGGGAAGGCCGACAAGTGAGGAAGAAGTAGCTCCAGCCTGAAGAAGTGGGAACAGGCCCTGATCTATCAGTCTGGTGGTGGGGACTCTTTACTGCTGAGTGCTGGACTCCCCGTTACCTAGGGGAATGGCATGTCTCCCTCTCCTGTGGGAGTCCTCACCGGCCGTGCTGAAACGAGGTGCTGAGGCGAGAGCGGGTCCTCCTGCCTGAGACAGACTGCCCTGCAGTGGCCGGCCTGGGGAGGGCCTCAGGCCCAGCACAAGTGGGCTGCAGAGGACAGTGGGCAAGTCCCCCAGGTGCCTGGAAGCACAGGGAGGCACCGCTGAGGAGCTGAGGCCACCCCCGAGGATGACCATTGCCCGTTGGCCTGGAAAGGACTGGGCAGGCCTGCTGGGGTGACCGGCGCTTGGAGGCTCCTCTCTTCCTGCCCTCCTCTCCTCACTGGCCCCTAGGTCCCGTGGTTCACAGAGGCGCTCCGTACAGTGGTCGGACAGGGAGGCCCAAGAATGCCGTGGGGAGTGTGGCCCTGAGGGTGGGGCCGGAGCCTGTTTCTCGGTGGCAGTTGCTAGTGAAGAACAGAAGTTCTTGGTCAATTTTTTTTTTCCTAGAAAACATGATTTTATGGATTTTAAAATGCAGAGCTCCTGTTGGGATGTAAGGTGGTAAATCTCCCTGCTCCTGAGAATGTGCTTGGAGTGAAATCCCCAGCACGTGGTGTCCACGGCAGCAGATGTGTGGCCTCGAGGCTTTAGAGGATCACGCTGGTGCAGCCCTCCGTTTAGCGAGAGCTCCATTTAGTGGGTGGCCGCTCCCAAGGCCAGAAGGCCTGTTGACGTGGAAGCCGCCTCCCGATGTCCAGCTGCTGATCACTGTAGATGGAGTTCTCATCCTGAGCACCAAGGCCGGTCCTCAGAGCCACAGCTGCTCTTCAGGTCCTGATTCCCGGGTCCTGGGGACCTAGGAGTGCCAGGGGCACAGGCCTTCCCCAAGGCCCCCTCTGAGCAGCCCTCTGCACGTGCGCCTCTGGCTCCTCTGCCCCTTAGCTCTGAGACCGCCATCTTTCCTCGCCCTTGGGTCACTTTCATCAGTGCGGGACATGTGCCATGAAACTCCTGTTAGAGGTCCTGCCGAGTAGCTTTCAGTGTGCAGAGCTGTGCCACCATCGGCCACGGCCCAGTTCCAGAACATTCCACCACCCCAAGCACACCCCTGCTTCCTGGCCGTGCTGCCCTCCCCTGCTGCCTGCTTTCTGTCCCCATGACCCGTGTGTGGGGTGGCTGGGGCGGGCTGCAGGCACCTCGGGCCGAGGGCCTCAAGCACCTGCCACCATGGGTCTGCGGTGTCTGCTGGAAGGGGGTGGTCCTTCCTTCACAAATGGTGCCGGTGGGGGTCCCGGGACACTCCTGCCTGCTCTCCTGCCCTGGGCATGCTCGTCGGCTCCATCCCTGCGACAGCCTGCCTGAGGTGAGCCTTCTCCAGGGACGGGGCTGTGACCCTGCTGTGCTGCTGGGCTCAGGCCAGGGCCGTGAGATGCCAGGCGGAGGCCACCCTGGCCCTGGCTCTCTCTCCGCTGCTTCGTCTGGTGGCAGTGGGAGGAGGTGGCAGGTCCTTCCAGGGCCGCTCCCACCATTGGCCCGCCTCCCAAAGAGCCACCCCAGTGTTGGCAGTCCTGGGCCCAGGGGCGCCCCTCAGGTCCTGGCGCAGCGCTGGGGTCCTCGGGGGTCCTCCCCTGGCAGCCTCTTCTCTGACGCTCACAGGGTGCAGGCCCTCTGTGGGAAAGCTGTCCTCGCCTCCTTTGTTGGACCTGCCTGTGCACCGTGGGGCCGCTCTGTTGTCCTGTCGCAGTCCCTCCTGGCTGGGCTCTGTCCCCTTTGCAGGAGACCGGCTCCCTCCTGATTCTTTTCTGTTCTAGCCCCAGGGGGTGCTCTGGGTGGCCCTGTGTCCCCATTCTCCATGTTGCCTGGTTGCTCACTTCTGGCCTATGGCTCCCTCTAGCAAGGTGCTGCTGAGGTCAGAACAGCTGGTTCTCGCTGCTGCCAGGCCCACTTTGCTGCCCATTTCAGGCCCTGAGCTGACCATGGGTGCTGATAGTCCCCGCCCCAGACACCTGAGGGAGGCGTCCCAGATGTGGAAGCCAGAGGGTAGCCGCACAGCTGTCACAAGGCCTGGGAGGGGGCCACGCACAACCAGGCAACATGGAGAATGGGGCCCCTGAGACCACAGATGGGTTGTGAGGGGAC
The DNA here is from genome assembly GCF_047511675.1 of Marmota flaviventris. NCBI lineage: Eukaryota > Metazoa > Chordata > Mammalia > Rodentia > Sciuridae > Marmota > Marmota flaviventris. Next base: position 78,029,019 of record NC_092514.1, read on the forward strand.
AAGGGGCCAGCAGAGGAAGGCCAGGTGGCCGGTGCCAGACCTGCGGCACTGCCCTCGCGGAGGTTCGGTGTGAAGACCCGGTGGGAGCCGTGGAGTGGGGGGGCGTGGAGTGGGGGCCGCGCAGCCTCCTCGTGGCTCTCATCAGTCGCCTCTTCTCCCCAGCGCCCTGGTCATCTCCGCTGTGTTTGATCGAGACGTGAACTGCAGGAGAGCGGCCTCGGTGAGTCCCTGTTTTGACACGTTCTCCCTGGCAGCCCAGCAGGCTGCACAGGGCCTCCTGTCTGACACCCCGGCCCCCAGCTGCTCCTGCTGGGAGGGAGGTGGGGCTGCAGGGAGCAGGGGACCTCTTCACTGGCTTCCTGGGCGGCCCTGAGCCCACCGGGTGGGTGTCACTCGGCCAACGCTGACTGGGCTGGGACGGCCAGGTCCTGTGAACTTGGCCTGCGGGGACCGCAGGGCCCTCACTGGGGGCCTCCTGGCCTCCGGCAGCTGCTCGAGGGGCCTCACTACTCAGGCCTCGCAGCCCAAGGGGAGCTTGGGTTCTGAACTCAGATGCTTGGTCCCCCCTCCCGACTCATGCTGCCCCCCCGCCCCACTCCTCTGCCTGTGGGCTGGGTCGCAGCGAGCCCCAGGCTCTCCGGAGGCTCCCGGGGCTGCCACGGGGGGACGTTCTCTGGACACCTGTGTGGAGAGCCTGCTGAGCTGTGTCAGTGCCCTGTAGATGCCATCAGTGGTGAGAGTGGCTGGTGGCAGGTGGGGGAAGCTGGGCCTGGGAGGACTGCACTTGGTGCCTCACAGGCTGGGGTGAGTGTGCAGTCACCTCCCACACTGACCCGTCCAGGCGCCCACCGAGAGGCTGTGCCTCGCAGAGGTGCAGGCTGTGAGGAGGCTGCTGTGGGCAAAGGGGCCCGGAGCCAGAGCTCCCCACGTGTGCACCTGGCTTCAGCCTGGTCGAGGCAGTGAGAGACACTTGTGCTCCCTGCCACGGCTGCCAGCATGGGTTGCTCCATGAGGGTGGGCACTTAGCTCTGGGGCCTGTGGAGAAGTGGCCGCCTCTCTCAGGTCTGGGGTGGAGGAGTACACGATGCAGCTGACCTCCCAGAGTCCGAGAACCAGATTGTGTGCAAGGGCGGCACCTGTAACATGCTCTCCTGGGGTTTTCAACAGATTAGTGGAAGGGTGCTTGTGTCCCCACAAGGGGCACTGAGGACGAGATGTGAAGCAGGGCGTGAAGGGCTACTTCCTGCCAGGCTGGGTTGCAAAGAACCTGGAACAAGGGCAGTTCTTCCAGCTGAGAAGGACTGCAGGGTCCCCCGCACCACAGGAGACAGCCAGGCCAACGCAGCAGCACGTGGTGGGATCATTAGTGTCATGTTGCACACAAGGCCGCCCAGCCTAGCGGGGGGGGGGGGGAGGGGGAGAGGGGGAAGGAGAGCGGGGAGGGGGCAGCTGGGGAAGTCAGAGAAGCCCAGGAAGATGGGGAAAGCAGAGGTAGAGAGATGGAAGGTCAGGAAGGTGGGGGAGTGAGGAGCCAGGAAGATGGGCACAGGGCAGTGGTGGAGCACTACTTAGCTCTGGAACTGACACTGTCACCAAAATCCACAGCAGAGTTGCTTAAGCAGCTTGTAGGGCAGCACTGTGATCAGTCTCTTCCCGCTCTGCCATGCATGGGCAGTGGCCTCTTCTCAGGATGGGGGCTGTGGCCATGAAAGGAGAGTGGATGGCAGTGGCACCCCCAGCTGGGCCACCCCGTGGCTCCCCAGCGCTCAGCACCACACTCGGTGTGCCCAGGGCCCTGCTGTGGGTGCCGGGCTGCTGCCTGATGGGTGGTGGCTGTGGCTGTGGTGCACTCTGGTGGCTCGCTCCCAGGGAGGAGGCAGTGCACACATATGAACACATGTGGAGGGACAGACAAGCACCTGTGCACACACGCCGGCCGTGGGACAGGCTGGCCCAAGCCTGGGCGCCCTGCTGGCCTGCACTGGTCTGTGGCCCCGGTCTCTACCCTTCTCCACCAGAGGCCACTGAACACCAGGAAGCTCCTTTGCCTCCCTAACCCCTGGGCTCCTGTGGCCGGCCTCTGGCGCTGGGAGCTGACCAGCACTGCAAGGCCCTGCCGCCCTGAGGGCCCCAGGTCCACTCTGCCGGGAGGCTTTAACGTCGCCAGTGTGTTTTGAAGTGACGCTCCCTGAAGGAGGTGCACAGTGGGGTGATCTTTCAGGCTTCAACCAGCACGTGCACCTAGGCCAGGCCATGGTGGCCTCCAGGCTCCTTCCCAGCCTGCTTAGGTGCCGGGTTTAGAGGGTGAGAAGGCTGTGGAGCTGGCTCCCTGAGTGAGGCCGGGACCTGAGGCCCTGATGGCCGGCCAGCCATGCCATTGTGGCCTTGACCATCAGGCCCTGGCTGCCCTGGCTGGGCGACCACGGCCACACCACTGGGCTCCTCGGTGGTCTGTTGGTCCAGTACTGTCGCTTCTCTCCTGAGCAGGGAGGGGAGCAGCGTGTGGCCCTGGCCCGTCTCTGTGTCTCCGGGCTCTAGTGAAGAGGCACCACAAGCCGCAGCCAGGAGTCAGAGCTCCCGCACGGAGTCCTGTGAACAGCCAGGGCTGGGCTTTTACGTGAGAGTGTGGTTCTTGTTTCTCGGCAAGTGCCGAGCGAGCGAGCGTGCAGCTGGGGGTCACCCCCGCAGGATGTGTCTGTTCTGCGTGTGTCCTCCTGCCTGCCCGTCCTCTCTGAGCGTGGACACCAGAGGCGAGCCTCTTTGCAGGTCTTGTTGGTCACAGGGGCGCCTCTGGTCAGTGATGCCTGCCCAGGTCCGTTGCCAGTTCTGACTGGACTGTGTTCTCCTGAGTTTCACGGTCTCAGTGTCGCCTGTGCTCATCCAGGTGTTTGGATGGCGGTTACGGCTGTGACTGTGCTCCGTCTTCTCATCCTCATCTTGGAGTCCTCTGGGGCCCGCCACCCCGTACTGCTCATTGCTATTTTCTCTGCTTCTGCTTCTGGCCGGGGTTCTGAGCCGTCTGTCCTGTCACGTGCCATCAGCCATGTGTGCCGCCTCTCACTGCACGCTGTCCTGATTGCTGCGCTGTGGTCAGCTCACCTAGGGGGCTGAGACCCCAGGCTCTTCTTCAAGACTGGCTTACTACCTGGGGCCTGTGCTTTTCCACGGAACCTCCTTTGAATGATGTCACCAGGATGCTGAACGTTTGAAACCTCACATTGTGTGGAAGTGGAGTTGTGTCTGTTTGCACTGCCTCTTGGTTGTTTTTGTCCTTTTCTTTAATGCACTTAGTGAAACCCTTGCAGAACGGGCCCAAGAGTGCTTGTGGCCTCCAGTTTGGAAGGTGTTTGAACACTGCCCCAAGGCTCCCGGTGTCACTGCTCAAGACTGCTCTGAGCTGCCTACGTGTCCCATCACTCGCCCTGCTGGGGCTGGGGCTGCGCCCTGGGGTGCCCTGTGGTGGCACGCTGGGTGCGCCCGCCCAGGCAGGGCGTTTCTTCCGGCCCTCCTGCGTCGCCCTCTGGCTGCACCTGTTGCTGAAGGCCGAGGGCAGCGCTGCTGCAGCTCCCGTGGGGCCCACGTCTCTGCCAGTCTCCAGCTGATTAGAGAGGACTCTGCCCCAGATGCTTTGGCAAGAGTCTCAGGCCCCACTGGTGACAAAGAAGAGCTGAGGTGTCCTTGTCACTGGGCCGTGCCTGGGAGGGCAGGATGAAAGGAACCTCCCAGGGACCCACCTGGAGGCATTGGACTTCAAGTTCACTTGGGACCTCCTCAGACCCACTGTGTGGCCTGCGGGATTCAGGTGCCCAGCCAGAGTGACCACAGGTGGTGTTGGGGCAGGTGCCCTCCAAGAGGCAGCCCCAAATGCCGGTGACTGATGGGCTGTGGCCTTGAGAGTCCCAAGAAGGTGTTTTGGGGGCTGGGCCCACAGCTCAGTGGCAGAGTGCTTGCCTTGCACTGGGTTCCATCCTCAGAAACACATAAAATAAATAAATAAATAAATAACAGTACGCTATCCGTCTACAACTAAAAAAATAGAAAAATTTTAAAAAAGAAAGTGTTTGGGGCCTGCTGGCTCCTTCTGTGTTGAACTCTGGGTCGTAAACCTGGGCTCCGACCTGAAGCCGTTGGCTGGGAAGGCCGCTCTTAGGACGCGTCTGATTTTATGCACTGGATGCCTGAGTTGTGGTTTTGAAGCACTCCAGGACAGAAGCGGTGACAAGCCACCTGGGAGCTGTTGTCCAGGGTGGGACTTGGCCCAGCAGTCGCGGGGCTGGTCCAGCGGATGTGGCTGTGCGCGGCTGGGCCTCTCTCACCGCTGTTTCTTCTTTCTGCCCCACAGGCTGCCTTTCAGGAGAATGTGGGTCGACAGGTAAGACTGCTTCATGTCTTCGTTCCCGAAACGTCTTGTGGGCTCGGAGGTGGGGACCTTGGATGCCATGCACTTCTGTTGTTGGATGTGGAAGAAGAACCCACCTGAGGGCTGAGGGGTGAAGGGCCTGTCCCCAGACCTGCTCCTGTCTCATGGGCCCCAGGGGCAGCCGCAGGGACGAACCTGAACGGGAACAGGGTCCCTGCGAGAAGTCACCTGAGGAAAGCTGGGTGGACAGGTGCATCTGGCTCTGGGGCTCACCACAGCAGGTGCTTCAGGTGGGCACAGTGCAGGGTGCCCGAGCCAGGCCCTGCACGGCCATGAGCACGCTGTGTGGGGAGCGGGGGTGGTCTCGGTTGAGATGCACGAGTTCTGGGTGAGGAGATCGGCAGATGACCTTGAGGAGACCGAAAGGTGAGGGTGTCCCTGGGCAGGCATCTGCATCTCAGGAAGAAGCAGGAGGCGAGGGCGGCCCCAGAGGTGGGGCACTGGCACCAGCCTGTGGTGATACGTGGCCCTGGATGGCGGAGACTTAGTTAAGCTGGCATTGCTGAGAGAGGTGGCCTGCCGAGGTCTCCGTCCCTCCCTGGGCAGTCAGTAGCACTGCCTTAGCTGGCAGCAGCGAGGAGTGGCTCTTCCTTCTGACCTCCTCTGGGCCTCCTGCCATGGTCAGCACTTGAAGGCGTGGCTGGTCTGCCTCTTGGCCCTCTCGTGACCCTCAGTGGTGCTGATGTCTCTCCCTAGAGGTGGCGCCCTAGCCCAGTGGGGCCCAGACCTGAGTGACCACAGGGCCACTGAGTTTGCGGTGCTCTGGGCTGGGGCCAAATCATAGGGTCCCTTGCCAGAGCCCCGCATGGGAGCTCCCCCCGGGAGCTGCGCCTTGCAGCTGGTCACTCTGCCCTCACCTGTGCTGTCCGGCCTTCTCTGGTTCTGCAGGCTGAGGCAGAAGGGAGGGGCCTAGGCCCAGCACCTGCTCCAGTGCCCTGGCTGCGAGCTGACCCCTGGCTGCAGAGGATCGAGGGTTCTGCACGGGTGTCCTGAGCCATGTAGGGAGATGCTTGTTGCCCTGGGGTGGTGTTGCCTGCCGTACTCTGCAGGCCTTGGGCTGGGAGTGGGGCTGCAGCTGGACGGCAGGGTCAGAGGTGTGATGGGCAGCATGGGGTGGACGTGGAGGTTTAGGGTGCTCCTGGAGCTGTGGGAAACTCCTGGGCCAGGCGTGCAGCGAGTCCAGACCAGACGCCGACAGTCCTGGGAGATGGCGAAGCCATGCATCTCAGAGGCTGCGTCCCTCATGTTGAGGGGACATTTGGGTGTGGCTGAGACCTTGCTAAGTGGCAAGGCGGCTAATGTGGGGACACTGAGAGCTGGAGCAGCCAGCTTAGTCCCTGGCGTGGAGTGAGGCCGTGGGAATGGGAGGGTGCCGAGTGGACGAGAGAAGCGGGCTCCGTGGCATTTGGACTTCCCCCTAGGGTGGACCCCTGAGGGGGGAGACCTCTGCCCCTCTGCCCTGGGGTCCTGGGCAGGTTGTGCTGAGCAGGCTCTGCGCCGTGGTACATGCTCCTAGTCAGGGCCCCGTGCTACGGCTCACCACACGCAGCCCCTGCTGCCCCACGCCGGCGAGGAAGCCCGGAGAGGGGACCTGCCTGGTAGGACAGGGACTCTGTCCCCTAGCCGGCCCTGTCCCCATCACATGATGTGCTCTTGGTAGGACCTGGCCCTGGACCATTGTGGACACTACCCTGGGCGCTGCCAGTGGCCCTGCTGTCTTCTGCAGAGTGAGCTGTAGGCCTCCCCTGGGCAGTGGCCTTCTCTCGCTCTCCGTGGTGTTGGCCCGTGGAGCATGTGCTGTGGCCAGACCAGCGGCCTGGGTGATGAGGAGGCCCTGGTGATGGCACCAGCCTTGGGCGGAGTTTGCCGAGCTCAGGTTGCCGGTCTGCCTGCTCCCCAGGGAGGCTGGCTGGGCTGTTGTTCAAGCCTGTTTGCCCAGTTCTCAGAGACGTGGGCTTTGAGGACCAGGTGCCGGGCAGCAGTGATGGTGTGGAAGGTAGTGCAGGGTCTTGACGGTGGCCGTGTGGAGGAGCAGCTGTTCCTGTGGGCCAGATGCCCTCCCTGTCCCTGGGACTGCGGATGGCCGATGTCTGGTGTCCTTGCCCTGTGGCCTCCCTGGAGCCTGAGAAGCAGGGCACTGCTGTAGGGGGTTTCCATAGTGATAAACAGCCCGTATTCATGGCGACTCACACCTCAGATCGCATGCCTCAGTGTCCAGTGCCTGGCGCTGGCTGCAGGTGCGTCCCTGTGGCATGTGTCCTGAGGAGCTTGGATGCAGGTGGCGCTCAGTGACCCTCTGTCTCCCTAAAGTGTGGAGCAGGTGGCTGGGGTGTGGATCCTTGACGCCTGCTGTCTTAGGCTAGGCTTGCCTTGAGCTCCTCTGTGGCGGGTCAAGACCCCTGTTGGGCAGGACCTGCTGGCCATGAGAAGGGAGCCTTGTCGTGCCGGCACGTGCTCGGAGGCCTCCCTGCCGCTCTCTGAGGTCAGCGGTGCCAGGCTGTCTACGTTCGGTCGAGGCTTCATCATTTGTGTTGTTTCCAGACATTGGAACGTTTCCCCAGAGAGGTCACCTGCATCAGAGGTGACCTGCAGACTGCGGGGCCGTGCCAGAGGGCGCAGGGCGTGGGGAGGTGCCACCTCCCCCTCTGGCCTCAGGGCTCACGCTGCCTTCCTTGCTGCTGGGGTGGTCCAGGTGGTGGCTCCCTGGTCACCGTCCTACCATCGGAGGCCATGTGAGGTTGGGCTCTGGTCTGGGTGCAGAGCCAGGAGCACCTGCCTCGCCATGGGTGCCACCGTGCTGGCCGGGGTGGGGTGGGTCAGTCGTACCAGCATTGTGGAGACTTGGCGTCTTTCTAAGGGAAAGGCTTTCGGTAGGATTCAGAGTTGAATGTCGGCGCTGCTTGGAGGCCAGCCTGGGTGGTGGTCAGGTGGCTGCAGTGGGCAGGTGGGCAGTGTGGATGTGGTCCCACCTGGAGGTCATGGTTTCCCCAGAGAGCAGCATCAGAGGTGACCTGAGAACTGTTCTTCTTCCCGCTCACTCTCCGTAGGGCACTTTTCCTCATGGGATCGATATTGTGACCACGGCCGACTACTTTGCAGTTGGGAACAGAGCAAATTGCTTCCTGGTCATAAGGTGAGTCCTGAAGGCCCATCCCAGAAGAGCAGCTTTCTGTGGTGTGGACGTGAAATCGGGGGCTCTGCTGCCCATTCCTGTCCTGGGAGGGTCTGGGAGGGGGTGGGGGGAGTCATGGGTGGCTCTAGAGCAACTGCACCCCTTCACGAGGTTGCAGGTGCCAGCTGACCCTGGGCCTCTGGGCCCCCTGGCCCCTGTGATGGTAGCCCCTGTGTCCTGCAGCTGGTTGTTTCTGTCTCAGTAATCTCTCCAGATTGTTGGTCAGATGAGTGGGAAGGTGGCCCTGGAGAGTCCTGGTCAAGGAACGTGCGGTGCACAGAACCTGTGTGACCCGAGTTGGTTAGCCGGGCCGTCTGCGTCCGTGCATCTGACCTGTCACTCCCACCTGTGCACGGAGGCCTTGTCCCCTCCTGTTGGTCAGCCAGGCCGTTACTGACGTGAAGAACAGTGTGATCTTGTGAAGCAGTTTGTTTCCTGAAGTTAGGAGAAACGTGAGAGAGGTGGACCCTGACAGCCCTGCTATCCCACGCACAGAGTGTTGATTTGCAGCCCTGTAGATCTGCAGCGGTGACTGCTGGCCTCAGCCTTTGCAGGGGCATCTGGGCCGAGCACTCTCCATCTCTCCAGTGCTAGCATGTCCTGTTTCCCTTCTGGTCACTTCTTGGACATGGAGTGGCTGCCCACTGTCCCCTGATTTTCTTGGGTCGAGGAACAGACACTTAAATCCAGCCTGGGCACATGCTACTTGTCACTCAGGTTTCCACGTCAAACCTAGAAGTGACGGGTGCTTTGCCACGTGCATTCTGGGAAAACGACCTGGGTCCCGCGTGCCTCCTCGAGCAGTTTTCACCTGGTGATACCTGGACCTGGTTGCTGGACCAGAGCCTCTGTGAGGACACACCCAGGAGCAGGCTCCACCCATACCCAGGCACCTGGGGCGCTTGACCAGGATGCCCTCCCCAGCCAGGTCCCGCTGTCAGCCTGAACTGGGGCGAGGGCGGCAGGTGGGCACTCAGCTCACGCAGGGTGTCCACCAGGAAGCAGAGCAGGGGGCCTGCACCCCACGGGGAGGTCAGAGCTGCGTTCTGGGGCTGGGCCTAGAGGGGCCCACTGGGGCAGGGAGCATGGTTGGGGTGCGGGGAGGTGCAGGGCAAGAGGTGAGAGATGGTGCCTGTGGATGCTGGGGAAGGCGGGCACTCAGCTCTGGCCGCAATGATGCAGGACCTGGTGGCTACATTCTCAGGTCTTCTACTACCTGGGACAGAATTGGAGCTAACCGAAGACCCTAGGAGGGGCAGATGAGGTTCTGCGAATGCATTGCAGTGTCCTTGTCCTCCCGTCAGCACTCGTGACACAACTGAGGTGTGCACTCTGACCTGTGCACAGAGAGACATTCGTCCTCTCCTGTTAGCACTGGTGACACATCTCAGGTGTGCATGCTCAGTTTGTGCACTGTGATGTGTTTTTTTTTTTTTGACAAAAAGTAATCTTTAGGGGCTGGGACTGTGGCTCAGTGGTAGAGCACTCGCCTGGCAAGGGCGGGACCCGGGTTCGATCCTCAGCACCACATAAAAGTAAAGGCATTGTATTGTGTCCATCTACACCTAAAAAGTAAAAAAATAAATATATTTTTTTAAAAGTAATCTTTAATGGAAGGAGAAAGTGAGAATCCACAATTTCAACATGTATCGTATTTTCCAAAGAAGCAGTGTGTTTATTTGTATGTTTAAACAGTACATGTTTTAGTATTTAAAATCTGTTCTGGTCATCTGTACTTGACAGAATGCACTTTGACTCGTCATACACAGATGGAATGTAACTTCTCCTCCTTCCAGTTGTACGTGACGTAGAATCCACCAGTCGTGTCGTTATATGCCCACGTAGGGTAATGGTGTCTGAGTCATTCTGCTATCCTTCCTACCCCTCTGTGCTATGTTCTGGTGGGGGAAAATCTGTCACCGCAGGCCAGGCGTTAAGGCCCCTGTCCCCTGCCCCCAGCAGGCAGCCCTGCCCTGTTTCGTCACGCAGGGGAGCAGCCGCAGAGCTCTGCACAAGTGGCAGCTCGTCTCTGCACTTGCCTGGCCTCTGCTCAGTCCCTCAGTGCAGTCCACATGGTGGTGCTGGCAGGTGCTCTGCCCCTTTCTTTTGAGGCATGTTCCCTTGGGAGGACACGTGTGGTCTGTGTGTGTACTTACTGCCAAGGGACACCTGGTCTGGGGCTGTTGCAGGTGAGGCTGCAGCCGGGCTTCCTGGTGCCCGCCTGTCTGGACGTCGGGTCCACTTGTCTGGGATAAGTGTCTGGGAGCAGGGTCTGGACCGGCCTTCACTGTGTGCACTGTGCCGTGTTCTGGCAGTGGTGGCTGAGGGTGTGGGGCCACCTCCTAGCACCTGTGTGGCTAGCCTTTAGTGTGGCCACGCTGGGGATGAGTGGGAGCAGCCCCGGACTTGTTTTCCCAGTGACTTCTCCTTGCAGGCTTATTCAGCCGTCGCTTGTCTGTGCACTCACTGGGTGAGCTGCTCTCTCCAGTCTGTGGTGTCTTTTCAGTGTCCTGCACACTTCAGTGTCCTAGCCCTTTAAAAAAACAAAAGCCTTGTGTTGGTAGTTGCCTCAGCACACGTAGTTTCGTCCCGTGAGACTGCAGTGCCACATGTGCACAGGAGTGGAGGGTGGGCGAGGGAGGAGGCTGCGCACTGCTGCTTCCTGGGGTGGCCTGCCTGCAGCACCGGGCCGGGCCGTGTGCATCTGCCTTCTCGGCCTTGGCCGCCTACTCCGGCTTCTCCGTCCTGAGCTCACAGGATCCAGTGGCTCGTCACTGAGCCATGGTCCTCCTCCGCCAGGGTTGAGGGACTTGGGTGAGCACAGCTGGGTGTCCGAGTGCTGCTGCTCTTCTGCAGCCAAGTCATGGCCTGCTCTGGGGTGACCTCCTGCTCTTGGGAGTCTCCTCGACTTCCACATCTGCAGCCTTGGACAGCGTCAGATCTCGTCCTGGTCGGTTTTCAGTCGCCTGCCTTCTAGTTTCTCATGGATCAAGGTGGCCTCCAAGTGGACTGTCTCCTAGCTCACTAATGTCACCTGTGCCTCTTCCATACCTGCCATGGCCACTCACCCTTGCTCCTCGCTAGCCCCATACTGATCAGACCGGACTCACCACTTCCGCATCCCTCTGAGGCCAAATGTGCCTGTTCTGCTTGCCTCTCCACCGAGCTGACCGCAGCCTTATCCTGGACGTCTGCAGCAGCCTTCTGCCTGCTCCCCTGCAGGCCTGACCCTTCTGCTTGGCCCTCCTTCACCACCTGCTGCCTGCTGCGTCCCCCTGCTACACCTGCCTGGACCCACTGCTTCCTTTTCCCACTCGTCTCCCGTCCCATCCTCCACACCTGCGTCCTCACCTCCTGCTCTGTCCGCGGTGTCCTCACCTCCTCCTGTGTGTGTCCCTGCCCCTCCTTCGGCATTCTGCAACACTTTCCTTGGCTCCCCTGGACTCGGGTGGCCATGGTCAGAGGACTCCCTGGCTCTGGTGCTGGGACTAGAACCAGGCCATCTGGTTCCACCTTCTCCCTCTGACGGGTGATGGTCATTGGCCTGTCTCTCTGGAATGTGTGTGGACCCAGGTGCTGTCTGCCCTGCCCTGCGTGCCTGTGGCCTCTTGGAGCACCCTGGGGACAGTTCGCGGGATTGTCCACAGGTTCCCCTGGGGTCCTGTTGGGTTCCTGTGTGTTCTGGGAAGGTTGTGAGCGGAGGCAGCTTGGGCTCTGTTGGGCGCTGGCAGGCCCTAACCTGACCAGATCTGGTCCCTGTCTGCGCGAGCTGGACCAGGTGTGGCTCTGCGGGCCCGGGTTGTGTCTTGTCCTTTGGTCGTATGCATTGTGCAGTGGCTGCCTGGTGGGGACCACGTCTGAAATCACTGCTGAGTGGAGCTGCCTGCCAGGGGCTGTTGGTGCCGCAGAGTTCCCTGCCTGCTGGACCCTGGATGGCACCGAGATGGCTTCCGTTGACTGCCCTGTTGGCCCTCGGGTCTCCCCTTGCCGGCATGTGTCCTTTTCTGTTTCCCGTGCGTCTCTGGCAGTGCCACCTGCGGGGTCTTTCTGGTCTGCTGTGTGTCTCAGCTGGTTTTGGTGTGCTTTTCCTAGCAGCAGTTTTTCTTGGAGGTTCTGTTTGCGTCAGTTTTTCCTTTGTCTTTCTCCTCTTGCTTCTCCTCCTCCAGGCCTGGGGTGCTGCACCGCTGAGCTATGTCCTCCTTAGACTTTTAATCACTTACCTTGAGACAGGACCTCAGCTTCCTGCCTCAGCCTCCTGGGTCGCTGGTGCGCCACTGCGCCGGCCTTTCACCTTCCTCCTGTGTGGCTCTGGGGTCTGAGAAGTGATTGAAGGGCCTGCCCCACTTGAGGTTGTTCTGCAGTTGCCCCGTGTTGTTGCCGAGCGGTGCAGCTTCATGTTGTTCTCTTCCGTTGGTTGCTCTCTTGGTGATGCTGGGGCTGGAGCCGGGGCTCGAGCACGCCAGGCAAGCGCCCTACCGCCAAGCCGCACCCGGCCTGGAGCTCTTGTGAGGACACAATGTGTGTGCAGGGCGCAGATCAGCGCGTGTGCGCGCTGTGCTCACCAGGGACTTGCACCTGTGCGGCAGCAGCGCATCCTGCCAGCCCAGACTCTGCCGCGGGGTCAGCCACACCTGTGTGGAATGTGCTAGAAGTGCAGTCAGAAGGAGCATGATGGTTAGTGTGCAGGTTCTTCTGCTTAGCACAGTGGCCAGGTCTGTGCATGGCCAGGGTCCTGCGGTGCCGTGACTGCCCTTGGTGAGGAGGAGGTGGTGCCGTGACTTGAAGTTTCGGCACTGTTCCGTGCAGCTCTCAACGCTGACCTGGGGTTCCTTCCCAGCAGGACCATCTGCAGGTCTGTTCTCTGCGGACTCTTGGGGTCTCTCCGTCGTTGGAGGGTCCCTATCTGGTGGGTGGGGGCTGCCTCTGCTCCCCACCTTCTCTGCCTTGTTGGCCTCCCTGGGGAGGGACGTTCCTGTGCAGGTGGAGGCCAGCTCCTTACTCGGTCTCGCTTCCTCTTTGTCTCTGACACAGCCCTCTATCTCCTCTCACCTGCCCGTGGCTCGCCCTTTGCCCTTCCCGACACACTCAGCAGCTTTCCTGAAGGGTGACTGACAGGCATGGCCTGCCGCACACTGCAGCCCGGGAGGCCCGTGTCACGTGGCGTGCTGTGGGCAGACTGCAGTCACAGGACTCGCGGTGCCGGCCCCTTCCTGCCTCAGCTCTCAGGGTCCTGTGTCCTGTCGAAGCTCCTGCTGCCTGCTGACGGGCCGCGCTGCCCGGGGCGGCTTCAGTCCTCGTGGCCCTTGTGGTCCTGCGCGGTCTGTGGATGGATGCTCTTCTTTCTCGGCGGCTGCTGGGCAGGGGCTGCTGGGCTCTGGAAGCCGGTGCCGGTCTGCATCCCCGTGAGCCGTGGGTGGGGCTCAGGCTCCTGACCCTGCTCCCCCTCCTCTTGCCTCTTTCAGCGTGTTTATTGCTGGCTTCCCCGAGTACACACGGCCGATGATAGACCACCTGGTTGCCATGAAGATCTGCCACTGGGACGGGTACGTTCCGGCCTGTCGCTGTGAGAGCGTGGGTGGAGCGTGGGTGGAGCGTGGGTGCCTTGAGCCCCTGCTGTCACAGATGTCCTGATTTAAAGCAGGCTGGGAAGGGGTGCAGACTGCTGTCCCCATGCCTGGTGCAGGGTCACTGCTGTGTCCTGGGGAGCTGCTTCCTGTGGCTGCTGAGCAGCCTCATCTCCTGCACCCCACGTGCTCTGCCTCTCTGGGCGGCCCCTGCTGCTCTCGGGAAAGCCCAGCAGGTGCGGGCGGCTGTTCTGCAGTCACAGTAGCTGCCGTGGTCTTAGGTGAGCACCAGTGCTGCGGCCACCAGCTTGGCCTTCTCGGGGGAGATGCAGACCTGGGCCTGAAACAGCACTGCCCAGGTCGTGAGCGGCTTCTTCAGGGGTCAGTTGGCAGCCCCATTTCAGGATGGGCCAGTCTTCAGCCCCTCCAGGGACCTCAGATTCTTCACTGCTGCCTGCTGCTGGTGGACACAGTCATGCTGTGTGGCTCTGCCCGGCCTGGGTAGGCTCCACAGTGGGGCACCTTGGTCCAGCATGAGGTCTCTGTTGACCGTCCCTCCCCCTCGGGCTCTGATGTGAGAGCCTGTAGCCGGGTGGCAGGGATTCCAGCGTCCCTGCTCGCTGTGGGGTGGAGCCGGGGTTGATTCTCCAGGCGCAGGCGTGCAGCAGCGCGAGCGTGTGGGACCAGAGTCCTGGTGGAGCCACTGAGACATTGTTCCTTGTTTCCAGCTTTGGTGCTCACTGTTGGTCCTGCTGGGGGGTCTACTCGTGAGACACCCACACTCCTGCTATTCTTTGTCACCCTGGGTCATGATGCCCCTCATTTTTGGAGTGTGCTTGGACGCCTAGCCTCTGGGCACAGGCCGGTGGCTGTGTGAAGGGCAGAGGATGGGAGCTTAGTCCCTGTCCTACATACCTGCTGTTGTTGGTGCCACCCTTCCAGTGTGAGAGACCGCGGGAGAAGCACGGCTGGGCGGGGCTGTGGGCTGTAGGGTGTCTCTGTAGCAGGTGCAGCCCCTGCCCCGTGGGCCTGCCGGAGTCTGGGCTCTCCCAGACCTGGGGCACTCCCACCCCTGGGCTGCCGCGGGTGGTGGGTGCAGGCACCTCTTGTGATGGGACGTTTCTCCCTCCCTGCCCAGGGACGTCAGAGAGCTGTCGGCAAAGGCGCTGCGCAACCTGGCCCAGCTAGCGCCCGAGTACAGTGCCGCTCAGGGTGCGTGTGCTCCGGCCGTCGGAAGACCCCGTCCTGAGCCTCCCTTGCAGAGAGATGTCTGGAGAACGTGGGCTTGATGGGGCAGGAGAGCGGGGACGGCAGCTGGGCGTGTCTGCCGGGAGCTGTGGCTGGGCCCGCTGAATTGGGCTCCCTGTGGGGTCGGGCCTGGCCCTGGGAGCTGGAGCTGCCCAGCCGGAGGCCCTGGGAGGCACGTTGGCAGCACTTCCTGGGCAGAGTTCCTGGGGTTTTCCCGCTCCCCCGGCACTTGTCCCGGTGACTGTGTTGGAAGTCAGGGTGGCACTCGACCGGGAGCTACCTATTTCACAAGGGCTGAGCGCGGCAGGTCCTGAAGGTCGGTGCTCGGTGGCTCCTCAGGGACATGCGGTGTCACGATCTGGTAGTTACACCTGGGTGTCAGAGTTCAGTGTGGGCCTGCCCATCCCCACCCCCACCCTGAACAAGCAGGGGCTCAGCCCTTCTCCCATGGGGTGCACTGGCCTCCAGCAAAGCCAGCTGCTCCCAGCGCCAGCTGAGTGCCATGGGCCTCTTCTCTGATCCTGATGCTGTTGCAGGCTGGTGACGTCCCAGTGGTACACATGGGGTCACTGAGCTAAGGTGGGGCAACTCGCGGGTGTGGTCAGGGTACGAGCAGAGCTGCCTGGTGCCCTCCGAGCCCCTAGGCCTCGCCCGCTAGCCCCGCTGGCCCCGCCGGCCCCTGGCAACCCTGCGGTGTCCTGGCCAGCCGGGAGCGGACAGGGAGCTCTGCAGCAGGGCCTACCTGTCCTGCTCCTTCCTTCCCCTCCTCCCATGTCACCTGCTGTGCTGTGGGTGGGACGCATGTGCCAAGGCCCCCTCGTGAGCCCGGGAGGGTCCCCTGCCTAGAGGTTGCACCTACTGCGTGGCCTGTGCTGTCCTGTCACATAGCTGCCATGGGAGGGACTCGAGGGGACGGTCCTCCTCTGACGAGCTGTCTGCTGCCCGTCCCCCAGTGCTCCCGGCCCTGTTGTCGATGGCGCTGAGCTCAGATCTGCACACGCGGCACGGAGCCATTCTCGCCTGCGCGGAGGTCACCTATGCCCTGTTCAAGCTGGCGGTGCAGAGGGACAGGTAGGATGCCACCCGTGTGTGCCGTGGTCGCGGTGGCCTGGGTAGGGAGCAGCACTTTGGCTTTCCTTGGGACAGTTGAGGTCATCAGATTCCCACGTTCTGTTCTGGGAGCTGTCAGTGGTTGGGACCACCCACCCTCCTGACCAGGGCTTAGCAGCCACCAGGGTCCTGGAGCCAGCCAGGTGGGTGATGGGGATATTCACCTCTCCAAGGAGCATTGCTCAGCTCCTGCACTTTGTTTTTCCTGTGGGTACTGCAGGTTAAACCCAGGGGGTGGCTGACCACTCAACCACACCCACAGCCTCTTTTTAATTTTTTTTTTTAAGTCTATTTTTCAGTTGTCAATAGACCTGGATTTAATTTATTTATATGTGGTGCTGAGAATCAAACCCAGAGCCTCACACGTGCTAGGCAAGCGCTCTACCATTGAGCCCCAACCCCAGCCGCCCTTTTTTATTTTGAGGTAGAGCTTCACTAAGTTCCTGAGGCTGGCCTTGCACTTGGGATCCTCCTGCCTCAGCCTCCCGAGGTGCAGGGATTCCAGGTGTGCACCACAGTGCCTGGCCCATGTTCATTTTCTTATTTGTTTCACTTTTAGTGATCCCTTTTAATAATCTGGTTCTCGAGAATATGCTCTGAAAGCTCTCCTGGTCACATTTGTGGGAATGACAGAAGTGGGAAAAGTAGGGAGGTGAGGGGCGCGCGGACATGAGCCCCGGGAGTTGCTCTTCTCAGAAGCGAAGCCTGGGCGCACGCGATGCCTGTCTCTGACCTGGCTCGCGCTCTGCTTGGAGAAAGCTGCCTGCAGCCGCTTCACGTGGATGAGACGATTCCTTGGCAGGCCGGGAGTGGATGCAGACGTGGACCCCGCTCCTGTCCCACTGGCCTGGAGGGAGCTGTGGATATCTGCTCGAGGGCATGGGCTCCCGGCCCTGGGGTCTGAGTGCTGAGGTGGCAGCGGGTGTGGGAAGAGGCACAGGGCAAAGCCAGGTTGCTGCTGCCTGGAGGGCACAGGGCACAGGCCACCTGTAGCAGCACGTTGTGGCCACACAGGTGGGGCGTAGTCCCAGCAAAGCACATGGGTGTTCACTGGGGCCAGCCGGTGCCCAGTGCAGAGCCTGGGGGAGGTGGGTGCCTGTGCAGGCCCCGCTGTGTGCACCCACAGGCACCCTCACACGTGGGGCCCAGGGAGCCCTGTTGGAGTCCCTGTTCCCAGAAGCCAGCAAGGGACAGCCTTGCCGCCGGCCCTCCTGAGGCCACAGGGCTGCCTGTGAGCTCTTCTCAGCTCTACCCGGCCTCCTGCTTCTAGGGTGGTCATGTGGCGGTGGCGCCTGGCTCTCAGCATGCTCTTTCTGTCCTAACGCAGGACACAATGTCCTCGGCTAACTGTACCTTAGAGAGCGAGGGGAGCCTGCCATGCCCTCTGCTTGGTCTGACAGGAGGGCTGCTGGGGCCTGAGCAGGGGCGCCGGCTCTCGGCTGGGTCCTTGTGGCCTCAGCACTGCGTTTGACCTTTTGCAGGCCCGTCACAGACTATCTGGAGGAGAACGTGGTGCAAGGCCTGAGGCAGATTCACCAGCAGGTTTGTGTGGCCCCCAAGTGTGCCCTTGGCTGAGCCTGTGCCGTGGGGGTGCGGGTGGGTGACCGTGGTGGACTCTCTTCCTCTGGGAAGGGATGTGGGTGCCAGGACCCTGCTTGTGTGGCCGGAGGTTTTCAGGGGTTGTGTGGCACACTTAGGTGGGTAGAACTGGGCCAGGTGGGGCCACCTGTAGCCCAGAGACCTTGGTTTCCACCTGTGCGTTTCAGACAGCTGAAACTGAACCCAGGGTTTTGGCCACATGTTTTTCTGGGGAGCAGTGTGTTTCTCTGGGCAAAGCAAGAGCTGCAGACCTGGTGCTTCCAGACTGCACGCTGCTCCCAAGGGCCGGAGTCGTGGGCCGTTTCTGTCCCATGTGGCGTTTTCTGCACTTGTGGAACAGGGGCCTTGGGTTCCGGATCCTTCCTGTTTGTGCCCCTGGCTGGCGTTTCTCACCTAAGGGAAGCCTGGCACGCATGTCCCGCGTTGGTCACCCCAGAACTGGCCCAGCACGGTGGCTGAGGAACAGTTCCTGTGGCCTCTGAGCCGGTTCTGTGTCCTGTGGATCGTAAGTCCTCACAGGACTTCCAGTTTTTGCGAGGATTCGGGCTTTTGGAGAGCCGAGTGGAGCTCCTTCCACATTGGGACCCCGGGTCAGGTTTGGCCAAGGGTGACCGGTGTTCCGAAGTCTCTCAGGCTTCTTGGCAGAGGAGCGGCAGAGTCCCATGGGCATGAGTTCCTTCCTGAGCGGCTCCCAGGGGGCGTCAGTTCTCACCCGAGACAGGACACCGCTGCCTGGCTCTCTCGATGGGTGGCCTTCCTCTTGGGCCTTCAGTTTTCCTCCTGTGACAGCCCCCAAAGAGCAGCGTGGGGCCGGCAGCCAGCAAGGTGGGCCCTGAGCTGGCGCCCGCCCTGCCGGCTCTGCACCGTGAGGCCCTGGTGTCGCTGGTCACCGCACAGTGCTGCTTCTGAGAACTGACTTCCCTCTCTCTCTGCAGCTCTGGGAGCGGCAGCTGTACAGGTGAGCTCACGTGGCGCCTCTGCACTCTGGGCACTTCCTGGTCCCAGGGAGGTGGGGGGGGGGCTCCTGGCTGCAGAGGCCAGCAGCTGGCCGGCACCTTTCCTGAGTCCCTGGGCTCTGGCCTTCTGATCTCGTTCAGATGGGCTCGTGTGCTGCCCTGGGTTCCCCCTGGCTGCCAAGAGCCTCTGCTGTGTGCCTGCGCTGTGGCTTCAGCCCTCTCCAGGCGGGGCTTGTCTCGGGGTGCCTGGGTGGCTACCAGGAGTGGCCTTGCTGGGCCATGGGCTTGGGTGTGCCTCCAGGACTCACGCAGCTTTCTGCAGAGGCCACCCGCACCCAGAGACTTAGGTGCTGAGCCCACGCTCTCCGCCCCTCTGTTCAGGCCGTGGTTTCTGTCCCTGTCTCCTTGAGCTGTCGGCTCGGGTCGTGTTCTGGACCTGAGCTGGGGGCAGGCACAGCGCCTGGCCGCTGATGCCCCTCGGGTGGGTGGTGAGCACCGTGCTGCTCTCCTGTGCTCTGCAGGCTGGGCCTCCCCTCCTGCCTTCAGGGAGTGGAAAGGGAGGTTGTGGGTGCCCACCCTCCAGGGACCCAGGTCCTCCCACGTTCCACCCTGGGAGCCCTCACAGCCGGCTCCTGTCATGTCTCACAGTTCTCTCTGCTTCCAGCCTTTCTTCCTGGTGAGGTCTTGGAAGGCCCTGTCGGCCCTGCCTGGTCCTGCCTGCCCCAGCCCTGCCAGGTCCTGGGCCTGGGCACACTGCAGTCCCAGTGCTGCTCTTCCTGGGGTGCTGGGGACAGAACTCCAGCGCACCCCTTCTCTGAGCTACGTGACAGTGTTAGGCATGCTTGTGACCGAGAGTCGACGGTGCTCGGCCTGCCCTGTGTGGCCATGTGACGTGGTGGCCCAGGAAGGACCGAGTGTCCAGTGGAAGCTCAGTCAGAACACCCCGGCCCTGAGGGGAGGCCATGGAAGATGGTCTTGGCCTTTTCATTTCCTTCCTGTCGGGGGCCTTCCTCAGTACCGTGCTGACTGGTCAGCGTCTGAGTGTGCTGAGCGCCTGAGTCGGTGGCACCTGGTGAGGGCCCTGGGTGTGCGGGAAGGGCCTAACTGAGTGTTCTCTTGACTTCCAGGGGTCTGGGAGGAGAGCTCATGAGGCAAGCAGGTAGGTGTGAGGGCGGAGGCTGCAGCCCTTGGCCGTGCAGGGGACATGTTCATGGCCTTCCCCTCGCTCCTTGGGCAGCAGCATCCCACTAGGCCTTCGGTGGCCCAGGTGCTGGGTGGTCCCAGGCTCTTGCTGGCTGGCACGTTGGTGACAGGTGCTGCCCAGCTCCCCTGAGCTGCCCCCGGGCGCAGCTTGCTCCTAGCTTGAGTGGTGGCGGCCAGTGGTGGTAGCCAGGGGGAGGACGTGGGGAGCTGAGGGCTGATCTCAGGTTTGTAGCCGGCATTCTTTTCTTTGGTGCAGCATTCCTTTAAATGTGGCTGTAGAGCAGAGGGCGAGTTTTAGACCAGTTTGCATGTCTGCAGGGAGCTCATAGAACACAGTACAGGACCATCTGTTTCCTGAAGCCCAGGTGCTTACTGGCTGACCTGGGCATGCTCCTGGTACTGATCCCCAGTGCCCTGTCCATCCTGGTCACCGAGGTGTGTGGGGAGCCACCGGGTGGGGCTGGTGAGCAGGTGCAGGTGTCCCAGATGTGGCCCATGTTGGATTGCGGCTCTCAGCATTGGATGGGTCTGAACCCTCAGCGCCATCTTTAAGCTGCCTGCAGGCCTGGACGGTGGCCCAGGGTCGGCTATGGCTGCCCTGGCCAAGAGGTTGCCCCCTGTAGCCTATGGTGGCCCCTCAGAGGCTATACGGAAGGATTTGTGCTCTGCAGGCAGAAGGTGGGCTGATCCCCTACACAGGCTGCGTTCCCAGGCAGGGCTGCTGTTGGTCCTGGGCATCATCTGGTGGGCAGTGGCAGGTTGTGCTTGCAGTCCGGTTGTAGGAGGGGACGGACATGGTGCTGTTGGCTGAATAGCTAAGGTCCCAGGAGCAGTTTGAAAAGCGGTGCCTTCATCGGGCACAGTGACCCACGCCATGCCTTGTGCTGACTGCTGCTGCCCATGGGAGCTTCTGGCTTCTTGGTCTCTGAGTGAAATCACACTTGGAGGGTCTGTGGGGTGATGTGCATGTTCACTGCCCTGCGCCGAGTGCAGGGTGGAGAACCAGTCGCACCCAGGTGCCTCATACCAAAATCCCCCCGGGGAGGCCGAGGGGAGCTGGTGTGGAGCAGAGTAAGGGGGCTGGCTCAGCGACCCCTTACGGCCCGGCCTGCCCTGGGGAGCCGTGAGGGCATAGACCAAAACCCATTTTGGGGTGGGAGGAGCTCAGGAGGTGGCAGGAGAGAAGACCAGCGAGACATAGCTTCCTGAAACCAGAGTCTGTGTTCTGAGCTGCTTCTGTCCAGGTGAGGCGGCTCTGCCTGCCAGTCAGTGCAGTTGGGCAGTGAGCTGTTTTGTCCTTGGCACAGACATGTTTTAGGTGGAGAGTTGAGTAGCAACCCCATACTGTGTCCATCCAGCACCTCAGCGGTTTCCCACGGGTCACTGCCCAGCCTGGTGTGAGTGAGCTGGACCTGCTCTGCTCCTGCAGCCATGCCACAGTGCTCAGGTGTCGGTCCTTGAGGTGGTGCCTCACCTTTGGCTCTTGAAAACAGGCGTCCTGGCATGGCACTCCATTTGTGCTCCTGGTCTCGACCTCGCTGTGTCTCTGCAGAGACACAGTGGGGGTGCTCACCCCCACTCCCCGCGCCCCTGGTGCTCACCACCCGCCCTGCGTGCCCACGTGTTCTCCCTTGCCTCTCTGCTGGGGAGCGTGCACCCCCACAGGAGCACTTCTTCTGTCTTGGAGATGGTTCTCGCTCAGGAGTGTCAGGTGCCTGGCACTGCTCCAGTCCCTGCTGATGGCCTTACCCACTTGAGTCCTCTGAACTGTGTGTCCACCCTAGGTTGTGCCCTGGGGGCCCGTGTTGGGGTGCAGAATAGCTGCCTCCTGCTTGGGGAGCGCGCTGGTGCGGCTGGGTTCCCAGCGCACACATCCCTCCCCTGGGAACCCCGAGCTTGTGTGCCCAGCCACCCAGCTGCAGAGGTCACTGTGGCCTCCTGGGGGCTGCCCAGCGGGTGGGGAGCTCTGTGCACTAAGTGACCAGGTAGAGGACAGTCAGGCTGGGGGGTTGGGCAGGTGACGCAGCTCTGTGCTCCTTTCTAGTGTGTGTTTTGGTGGAGAAGCTGTCGCTTTCCAGAATGCCCTTCAGAGGTGACTCCGTGGTCGGTGAGTGCATTTCTTCCCAACGGGAGGCATGAGAACGTTTTCTCCTGTGGCTGCTTCAGGTCGCCGTGAGGAGGGGCTGGGACAGATGTCAAAGGGCCGCAGTGGGGAGGTTCTGATTCTGGAGTCCCTGTCTCGAACTCGTGCCACCTCTGCCACCCCCATAGACTGGGGGCCGCCGCCAGGTGCCTCCTGGGGCTCCTGGCCTGGCCCTGGCTGGCAGGCCTGGCAGTCCTGGTTTCCGCTGTTTTTCTGGCTGAATAGAAAAGCGTTTGTTGCCCCAGCTCCCTGGGTGTAGCTGGGCTGAGTGCTTAGGTTTGTGTGGGTGGCGGTTCCTTGAGGAAGAGACACAAGGCACCTGCAGCCTCGCTGGCAAGGGCAGGGTTCCCAGGTAGAGTCCCCTGTTCTACAGCCTTGGGCGGGGGCCTCTGCAGCCTGCAGGTCACTGCAGGCGGCTTGGGCTCCTCCCAGACCCTACCTCCCAAGGACTTGGCTCGTGGGTGCTGCTGCTCACAGGTCATCGGTGTCTGTGGCCTCAACAGGTGGCTGGCAGTGGCTGATCGATGACACCCTGAGAAGTCTTCACCTCGTTTCCAGCCAGGCCAGACAGCAGATCAAGGTACGCTGGCCAGGCCCGTCGCTCTGCGGGGAAGGCAGCGCGAGTCATTGCCTGGAGGTGTTCTGGTGTGAGGGGGACGCACCTGTCGCCAGGCTTGGGGTTCCAGTGCTCTCTGTGTCACTTACGACAAGACATGGAATGTGGCTGTTAGCTACCAGAACGTCATCTTTTTCTTGGTGTTTCTGTCCCTGCTGATGACACTTGCCTTCAAAAATTGTCCTGAGCCTGACAGTAACTGCTCGGGTGGATCCTGCCTTCTGGTGGGCTGTGTCGTTCGGGTGTGGAGACTGCTTAGGGTGCCCGTGTGCAGACCAGGAGGCTGGTGCAGACCTGCCAGAGGGTTTTGTGCAGAGTATCTGCGTCCCAGCCGTGTCCTAGGGCTGGGCCGTGGGTGTGTGGCTGGCGAGCTCTTGTTACTGAGGATGGGAGTGGGCTGTGTCGCTGTCCCTTGTGACCTGCAGCCTCCCCGTGTCCAACATTGCTAGCAGGATGCACCTGTTTTCTCTTGTTCCTTAAATGACTGTCATTCTGCAGGGCCGAGCGGTCTTGCTGGTGGGGCTTGAGTGCTGCAGCTCACTGGGCCTCAGTGTTGTCTGACCTGGCCCACCCAGCAGCAGTCAGGTGCTGGTGGACTCTGGTGGGCGCCTGTGTTCTGGGTGGCTTGACTGACCTACATGGCAGCCCCTGATGGCCCTGGCGCTGGTTTCTGAGGGGCTTGTGCAGCACAGCTGTGTCCCCTTGCGCAGCACCCCTCCTGTTCTGACGTACTGCTCTGGCTCTCCTGGAAAGGAGTCCACGCCTGCGTCACTGCGGCTGGGAGGGAAGACGGCGGACTGGCTTGTGTGCAGGAAGCAGCTGCGTCTTCCACCAGCCGGAGAGTCACTGGCCATCGAGCAGCAGGCTGCAGCAGCCAGGGGCTCTGTGGGCTTTGCACAGCCCTGTGCCTGGACACTGGTGAGGGCTGCTCAGGTGGGGCCCTGTGTGTTCTAGGATGCCGCCGTCACAGCCCTGGCCGCGCTCTGCTGTGAGTACTACGTGAAGGAGCCAGGCGAGGCCTGTCCCGGAGCTCAGGGTAAGTGGCCGGATGCCCCGGCCGAGCTCTCTCCCCTCCCCCGCCGCCTGTCACCTCCCGTCCCTCGCGGAGCATCTCTGGGACGGTCCCTCAGCCCTGGGTGTGCTGCGGGCTCTGAAGGAACCCGTCCTTCCCACAGTGCATCTCTATTCCTGGCAAATAAAAACGGAGGGTCACGGCTCCTGGGCCGTGCTCACAGCCCTCCCGACGGCCTTCCTACCTGCCTCACGGGCCTCGGGCGCTCTCAAGCCTTGAGGCCACCTGTGGGGCGCCGTCCTCACGCTCAGCTCGTTCCTCCTGCAGAGGCGCTGATCCCGCAGTACCTGGCGGAGCTGCGCGGCCCCGAGGAGATGGCCCGCTGTGGCTTCTCCTCGGCCCTCGGCGCCCTCCCAGCCTTCCTCCTGAGAGGCCAGCTGCAGCAGGTGAGACCGCCAAGTAGGAGTGGGAGGGCGGCCATCGCGCAGGGCGTGCTGCCAGGGGCAGGCGCTGCGTGTGTGGTCCCTGCAGGATGGGCCTGGGGCCTGGGCCTTGTCTGTGCCCGGCCCCCTCTGGCCACGGCAGGGCTGGGTGGGGGCAGAAGCTGCCCTGCCTCTGGGAAGCGCAGGTGGCTCGTGGGTGCTCTGCTTCCTTTGGGGATCTCACCACACCTCAAGGTGGTGGCAGCCTGTGTGGGGTGCAGCCGCGCTCTGCCCTGTTAGGGTGCTGGGCTCGCTGGCACCCCGTCGAGCTCCCACGATCTCGAAGGCCGAGAGCCTCTTGTGCCTCCGTTACCCGCGTGAGCCTCAGGCAGAAAGGCCCAGGTGCATCCGATGCCTGCCCCTGGGGCTGTTGCCAGACCCTTGCCCCAGCCTCCGGTGCTGGCCATCCCCCTCAGTGTCCTCTTCCCTCGTGTGGTCACGTTGCCCCTCCCCACACCCTGCCTAGTCCTCTCCCTGGGAGGGTCCGAGCATGGCTGCAGGTTCCGCCTGCCCCAGCGGCCTCAGCCCGCGCAACTCGTGCACTTCCTCCCCAGGTGACACACCTGCTGGCTCCTGTGTCCCATCCCCACACCCCCCAAGGCCATGTGTCCGTGCCCACCTGCCGTGCTCCCTCCTGCGCGCTCTGGGGCCCAAGCTTCAGGCGGCCTCTCTGCCTGCAGGACAGGCCCTGTCACTGCCACATGGCTAGACCCTCATCCTGGGGTTCATCTGACCTAGAGACGGAAGCAGTTGTTAGGCTTGAATTGGCACCATGGTGGGTGAGGTTCAGCCGGCAGGAGCCAGCAGCTGCACCATCTCAGGCCCAGGCTGGAGCAGCAGAGACCGTGCCAGGCTGTGGAGGCCTTGTGGTTGCCAGGGTCAGGGCTTGGCAGCTGGGAGAGCTGGGGGCGCCCCCGCGTTCTTCCTCAGCTGAGCTGAGAGGGTCGAGTCTCCCAGCTGCGCGGGAGGCGGTCCTGCTGCAGCCACCCCTCCGCCGGCCGGCCGTTGGCCTTGGAGGCCATGCGTTGTGGCTGAGGCTTCTGTTGCCCTCAGGTGCTCACAGGCCTGATGGCAGTCACCCGCTCCTCTCCCAAGGATGTGAGCTTTGCCGAGGCCAGGAGGGACGCTCTGAAGGCCATTGCGAGGTGAGCCGCAGACCAGCAGCCAGGCGGACATGCTGGGGACCTCGGTCTGCTCAGGGCCTCACTCTGGCATTCTGAGTTCTTCCCCTGCCGAGCACATTTCCAGTTCTGGGGGCCAGGGACAGCTGCCGCGGTGATTGCTGGGCCATCCTGCGGTCAGCCTCCATCTGGGAGCTGGGGAGTGAGGCCCAGGCCAGTGTCTGTGACCAGATCGTGGTCCCTCTGGGCTGTGGGGCCGTTGCCCGGCATGTGCCGGGCCTGGGATCACCCCCAGCACAGAGCACCTGGGGAAGGCGGGGAGTGGGACTGCTCAAGGCCCACAGCTTGAGGCTGCGGTGCCTGCCTTCCCTCTGTCCTCCACAGCTGTGGACCCATGGCCCCTCCGATGCTGAGCCAGGGTGGACAGTGGGAGGACGGTGGTCCAGCCTCACGGCTGAGCACTGTGCTTCCCCTCACGGGGCTGAGGCCTCTCTGCGCTGTCTGCTCAGGAAGGCTCATCAGGCCGTTGTGACGGGAAGGACTGGGCCACAGCTCTTGTGGGCACATGGCTGGTCTTCATTTCAGAATTTGCCAGACCGTCGGTGTGAAAGCAGAGGGGCCCCCGGATGAAGCTGTGTGCAGAGAGAACGTCACCCAGGTGTACAGCACACTCCTGGACTGCATGAGCGACTACACCACGGACAGCCGGGGCGACGTGGGGTCCTGGTAAGGGGGGCCTGCCTTGTGGTCTCTTGCTGCTGAGAGAGCTTAGCCTCTACTTTGGGGGGTCTCCTGCTCCTGCTGACGTTCGTCTCCAGCCTGGCTCCTAGCTGGAGGTGCAGAAACAGGAGTGCCACCATCCTGTTGAGGAAGGACCCCATGTGGCCTCAGGAGGAGCCCTGTCCTTGGCTCCTGGCCGTGGCAGGACGTGGAGTTACAGGTGTCCCATCTGGGAGAAGCTCCCACAGGGCCTCGCTGACCGGAGAAACCCTCGGCCGTTCACGAACCTGCGCCCTCATCCTGCTGGCCCTGCCGTGTCCGTGGCTGTGTGAATCGGCTGAAGGGCGTCTGCTCTTGGTGAGCCGAGCGCTGTCTCGCCGCTGTGCTCGGAGCCAGTGAGCTGTGCTGGTCTGTTGGATGCCAGGCGCTGCAGCTGGCTGGGGTGCCAGCCTGGCACCGTGAGGGCCGTGGCCTTGTCTTCGGCCCGTTGCCGCCCCTGCTCACTGACAGGTGTCCCCTCGGCCACGTGGGTGCAGCTGGGAGCCTGACCCTGGTGTGCGTCGTGCTGCACCCTCGCGGCTCAGATCCTAGTTTGGGTCTCCCCCTTTCCTGCTGGTTTTGCCTGCCGCCTCGAGCACATCTCCCACCGGGTGACCTGCTGGGCACTGCCGTTGGGCCCTTCCCCCGCAGGGTTTTCGGAAGGGCCTTGCGTGAGCCCTCTTGGATGTGGGCAGGCCTCCACAGGATCTGGGTCCTCCCAGACGTGGGAGGCTGGCAAGGGACCTCTGGGTGTGGCTGCAGTGTGGCAGTTCCTGGGCAGCAGGGTAGATCGGCACTTTTGCAAATGTGGCGTGCCCTGGCAGTCTGACCCCTGAGCGGGACCTTGTCCTGTGAGGTGGGGTCTGCCCCTGCTGGCTCTCCTGCCAGGTGTGCTGCGGGGACCTGGCTGCATGCTGAGGCGTGGACTCTGCCGTCCCTAGTGGATGGCCCTGGCACAGACAAGGCAGCTTCCTGCACAGAGCTGGGCCCTTCTCTGAGGCCCCTCCAGGTCTTACTCTGGGTGACTGGGCTTCTCCCTGCAGTGTGAACCAGAAGAAGGGCCACTTCTACCTGGCCCCCCAGGATCAGACCCTGCTTCTTGAGAGTCTGCCCTGTTTGACAGCAGCTTTGAGGGCTGAGAAGAAGGGGGGTCTTGTGTTCTCTGGGGGCCGCTGTGGCTGCTTTCCAGCAAAGCAGAAGGGACGACGGCTTCCCCTTCCCTGGGCCTTCCCTGGCGGTTGTGGCGTGGCCTCCCCCAGAGGTGGCCTCCAGGGCCCACTCCTGCAGCCACACCTGCTGCTCTGGGCCTCTCACAGCTGCGAGCCCCTCCCTCCTTGTCCCCGTTGCGCACTGCTGCAGCGAGCGCCCCAGCCCTCCTCAGTGGTCTGTCTGTAACCCGCCTCCGCCTTCCTCGTTTTGGCGCCGTATTTTCAAGTGTTTCTCAGAGTTTTTAACTGAATCCTTAGGCCCAGAGCCACGTTGCCAGGGCTTTCTCCAGGCAGGCCACGTGGAGTGCGCGGGCTCCGTGACAAAGGCTCACTTGTGCCCTGGCTCCCAGGTGCAGCCTGGGATGCCCTGCGCGTCACCAGGTCCCTGCCTGGGCCCGTGGGCTGTGGGGCGCTGCCCAGCAGACAGGTCCTCCTGGCCTCACCTGGGCCTCGCAGCTCAGGGGTAGGGTGGGGTGGAGGAGGCACAAAGGTCGCCCTCCCAGTGTCCCCAGCACACCTCGCATCCCCCACACCTCCAGCAAACACGGGCCAACGGGAGCCACTCTGCTCAGGGGACGGGAGGTCCGACGTTGGGAAGGAGGGGCCGTGGCTCGGTCTGTCCAGAGGCAGGTCAGCAGGCTCGTGCCTGCCACAGGCCCTGCTGGGCGAGTCCTGTCTGTCCTCACATGCGAGAGGCAGACCCCATCTTGTGGTGCCCTGTGCCCCTGAAGCGGGTGTCGCGGGGCTGGCGGGCCTCGTGGTTTCCCTGTGTCTCAGGACCTTCCTTCCGGAAGAGCCTCGGGGGCTGCGAGAGGCCTGGTGGGTGCAGCTGGTGCAGCGGGGCTGGAGCCCAGTTGTGCCTCACCTTCCTGGGTCTCTGTGTCCTGCAGGGTCCGCGAGGCTGCCATGACCAGCCTGATGGAACTAACGCTTCTGCTAGCGCGAACTCAGCCTTCGCTGATTGACGCCCACGTGTGAGTGGCAGGGGGCCACTGGGGCCGCCCGTGGGGCAGGCACCCTCTCCTCAGATCCCATCTTGGTCCCTGTCCCGACCTCTGTAGCCTGTGGCTCTTGTCCAGGGCCACTTCTACCTGGTCCCCCCAGGATAGACCCTGCCTCTTGAGAGTCTGGCCTGCTTGACAGCAGCTTTGAGGGCTGAGGCAGGTGCCTCTGGCTTAGGGGCCCTGCAGTTGTTGCCCCCCCTGCCAGGACAGGCCCCGTCAACTCAGCCCCCTGGCCCGGGGATTCCTGGTGGGGGGCTGTGCTGCCCCCCATCCTGCCCTCTCCCCACCCTCCTCGCCCACGGCCCACCCTGTAGTCCCCTTTTGTTCCCTCTACCCAGTAGCTCCTGTGGCATTCAGGGCAGGGCGTGGTCTGTCCTGTGCGGCTGTGCTGACGGGGCCCTCGGTTGGCAGGTGCAAGCGCCTCATGTGCTGCGTGGCCCAGCAGGCCAGCGAGAAGATTGACCGGTTCCGCGCCCACGCCTGCAGCGTGTTCGTGACGCTCCTGCACTTCGACAGCCCTCCCGTGCCCCATGTGCCTCACAGACAGGAACTGGAAAGGCTGCTTCCCAGGTACTGGAGGGCGCGGGCCCCCGGGGCCCCTGTGAGCCTGGCCTCAAGGAGCTGCTCTCCTGCAGGTCCGACCTGGCCTCCGTGAACTGGAACGCGCCTTCCCAGGCCTTCCCCCACATCACCCAGCTGCTGGCGCTGCCCACCTACCGCTACCACGTCCTGCTGGGGCTGGCCGTGTCGGTGGGAGGCCTGACAGAGTCCACGGTGAGCGGCGGGAGACAGCTCCTCTGGGACCCGGGCCGGTGCTGCCTTCTCTGCTGTGGCTCTGGGGACTGTGTGCTCCGGAGCAGGCGACCAGCTCTGTGCTGAGCCTGGGGCTGGTGGCCTTGGCCACCAGGGCAGATTCCGGAGAACCGCCCCCACCTGGTGAAGGGGGAGTGGCGTCACGTGGAAGTGGCCAGGCTGTCACCACCTCTGGTGTAGCCCGGGGCCCGCTGTCATGTGGCTCTGCCACGGGCGCCCGGATGCCTTAGTGGCCTCTGGTGGCCTTGGCTGGCCTAGTGTGCTTCCGTAAAACGCAGGAGTGGTTTACAGCTTGGCGCTGGTGTGTAGCTGGGTGTCTTTCCCACGGGAGGGGTGGCTGGTCTCGACCCTCCCTGGGAAATGTGGCATGAGCCTGGTTCAGAGGGCGTGGGAGGGCCTCTGCCTGACCTGGCTGCCGCAGGCCCACCCCTCCCGCTCCTGACGTGCCCACACGCAGCCGCCACTCAAGGGGAGACCTTAAAACCAGTTGCAGAAACCTGTTCGCTGCAGGAGACCTCTTGTATGTCCCAGGGCCCGCATGGCCCTGTCACCACACTGTGGTCACACTTCAGACAGCCTGGCCGGCACCCCCAGGGTCCATACTCCCCAAGTTGGTCGGGGACACTGCGCTTGGCGGGTCACACACGCTGCTGCTCATCCTGTGGTGTGTTCCCCTCCTGGGCCCGGCTGATGCCTCGCCACCCTAGGGGTCGCGTCCCACACGCTGTCCACCTCCACCATGCCCCAAGGCTCGGCTGGCAGCCCGGGGCCTCCTCACTCACCTGCCTTCTCCGCGGCCTTGGAGCTGAGCTGCAAACAGGCCCTGCCCTCGCTGTCCTCTGCTCCACTCGGGGACAGTCCCCTTGGCCCTGGGGCTGCCTCTGGGACCTGTATCTGATCTGCACACGCGGTGACCTGGGCTCCCAGGGTCTGTGGCTGATCTGTGGACTCATGCCGCAGGTGCTGAAAGCCTTAGCACCTCAGGGTGGCCGAGCGGTGCTGTCCACAGGGCCTGTCCTGGACGTGTGACGTGGCCCACGCCCAAGGCCACCGTCAGCCTCTACAGGACCCTCACGTCTCTGGTGGAGTTGCCTCGATGGTTGGCAACGTCTGCACTCACTGCTGCACGGCCAGCCTGGGTGGCAGGTGGACCTGGCCGTGCTGCCTGACACCCTCTCCGTCTTGCAGGTCAGATATTCCACGCAGAGCCTCTTGGAGCACATGAAGGGGATTCAGAATGATCCGGAGGCTTTGGGGAGCTTCAGTAAAACCCTCCTGCAGGTCTTCGAGAATAACCTCCTGAATGACCGGTGAGTGGCGCCCTGTCCACCCTGCTTCCACAGGGCCGGGGCCTCCTGGGCCCATCTGGTCTCCAAGCCCTAACCCCACAGTTTGGGCAGGGAAATGACCATTTTTGTGTGCACTGAAGTAAAGGTAACTTAAGCAAGTGCGGGGTGACATGGAACAGGCCCAGGGTGCTCCCGTGACAGCTCCCTACCATGGGGAGTCCCGGCAGGGCTTCTTCCTGCAAGCAGCTGGTCCTAGCTTTCCGGCAGTGGCCTTTGCATAGGCAGGGGGAGGCCCCGTACCCCTTGACCTGAGGGTGGAAATGCTCTGTGGCTGGGGAAGCCTCCAGGCCTCGCCCGCAGATTCAGCAGTTGGCCTCCCTGCCTCCTGTTTGTGGACGGCCCTGTAGAGGTGCAAGGTGCAAGAGGCAACCAGCCTGTGGCTGCAGAGCCCCCTCCGGTTTCTCTGCCCGGCTGCCCGTCTGCCCCAGAGTCCGCCGGCACAGAAGCTGAGCTTGTGCTTTGTGATTTGTTGGAATGGAACCAGGAGGGCCTGCCTTCTTTGGTCAGGGTAGTTACCGAGGGGCTCCCGCTCCTTGATTCTAGGCTTCCATGGGCATCGTGGCTGGCTTGAAGATAGCCCCTGCGAGCACACAGGGACGGGGTGTCTTGCGGCCCCCTCCTGGGCAGAAGCAGTGTAGGGCTGGTTGTGTGTGGTGCGTGCTGCCGGCGGTGTTCCAGGGCGGTGTGCAGCGTCCTGGGCCTGTGAGGCCCTGTTGCTCCCTGCCCCGCGGGACCTGGACCTGGGCAGCACTCCCACCACTCTCCAGGGACCTGGCGGGCAGCTGCCAGCACAGGTGCGGTCAGCCTGCGTGGGAAGCCTGCGTCTGTCTGGTGTTCTCTTTGCTGTGGCTTCTTGAGAGTCCTCTGGTTGCAGAAGCCTCCAGCTCCTTCTGTCATCTCAGCCTCGGGCCAGCACCTGAGGCCTGCTCCCAGGTCCCAGACTGGTGTTCCCTTCCAGAAGCTTCTGCGGAGGGGTCACGTTTGCCTGTGGTCCATTTTGAGTCAGTTTTGCACCTGGGCAGTGTGTGGACGGTGCTCGTCTTGCCCTAGATGTCTGGTTGCCCGCCCGCTCTGCTGTGTCGCTCTGCCCCTGGCTGGGACCCCAGCCTGGGACCCTTCTGGCTGGAGCCAGGCGCCTCGGTCCTGGAGAGTGTGGTCTGCTGGCTTGGCTGCCAGTTGTTCAAGAGGAGCAGTCATTCAGCTCCGTCCGTCCTCTGCGCCTGGCACCTGCATCTCCCCGTGAATTCTCTCGTGGCCTCTGGGGTTCTGGTGTGTGGCACCAGAATTTGGACCAGTGGTTCCGCCTCCCCACAGGGTACCTTGCCTGCAGCCCCTGCCTGGGCCTCGGCAGCCATCCCTGACAGCCATCCTCTCCCCACAGGGTGTCGGTGGCACTGCTGAAGATGCTGGACCAGGTGCTGGCCAACGGGTGCTTCGACATCTTCACCACAGAGGAGAAGTGAGTGCGCTGGCTCGTGGCCTCCTGGCCGAGCCACTCACCAGCCTTCTGCCGTGGCCTTGCATGTGTGGCCTTCCTGCCTCAGCCTCACGAGCAGCCGGGGTCACAGGCTGCCACTGCCCCTGGGTGGCTCAGGGTGATGAGGGTCAGCTCTGTACAGACTGGACATGGTCAGCAAGCATGAGGAGGGTGTGGCTGGCGTTGGTTTCGCCTCACTGCACAGCGGGTTGCTAGGTGGCACGTGGGTGGAGACTTCAGGGTGACAGCAGCCTCTCGCCCTCCACTGCCCTTCCCAGGTCAGAAAAGTGCGCAGCCGGGCGGCCCAGGACAGAGATGCGGGCCGAGGGGCTCCTCAGACCCACCCAGACAAGGGGACTCAGGAGGCAGAGCCCCCGTGGGAAATCCTTAGGGCACCAGGAGCTTGTGAGCCCCTGGGGTTGCCAGAGATGACCCCAGCTGGCCATAGACGAGGACAGCCCTGATGGAGGACGTGGAGGGCCTGTGGTCGGAGGTTTTGCACAGGGACACAGCAGAGCCCCAGGAGAGGTGGGGTCAGGGAGGTATCCCAGAGCGACTTGACAGCTCCCAGTTCCCAGGGGGCACTTCAGTGGGCTGAGGCCGTGTTGGAAGGAGTGGTCAGGGCGGTGGGCAGTGCTGTTCACAGGGCTGGCCCTGAAGGGCAGTGGCCTGGAGCTGGGCTCACTGGGCAGCATTCGGGCCTCCCTCTGCTGGGGACACCCTGAGGGCCTTGCTCTGTGCTGGTGCCTGGGCAGGATCTCCACTGCAGTGGTCACGGGGGTCAGTGGCCACATCCTGATCATGTGCAGGAGCACCATGGCAGCAGCAGTTTGCTGGGGCAGGTGGGCGTCCTCCCTGCACCTGGGAGTGAGAGCCAGCTCTGCTGCCTGGCTCCAAGGCTGCCTTGGCAGGCGGCTCGTGCCCCGGGTCCCTCCAGAGTGCCCTGTTTTCCTGCAGCCACCCCTTCTGCGTGAAGTTGCTCGCCCTGTGTAAGGAAGAGATCAAGAAGTCGAAGGACATCCAGAAGCTTCTGTCGAGCATCGCGGTGTGAGTCCTCAGACCTGGCCAGGGATGGCTGCGGGAGAGCGTGGTGGCTGCAGGTGGCCTGGCCGTCCAGTCTCAGGCTCGTTTGTCTGA
The DNA here is from genome assembly GCF_047511675.1 of Marmota flaviventris. Classification (NCBI taxonomy): domain Eukaryota; kingdom Metazoa; phylum Chordata; class Mammalia; order Rodentia; family Sciuridae; genus Marmota; species Marmota flaviventris. The sequence goes on from NC_092514.1 coordinate 78,061,412, forward strand.
AGCAGTCGGAAGGCAGGCTGCCTGTGCTGGTCGGCAGGGTGGTCGCGGGGTCCTGCCTGAGTGGGTGAGCCTCAGCCGCTCTCTGGGCTCTCACAGGCTCTGCGGGATGGTGCAGTTCTGTGGTGACGTGAGGAAGAAGGTCCTCCTGCAGCTGTCCCTCCTGCTGTGCCACCCGTTCCCCGTGGTGAGTGTCGGCCTCCTCCCGTTCTCTGCCTGTGGACCCAGACCTGCGTCTGGGGGATGAGCTCTGACTTCAGAGGGAGGGCTCAGAAGGGAGGCACCCACCGGTGCCACCGTGAGCCAGTGACTCGGGGCCAAGGGACGAGGTGCTCCAGTTAAGGCCAGCTTGGGCTGTGAGCAGGACCTGTCTCAAAAGCGGGCTGGAGATGTAGCCCAGTGGTGAGCGTTTGCCTACCACATGCAGGGCCCCGGGCCCATCCCCAGCACCACAGGAAGAAGGAACGCAAAACAGAGGAAAGGTCAGTGGAGTGGACAAAGGGGAGGGAGGAGGGACGGGAAAGGGAAGAACAGGAATGAGTCCCACTGGACCTTCGCACATACGCAAGAATGTGAGAGTCCCACACCAGGTGTGTCTGTGGGATGCTAATTAAAAAACTCGTATATAAAGATACACACGTGAGTACATCGGAGACGCCAGCAGAGGAGGGGAAGTGCGGGGACTGGGTCAGTGTGAATCATCTTCCCTACTTTGTGATTCTGTCAAAATGTGGCTCAGTGGTAGAGCACTTGCCCAGCACATGCGAGGCCCTGGGTTCAGTCCTAGCACCACATAAAAAATCAATCAATAAATGTCCAGCTGCAACTAAAAAAGACAGGTGGGTCATGCCAGAGCTCTGCTGGAGGAGACGGCGGGCAGGCTGCCCTGCGCTGGGCTCCAGCCTGCGCTGGGCGGCCGGGGTCTCTGTGCACCAGGCCCCCTGGCAGCGTGGTGCCTTCTCCCTCTGACCTGCACCCTCCCCACCCAGATCCGGAAGGCCACGGCGAGCCGGGTCTACGAGATGGTGCTCACCTACAGTGACGTGGTGGCTGCAGACGTCCTGGACGAGGTCATGGCCGTGCTCAGTGACACAGCCTGGTGAGTGCCTCCTCCCTCCTGCCCCGCGTCCCCCCGCCTCCCTCCAACCTCGACGGGACACTCCTGGGACTTAGGTGGCAGAGGGTCTCTGAGCTGGTTCCTCCCAGCTGCACTTCCCCGTGGGGTGGGGGTCGCTGAGGCCTTGCTGGTGGGCGTCTGGCTGTCTCTCTGCCTGTCCCTGGGCCTGCTGGGCACCGCGCTGCACCTCCCGTGTGCCTGTGTTGAGGACTCTGGGCACTGACGGTGCCTGCCCCCCCCCCACGCTGGGAGTTGGGAACAAGGGGGGTGCCACTGCTGGCCACATGGCCGTCAGGTGGCCTCAGCACCCACCGTGGCTCCTGCAGGGGGCCCACAGACTGCTTCAGGTTTGACAGGACAGACCCCTAAGGACATGCCCCAGGTCAGAGGGGCAGGGCCTGGGTGCCACTCCACAGTGGGCTCTTGCTATTCAAGGCACGTTTGGGTCAGGATCTAAGCAGCTTGAGGAAGGACAGTGAAGAGGAGTGGCTAAGGCTGCGCCTATCCCGGCCCAGGGAGAGCTTATGAAATGTTCCAGAGGATTTGAAATAACTCACTTCTTCACAGAAGAGCACCCCGACGTTCCTGCACAGCGTTGCTGAGCGTCATGTGCACTCTCAGTTAAAGCAGTAAACAGCTGGATTCAGACACAGCTTAACCGTCCTGGGGACAGACCTGTGTCCTCACCCGCCTCCGTGTGACCCTGGTCTGGGCGGGAGGTGGCCTGGGGCTGAGCAGAGCCTGCTGGTGTGGGCGCCTTTTCTGCCTCCTACTGCAGCCACGATTCCCCTGGGTGGCTGTTTCAGGGTGGGTGTCTTTTCCTGATCTCCACTTGGCCCAAGGTGGACAGGTCTGCTGAGACCTGAGGCTGGTGTGGACCTGTATTCCCGTGGTCAGGGCTCAGGGCTGCCTCTCCTCTGCAGGGACGCAGCCCTCCCGGTCGTCAGAGAGCAGCGGAATCGCCTCTGCGACCTCCTCGGTGTGCCCAGACCCCAGCTCGTCTCCAAGGTAAGCCTCTCTCACCTCCCACCACCTGGGGGACGCAGCACTGTGCTGCCCGCCACCCGGAGCCCTCAACTCCGGGGTGTTCAAGTCTTCCAGTCAGGGTCAGCTTGCCTTGGGTGGCGTGTCCACGCGGCCCACCCCGCCTGGTCCTACTGACGTGCTGCAGTGGCCTGCTCCTCTCCCACGGGCAGGTCCTGTGTCCTCGTCCAGTCTGAGCCCCACAGGCCTGCTGTGGTGGTGCCAGGTCTCACGACTCGCAGGGACGGGTCCCTTCTTCTCACAGAGCCTTCTGTGGGGGCCGCCTCCCTGGACGTCTGCCCTTCTGGGGTGTCTCAGGCCCCTCCTGGCTCTGCAGTGCTGCCCTGGGCCGCACACCCTCGCTCCTGCTCGCTGTGCTCCCCGGCCTGCTGTGGTGCGGCTCCAGGCTCTGCTCCCTGGGGCAGCGGGGCCATGGGCGGTTCCAGGAGGCCCCAGGATCATAAGTTCAAGACCGGCCTGGGAACTTAGAGAGACCCTGTCCTGGAATAAACCCTAAAAACGGCTGAGGATACGGCTGGTGGTGAAGCAGCCCAGGGCTCAGTGCCAGGGCTCAGAAAGCCCAGACCTCTTCGATGCCCTTTCCCAGCCGCGAGGCTGTCTGGCTGGGGGGCTGGGGGGCTGGGGTGAGGTCGGCCCTGGCCTGCAGCCTGCGTCTCGCTGTTGCTGGGCGCGGCTCGGCTGCTGTGTCCCCTGCTCTGGGATCTCTGCGTGGACGGTCCTTCCCACTGCCTCACCCACGTGTGGCTTTCACCCTGGCATCTTCTGCCTGCTCCCCCCCAGCCTGACCACCGTGTCCCTGGGTGTCCCGTCTGTGCACACTCTGCCATGCCCTGTGGGTCTCCTGAGCAGGCCACGCCTCTGCAGCTGGCGCTGTCCTGTGTGTTTCCATTCTTGACTTGGGCTACACGTGCTCCCGGGGGCCCTTGGTCTCTGTGGACTCTCCCTCCCCTGCCAGAGCCGGGGGGCAGCTCCTCCAGACCTTCATGCTGCCGACCTGGCAGCTCCCATGAAGAGCAGGGGTGGGACCCCCAGGCTGAGACCGATCCCCACCCCAGCGCACGCCTAGCCTCAGCAGTGGGTGCAGGCGCAGAGCTGGTCTCGGCCAGGGCTCTGTGCGCCCCCCACGGCAGCTCCAGGCCGTCACCTCAGGTTGCTGACGGCCGAGCACAGCGACGTGCCTTCAGCCGAGCAGAAGGAGCGAGCCTGTGAGCCGGGCGCCTCCACGTGCTGTCTCAGGCCTTCGCTGTCGAGTGTTGTGCGAGCTCCGTGGCCCTGCCACTCCTGACTTTGTCAGCCTGTGTGACCAGGCGTGTCCTTACGGAACCTTGACTACCCCTCGTTGTGCAGCCTCCATGTTCTTCATCTGAACAGACAGTACACGCTCTTCCTCTTCCAGTCCAGCTTAGGCGTACCAGCTCAGTCCCGCGGTCCGCCCGCCATCTTGGTTTTCCGTTGGACCCTCTGATCTGATGTCTCTCCTCTTGTCTGCGGACCCCCGTGCCAACCTGCACGACCTCCAGCTCTTCTGTCTGTGCTCAGCCTGGAGACTGGACTCTCCCGACGCGTTGCAGGCTGAAGGGTCACCTGGGTTGTGGCCTTGGCATGCTGCCACCTGACCTGTCTTGTGGCCTCTCTGGACTCGGGTCTCCAGCTGCACAGGACCCTGCTTGGTGTTGGCCGCCCTGGCTGCCAGGCCCTCTCAGCCTCCCTGCTTCCTTCTCAGTGGCCTGTCTCTCCCACCACACTGGTGTTCTCGGTGTTCCTTGTGGGCACTTGTCCCCCATAAGATCATCTTCCTCCCCTTCCTTCCCCGCTCGGGGCCCAAGCGGGAGCACTCTCAGGCACGTAGTGCCACACAGCCTGGCCTCCAAGTGGGCCTCGCAGGTACACAGGCCGTGCTGTGGCTGATGCCTCCTGCCTTCTCGTGTGCCAGGGCTGAGCCCAGTGCCAGCCTTCTGTGTCGAATGTGCCCTGCCGTTCCCTTCATGCACACGTCAGCCTGGCAGCTGCCTCCTGTGGTGGCAAGGCCATAGCAGCTGTCCTCCAGGGCTCAGGCTCCGGGTCTGGGGAAGTGGCACAGAGAATCTTCCGGTGGGAACCCAGCACAGGAAGTGTCTCCTGCCACCTGTTTTTGTCCCCCAGAGGCCCAGGGTGGACAGGGAGAGGGGGCTGGACAGCCTGACACGGTGTGTCTCTCCTGCAGCCCGGTGCCTGTTGAACCAGTCCTGAGAGCCCTTGGGGCTGTGCAGTGGGGAGGAGCTGCCCATCCACCGAGGGACGGCACCTGGGTCGCTGAAGCCGTCACCAGGTGTGCTCTTCACGTGCGGCTGTGCCGGTGGCCTGGCTGCCTGCTTCTGCCTCCATGGAACAAGCCTGCTTCCCTCCCATAAAATCACGTACCAAGCCACTCCCTGTCTGTCTGTCTGTCTGTCTCTGGAAACGGGGGTTGTGGCTCCACCCACAGGAGCTCCCGTGCACTCTGGAGACGGGGCTGTGGCTGCGGCTGCACCCCAGAGGCTCCCCTGCACTCTGGAGACGGGGGCTGTGGTTGTGGCTGCACCCCAGAGGCTCCCCTGCACTCTGGAGACGGGGGCTGTGGTTGTGGCTGCACCCCAGAGGCTCCCCTGCACTCTGGAGACGGGGCTGTGGCTGCGGCTGCACCCCAGAGGCTCCCCTGCACTCTGGAGACGGGGGCTGTGGCTGCGGCTGCACCCCAGAGGCTCCGTGCACTCTGGAGACGGGGCTGTGGTTGTGGCTGCACCCCAGAGGCTCCCCTGCACTCTGGAGACGGGGGCTGTGGCTGTGGCTGCACCCCAGAGGCTCCCCTGCACTCTGGAGACGGGGGCTGTGGTTGTGGCTGCACCCCAGAGGCTCCCCTGCACTCTGGAGACGGGGCTGTGGTTGTGGCTGCACCCCAGAGGCTCCCCTGCACTCTGGAGACGGGGCTGTGGTTGTGGCTGCACCCCAGAGGCTCCCGTGCTCAGATGCTCGGGTGCAAGTGGCTGGCGAGTGGGGCCAACACTGCAGGCGGCAGGAGGCTGAGACTGGATGGGGTGGTGGGAGCAGAGTTGGAGGCACCCCATGTCAGGGTCGAGGCCTCCAGGAGCCCAGTTGCACCAGGCCACCTGTGTTGGTGTTGCTGTTTGCCACCGGACCTGTGGGTGGGGAGCTCCATGTCCTTACGCTCTAGCCAGTGGGCCACCTGCTGCCCGCTGGGCTCCGGCTTTTACTCCTTCCCCACCTGACAGGTGCCTCCCTCCTGCTCTGGGGATTTCCGTCCTGGACAAGGCCAGTCAAGGTCCCAGGAGCTGCACCCGTAAGGCCCTGCCATCCCGCCAGACAGAGCACACCGCCCAAGGGGACAGTGACACACTGAAGCCCAGAGACAGTCACTTGCCCTTGGACCCATCAAAGACACGGCAGTTCCTTCTAGTCTGACTCTGCCACCCAAGGAAAGGCCATCACCCTGGCCAGCCAGCTCTGCTGTCCCAGACCCCAAGGCCCAGGCACTTATCCTCACCAGAGGCCTGGGGTCCCCTCCCCTGTGCAGCAGCAGTTTCTGGAGCCTTCCTGGGTCCAGGACACCCTCCTGCCATCCTCATGACAGCCATGTGGCCAGTGGCCAGTGGAGTGGGCAGTGGGCAGCATGCTGGTGTCTCAGGGAAGGGGATCAGGAGGGCCTCTCCACAGGGCATAGGTGAGCAGGAGTCACATGGACAGGTCCAGTGCAGAGAGGAGCTCGTGCCTGACTCAGGTGGGGCCAGCGGCACCCGCCTGTTCCAGCCAGAGAGCAACCGGATGCCAGGGCTCCTGCCGAGGTGTCCACTGTGAGGTTTGGTTTTGACAGGTGAGGGGACGGATTTGAGGCCCTGGGCCAGACAAGCCCCGTCCCCAGCTGTAGGTGGACACAGCGGGGTCTTCAGAGGAGCGCAGTGCCTGTGGTGGAGGGTGCACCCTCCCTGTGGGGCCCTGCCCACCCGAGCTCCTCGCTGGACTGGGAAGCCGGCTGACCTCCTAAGCAGTGCTCCTGGGGCAGAGGGTGCACGCAGACCTCCCGAGCAGGCCGAGGGCCACAGAGAAGGGTGGGCAGGAGACCAGGGGTCACTGGCTGCTCTCGCAGGGTAGAGGCAGAAGCCTGGGGCGGCTGTCAGGCCGAGGCTGAGCGGGCCGCTGGAGAAGCCAGGCAGGGATCGAGGCCAGCGATGGAGACAGGCCTCGGGAAGGGCTCTGAGAAGTGAAGGCCAGCACTCTCGGGCGGGTTAAGCAACCAGTTGGAGGCAGCTGGGAGACCTGCCCAGCTGGGACTGGGATGCGTGTCCATCTGTGTGATGGGGTCTCAGGAGGCAATGCAGGGTTTCATCCTCCGAGGGATGGAGTCAGATGTGGTGCATGGAGCTGAGACGCTGTGGGGAGACCATGAGGCCACCCCGGGTCTGAGCAGTGACACTGCACCTGTGGAACAGGGGTCTGCAGCAAGCCAAGGGCACAGTGCGGCTTGTTCACGGAGATAGGAGGGTTGTGCAGGGTACACCAGGGGTGGTGTTTTCTAAATGTGAAGAATGAAATCCACAGACTCAGGTGAGGGCAAAGTAACAGGGTTTATTAGAGCCACACGGAGAAAGCAGGGGTCCTGGAGAGTGCTGGGGGCCAGGGTGTGTGTGCGTCTTCAGGGTCAGGGGAGCTGGCCCCCAGCCCAGCCCTGCTAAGGCCCTCGGTGTCCACCTGCCTGCCCGCGCTCTCTGGCCCGGTCAGGTCGCCATGCCCCCTTTTGAGTCATGGGGGTCGGCCTGAGCTTGGTGAGGCCTGGCTCAAGTCTAGTTTCCAGCCCTGCTGCACAGAGACGTGCCCTGGGGGCCCAGCTTCCTGCCTGCCCACTCCAGCCCTGTCTCCCACCTCAGCAGTGTGCTGGAGGCCCCTGGTGACATGGCTCTGCCTCCTGGTACCTGCCCCCAGCTGCAGGTCAGCTCAAGGCACAGAACCATCTCAGGTGCACAGAGCACCCTGTGCCGACGCGGGGCGCGTGTGAGTGAGCACTGGGCCAATGTGGACGCACAGCAGCGGAGCGCCAGGCTGGCTGCCAGGAGAGGCCGTGGGGAGGTGGCCGGTGTGCTGCAGCGGAGGGAGCAGGCACAGGACACACAGCACCAGCGCAGGGAAGGCCGGGGTGGTGACATGCTGGTGGGAGCCCAGGCCTGCCCTGAGGGTGCAGGAAAGGCAGGCAGAGCCCCGGGGGGCACAGAGAGCCAGGCCAGTGCTGCTGACCCGTGCCCCTGATGGGCCACAGTCCAGTGTCCACTTGTGTCCTGGAGTGCCTGGCTGCAGTGAGGGTGAGGATGAGCTGTGGGGGCATGGGAGTGAGCAGAGGCTGGCCTGGTGGACGTGCGAGGGCTCCGGCCTCAGACACAGGAGGGCGCAGGCACAACGGAGACTCGCTCAGTGACGCCCGACACATCAGCCAGTGCTGGACGGGTCCCCGGTGTCCCTGAGGGCCTCTGAGGCCTGGAGTCCATCAGAAGGCAGGCTGGACGTCAGCAGCCAGGGGCAATGGGGCAACGGGCCAAGGAGGCCGTGACCTGGTCCTGGAGCCCGAGTGGCGCTCCACTCAGACCCCACCAGGGCAGACCCCACCAGGGCAGCGGCCACAGCCCTCAGCTGAAATGCACAAAGTCCCGGCCCTCCTGCAGCTGCAGCGACCGGAGGTTCTCTTCAAACTCGCCCCCGGTGAGGTCCTGTGGGGGAGCAGCAGGGTGCTCAGTCAGGCCCCCCCTGCTTCTTCTAGACCCACCCACTGGGTCTGTGTTGCCTGGACCTGCCTGACAGGTGGTCCACTGTGAACTTCTGCTCCTCTGCTAACGGGTGGGGCTCAAGGGAACCAAGGGCCAGGGAGGGAGCCGCGGCTCTGCAGTGTGCTGGTCCTGCCCATCACCATTAGGGTGAGATTCTCTGGGGTGTCCCTGCCATCTGGTCTGGCCTCGGCCCCTCTCTCTAGTTGCCCCCCAGGGGACTCAGCTGACAGGTGTCCTCCCTGCCCCTAGGCATCCAGACCTGCCTTCCCACGTGACCCCCATCCCAGGAGCGTCACACCCCGAGCCCTTCCTGCTGATGTCCTCTGCCCCAGCCCATCCCAACAACAGGGCAGGGGCCACAACCCCGGGTCCCCCCTCGATGCCTCCCGTTTCAGGCATGGGCGCCCCCACAAGGGCAGCTTGCTGAAGAACCTGTTCCTGTCCTCGGCCTGGTGCAGAGGGCCTGGTGGCCTGCAGTGAGCCAGGGGACCCAATGCCCAGCCTGGTTTCAGAGCCTTCCCCAAGCTGCCTGTGCCTGGCCTGCGGGTCCTCTGCCTGCCACCACTGGGTGTCACCCAGAGAAGCCACCCCACGACCTGGGAGGAACAGCGGGTGCAGCCACTCGCGCAGACCAGTGGGGAGGACCCGGAGTGTCCCGGCTGTTGGTCTGAGGCCAGTGGCAAGCAGACATGGTTCAGGAAGGACACTGGAGTCTGCAAGGCGCCAGGCCCGGGCTCCCTGGCTCGGCCTCCGCCAACACTGAGAGGGCGGGCAGAACCCAGGCGGGCAGCAGCAACCTGATGGGCCTCCGCCCTACCGTGAGGCCTGCTCTGCGGGGTGACCATGCAGTTGTACATGGGAGAGGACTTCCTGCGCAGGACACTCGGCTCCTGAGATGGGCGAGCGCTGGGAAGACTTGCCGCCAGTGGGACGGGGCCTGCCACACATTAGTGTCCCAGTGGCCTGTCTCAGCCCCAGCAGGAAGCTGATACCACTGTGGCCCGGCGGGGGGGGGGGGGGGGGTAGGGGGGTAGGGGACTGCTGGGGACCTGCCTGGGCCAGGAAATGAGCCCATGTCCTAGACAGGTGTGGGGCCATGCTTAGCTCTGCTGAGCCGACCTTGGACCCAAGAGCAGAGCACGTCCTGTGCCCACACCACAGAGACCCAGATGGCCGGAGCCCTGGCTTGCTGCAGGGAGGGGGCAGCCTGCAGGGAGGGGGCAGCCTGCAGGGAGCGGGCAGCACAGCAGCTCTGTGGGCTCGAGGGCCAGGGTGGCACCCAGCAGGGACTGGCGGCTCCTCAGACGGCCCCCCTGGAGCTGCCCCCAGCCCCAGGGTAGTGACCACAGCCTCCGCCCAGCCTAGAGGTTCAAGACTGCTGGGCAGGCTGGGCTTAAAACGAGGACAGCAGCCCAGCACTCACCAGCTTCACACAGAGGACGAAGGGTGGCCGCGCAGCTCTGAAGTGCAGGACAGGAACACGTGGCTTGGGCCTTTCCTGGAAGGAGACCACAGTCATGCTGGGCACTCAAGGGAAGGCCTGTGCCAGCCGTGGCCCTCTGCCCAGAGCCACAGCTGGCTCAGCTGACAGATGTGCACCTCGGGCCCTGGGGCAGGACACAGGCTGGGGGCACCCTGGTCCTCGGGGTCCAGTGGAGTCCTGGGCCGTCCCTGGGCCCAGGGTGGAGTGGGCTGCCCCTGCCGGCCACGCACCACACACCTGAGCCTCCTCGTAGCGGTAGAAGCCTTTCCTGATCTTGTTCTCGTCCACGTCGCAGAAGGCCACCACCTGAGGATGAGCATTCTGGGTGGCTCAGGCAGAGCAGGGAGGAGCCGGGGCTGGGGACAAGGGGCTGGGGAGGCAGCGCCCACCTTGCAGCGGCTGACAGCCGTGAGGCTGCGATACAGTCTGCGTCCCTGCTTGCCCGCGTTCCAGATGGTGAAGGACGCCCACTGGGGCAGGGCCCACTCCTCCAGGAAGCAGACACGGTGGGTCCAGATGGTCGTCCTGGGAAGCAGGGGTGGCCAGGGCTGGCTGGGTGCCCTGGGGATGAGCACCTCCTGGCCTGCCCGCCTCCCACAGCCAGAGGCCCTTGGAGCCACCTCAGGCTCACCGCCCTATGGAAGGCTGGGGGCCACCCAGGCCGGCCTGGCCTCTGGGTAGCTCAGCCCACCCCTGTGGTGGCTTCAGGAACTTCAGGACAGTGGACCCCCTGACCCGATCCCATTTCCCAGAAAAGCCGCTGTGCAGAAGGAAACCGTGGCCACACCTGGAAGCTACCTGTGCCTTAGGCCACTTGCCTAGAGAGCAGGAATCTGGGGTTTCCCCGCCTGAATCAGAGTCCCTCCATGGACGCGCAGACTGGGCCGCCAGGCAGAGGCTGCACCCTCGGCCACGTCTCCCCACCTCCCTGGTCCCCGAGCACCTTGGGGCCACACAGCACACTGGCGCTCAGGGCCACCTCAGGACAGCCGTCTGCGGTCACGCCCTGCCCTGGCCCTCGGGCCACTTCCCTGCTGTCGGCTCTCACCCCAGTCAGATCCTTGGGCTGCTCCCCATCTGCTCTGGGCACCTGCCATCCTTTGCCATGTGCTCTCTGGCCTGGCTCCCAGTGCAGCCCCCTCACCCTGTGGCCTCCTCGGCCTTCTCTCAGCCTTTGCGGAACACATACCCCGACGTTCACGCGCGTGAAGGGTGATGTGTGCATCGCCTCTTAACACCCACAAGAAGATGGGAGCCAGAGGACCTGCGACTGCCTGGCTCGAGGCTACCAGGCACTTGGTGACTGGCAGGTGACAAAAGTGAGGAGGCTGTGCAGCCTCTGCTGTTCAAGGAAGACACGGCTCACTCACGGCAGCCGCCTCAGGGGAGGGGGTGACCTGTCAGCACCACCTGCACCAGCAAGCATAGGTGCAGCCCCCAGAGGACACAGGTGACGGGACCCCAGGCCTTGGTCTTCCCTGGTCTGTGTATGCAGCAGTAGCATAATGCCTGACTCTAGCGTCATACAAAGAAACCTGTCCAGCTCTGGAGGCTGGACGCCAACAGTCAGGCAGGCCCATGCCCAGCATCACGTGATCGAGGAGGGCCTGGTGCAGGCCTGAGCTAGCTCCCAGGCACCATGATGAGGCCTGGCCCGTCTCAATGCCGTGGCCAACAGGAGAGACCCACGAGGATGAGCATCGGCTCAGGGCAGCACTGGTTCCCGAGTCGGCACACACTTGACTCCTGACCACGACTCCCGCTGGTCACGGGTGCTGAGTGGCGTGTGTGGAGACCGTTGCTAGTGTGATGCAGGGAGGCTCCAGGAAGCTTTGCGGAGCAGACTCTTCAGCAAGCCCAGGTAGTAATTAAACCCGTGCCCCATGAGCTGCTGCTCACACTCAAAGACTTTAATCCCGCACAGAAACCTGCATTAGGTCACTTATTTTGTGCTGTGGGTGGCCAAGCCTTACGTGGCAAAAACCAGAGTCTTGCACACCAAGGCCTTGCCCTGGGCACAGGATGAGGCCTGGGCAGCCCTGCCCCATGGCGCCTGCGGCTGGGCGTGCAGGCCCCCACCCACGTGTGGGGCCTCACAGACCCACCTCCAAGGCAGCACCACCACCGCCCGTGGCTGTGGGCCCTGTGTGACCGAGTGGTCACACGGGAGTGCTCAGAACCGCCCTGGCTACCCCCATGCGCTGTGGAAGGCACATTCTCCGCTCAGATGGGCTCCTGTGTGGACAGGAGGGCTCTTTGCTGGAGCAGCTGCTCTCGGGTGGACAGCGTGTGGTTTTTGAGCAACACGTGTGCACATTCCCCGCCACCGAGAGGGACTGCAGCCCTGCCCCTCTTCTTGGTGGAGGGTGGGTAGGCCCAGGAGGTCTGCTGGGGCCCAGCGTCTCCCCAGCCACCCCGGTCAGCAGCCTGTTTGTTGCTCAGCAGCACACCATCTCAGCAGACCCTGCCATCCTCCCGAAGGCACACGTAGGGACAGTCCCAAAGTGTTCTTGGCTTTTTCTTTTTTTTTGCAGTGAGGGACCCCAGGGCCTGGTAAATGAGGCGGGCACTCCACCCCCAGCCGCATCCCAGTTCAAGTGTTGACAGCAATGTGCTGGGGAGTGTCCACATCTCCCAGTGGGCCACCACAGGAAGGCACCGATGTGGTCAGTTATATAGCATCCAGCAGCCCTCCCAAGAGGACACGCCTCCTTACTGCTGAGTGTCCTGGCCAACGCTTGGGGTGGCAGGTGCCAACTCCAGCCTGTCCACAGCCCACCCAGCAGTGCATGTGGTCTGAGGCCGCGACCACTCGGATTGTGCCTGTGGGCTGCCGTGTCTACCGCATACTTGGCTTGTGGGGTTCTCTGCTGGGTGCGTGGACTGGGGGTCTCCTTGCAAGCTTTAGTGTGCCCGTTTATTTTCTTAGTGGTGTCTTGTACTTTTCCATCTCGAAGAGACGTGACTCACTGTGCTGCGCAGGCTGCTCTCGAACTTCTGGACTCAAGTGACCGTCCCACCTGTGCCTCCCAAGAAGCTGGGACTGTAGCTGTGCAGGCTGGCACGCCTAGCGGGTGGCGCTGAGGGTCTCTGTGCACTGGGCACCTGCTCTGCACTGAATGGCACATCAGCTTCTCGGGTCTGTGTGACCAAGAGTGACTTTGATTGTGACGGTGTCCAGCCCGTTCTTAGACAGTCAGCCGCCCTGCCGTCTCGTGGCGCAGGTCCGCAGCTCCTCCAGCACTGTCTCGATTGCCTGTGATTCCAGGGGTGGGTTCCTCCCTCACAGCGGCACCACGCGCCCCGTGAGCAGACCCCCGTGGGGGGCTGGGTGCCTCCTCGTGGTGGCCAGGCTCACCTGTGCCTGCCCTGCACCTGGCTGACTGCTGCAGCTTCGCCAGGAGCCCTGGCTCTTCTTCTCGAGACTTGGTCAGCCATCCTGGGTCCTGTGCCTTTCCACATGAAGTTCAGAACCTGCCTGGTTCCCAGGAGTGGTGGGCTGCACATGTGCCGGCCCCCGCAGAGGAGGCATGGGCTTCGCGCGCCGCCTTTGAGCCCCGTGCACTGCACAGCCTCACTGTCCACCAGTCTGGGCAGACGGGGGCTGGCCTGCCTCCTGAAGGTCTGGTCCTGACGTCCCCGGGGGTGCTAGTCCTACCCACATGCTAACCTGGCCTCTGTCCTCGGACTGTCCTGCCCTGCAGGCTGAGGTGGTAGCCAGGCCAAATAGCCCTGGCTGCTCGCACCTGGCCACAGGTGGTCTTGCTGCTTTTATTTCCAGTGGTGACTCTCGGTTGTGCTGACCTGCTCTGGGCTCCTGCTCCACTTGCTGGTGGCTTTGTGCTGTCCCTCGGTGACTCCCTGTTCAGGGGTACTTGCAGCTCACTTTCCTCCTCCGTGAATTAAGCCTTTGAGGCCAAGGTGGCGCTGTGTGCAGGACTCATTGCTTTTAGTTTTTTCTAATTTCCTTTTCATTTTTTCCCTTGGCTGCCTAATTTCCAAATATCTTGGGTTTTCACGAAGTCACAGTGATTGCTAACTGGATTCTGCGTGGTTGCTGGAGACCCAAGTCTGTGTCTTGTCAAAACCTCGTGTTGAAACCCTCTCCAGGTGGCATGAGGACATGGGGCCTCTGGTGGCACTAGGAGCACGTGTCCTCATGACAGTTCCCTAGGAACTGCGGGGAGCCCTCTCCAGACCATGCCTGCCCAGCCATGGAGCCAGAGCAGTGCCAGGCCAACAGCCCCTAGCCCGTGGTGTCCTGCTTCCAGGGCAGGCCGGGGCAGAGGGTGTCCACAGGACACCCACCACCCAGCCCTTTGAGACCCAAGCCTGTGACTTTGCCCCGTAGCTCTCCTTCCGGGGGCCCACTTAGGCCCGGTGGTCAGCAGGTCTTCAGAGGGTCACATGTGAACCCAACCTCTGTAGAGCAGAGGGACACTGGGCTCCTCTGGGTGCCTCCCAGGCCCTGGAGAGGCCCCTGTGACCCCTGCGGGGGTTTTCCTAGCCACCTTGCCCTCTGTGCCCCACCCACCACTTTTTGTGGGGACTCCCTTCCTATCAGGTGAATCTCAGGGAAGAGCCCTGGGGCCAGCCGCCTGTGTCCACCTCGCTAACCCGGCCCAGTGCTGCCCGTGCCCGTCCTGGGCCTCACGAGGTGCTCTACTTACTCAAGCACGGAGAGCGTGGCCGCATGGGGGTGGTAGCGGTACAGGAGCAGGGTCTGGTCCACCCGGAGGACCCTGCCCCCCTTCCTGAGGTGCTGGTAGAAGAACAGCAGGTCCTCCGGCACGCCCTGTGGGGAGAGGACCGGCAGCCCAGCCAGGCATGTGCTGAGCGGGACTCGGGCGCTGCTGACAGCCTGCAGCTGGGGCTGGGCGATGGCGGTGGCCCAGGGAGGCCAGGGGCTGGGGGGCGGGGGGGCGGCGTGAACACCCCCAGCTGGGCAGAGGGCCTGAGACACGGCCTCGAGGCCAGGTGGCTGGGACGCCCAAGGCTGCTGCAGCGAGGGGCCTGGGAACAGGACCGCAGGCCCTGGGGACACTCGGCTTCCCCACAGTCGCAGACCCAGAGCCTGGAGCAGAGGTGGCTGAGGGTCCCCGAGCCCAGCCATGCTCCCTCGGCACACAGTGGGGAAGGGGGTTCGGCTCAGAACCGACCCACAGGGAGGGTGGGTGTCAGAGCAGAGAGAAGGTGGCAGGTGGGGCTGGCCCGGCTCCTGGGCCGGCTCCTGTCTGGGGTGGTGTCCAGGCAGAGGGAGGCCATGATGGGCAGCAGGGCCCCTCCCAGCTCTGTGCAGCCCTGCACTTCCACGCAGGGCTCTCAACTGGAGCCGGAAGCTGCGAGACTCCAGGGGCTGTGGACGCTGCTCACAGGAGACTGGTGAAGGCCACTTCCTAACCCTGCCCCAGGCCTCGCTTTCCACACTCACCTGCCCACCCTCGTCAAATGGACCCACGTGGGAAAACCAGGCTCGTGAGCAGAACCAAGTGGGCATGATCACTGTGGGGCCGTTGGCGGTGAACACCTAGTGTTGGTGGGAGACAGCAGGTGGTCACAACAGGGAGCAACAGGGACACTTGTCCGTCCCCTGGGTGGCAGCACGGAGGGCAGAGAGGAAGACGAGCCCCCCCACCCCAGCTTCCCTGCCAACTCTGCCAGAGGCTTACAGAACTAGCCCCAGATTCAGCAAGAGGAGGGGGACACCCGAGGCCAAGAGGTCCCACGGCACAGGAGGAAAGGCCCCTAAGTCACACCCACAAGGACCGATGGCCAGGCCGATGGCAGCGGCCTTCTGTAGCAGAGCCCAACCCGAAGCAGCCAGAATGCCAGCACGGCGGCCCCCGTAGGACTGTCCCAGGAACAGCGTGGACCAATGCCACTAGAGCAGCACTCCCAGCCACCAGGTGCTTACAGGACAACCGGGCACCAGGCCCAGCTGGCCGAGTCCTACCCCGTGAGCATTCAGAGGGCACCCCCAGCTCTGTGTGCCCACGCTGGGCCTGGGCATTGCGACATCGGGGCCGTGTTGTGGCAGGGAAGCACCCTGCTCAGCCTCGTGGCCCCTGCTGCCCACACTCCACGGCAGCAGAAAACAACAGCTCTCACAACCCCCCACTGTATCCCATTGGCCATCACCAAAAAAACGACTTAACGCTGACATTTGGAAACCATTCCAAAGCAAAAATTAAGCTTCCCGTTTTCAACTTTGATTCACTGAGAAGCCCTGTGGCACTCGGGGACAGGTGTGCTCTGCAGCTGGGCACCTGCTGTTTAGGACTTGCCCAGGGAGTGGGCAGCCCACTCAGCACCACTGGACCCACCCACCCATGGGTGGCAGTGGCCATGGGAAGCGAGGCAGGTCCCCACCAGGTCACGTGTGGATCACGTGTCAGACCACGTGTTGGATCTGTATGTCACATTGAGTAATGTGTAATTCATCTGCTGCGTTCACCTCTTAGATTCTGCTTCTAAATCTTATTTAAAACTTTTTTTTGGTGTGTCATGCTAGGGACTGAACCCAGGGTGCGTGACTTCTGAGCCACATCTCCAACCATTGCGATGTTTCGAGGCAGGGTCACACCAAGTTGCTCAGGCTGGCCTTGAACTTGTGCTCCTCCTGCCTCAGCTCCTGAGTAGCTGGGATGGCAGAAGTGGGCCACCGTGTCGGGCTCTGTTAAAAACTTTGAGACTGCATTTTGATTTGCACATATTTCTACTAGGTAGAGTCACATCTCTCTGCCAAGCAACTTGGTCTGTTCTTCAGGGACGTGACCGTGAGTGTGGGGAAAGATGGGGTAGCCTTGCAAGGAAGGGGGCGCAGTGAGCAGAGAAGCAGGGCTTCCAGGGGCTAAGGGCTGGGCCTGCGGCCAGCACGGAGCCTCCCGAGCTGGTGTGTGGGGGGCAACTGCTGCTCCTGCCTTCCACGGAGAAGTGGGCCTCGGAGGAAGCCGGGAGGGAGACCACGCCATGGGGCCCGGCAGGGCTGGGCCTGGGGAGGCTGGGGGTTCCCGAACCATCACGGGGCACAGTGGCTTTGTGCCCTGGAGAGGCCCCAAGGACCGGTGACTCCCAGGGCTCTGAGCCTGCATGGGGACACCCTGGGGAGAAGGTAGCTGTGCTCACAGCTTGGAGAACACTAGAACCGGAACCCACGGGAGGCAGACAGCGTCACCACTGCAGTGAGCCACCAGCAGGACTATCCTGGCAGGGGAGCAGAACTATGGTCTAATCCGCCAGTGACCATGCATTGCGATGCAGTGGCCAGAACAGAAGTGACCTAGTCAGCCCCCACGGCCCACTCACCACAGCAGACCAGTGGAAGGTCAGTCAGAGTGAAACAGTGTCCACTTTATGCCTTGAATGTAGCCCTTGCTGCTTGGCATTGAAACTCATTTTTTTTATTAATTTGTTCGAAATCAGTTGTACCTGACGCTGCAGGCACAGGAGCCCACGTCCAGAACCCTCCCACTCCACGTCTTCTGGGTGCCATTGCCCTCCCACCTCCTGCTCCTCTCGGGTGTAGCTGCAGCCTGGGCCTCACTACGCGGGGACTCTGGCCCTCACTTCCTGTGCTGGATGTCGCAGGGCCTTTGGACCGCACGCTCTCACCTGGCCTTCTGGGGGTGTCTCTGCATCATTCCAGCTGATTCACTTCTCCACCAAACCCACCAGGCCAGACTGTCAGATCAGCCATGCTGGGAAGCAGGGTCCCTGGTACCCCATCCTCGGCATGGACCAGAGGTGGCCCCCAGGAGCACAAGGCACTAAGCCGAGAGCACACCCCAGGCCCACGCGAGGCAGGCCAGGCAGCTGCTCAGGGTTCGTGGCACCGTCTCCACTTCAGAGAGGAGGCCCAGCTGCCACCTCCACCCAGCACAGCCAGAGACGCCCAACGCACCAGAGAGGAAACCACGCAGCAGCCACACAGCTGCTCTCAGGGAGAGAGGTCACCGCAGGCAGCAGGTGGCACCGCCCAACACCGCTTGGCCCCGAGATGATGCGAGCAATTCCTCGGAAGCCAGCGGCTACCAAAACAGCTTCATCACGGTCAGCGAGCCACAGAACCTGGACAGTCCCGTGATCTCTAGGGATTCTTCTCACATGTTAGCAGTAAGTAGTGGAAACCAAAACCAAAACGCAATGCTCCAAAGTGCTGAATAAGTGCAGGATGCTGACGGAAGAAGCCCAAGGAGGGCTCGGCACTGTGACACTGTCCGTCCCCAAGCCAACTGACGGGGCCTGAACGTGACACAGCTGACAGCTGGATCCATGTAGGTAGAGGAAAGCCGGAGCAAGACACTGGAATAGTCGGAAGCCACCTTGAGAGGACAGTAGTGGGAGCCCACTGACCAAGGGGGGTGGAGCCCAGGCAGGCAGCAGGGAGGGGCAGACCACGGTGGCCAGCCCTCGCAGCGCGGACGCTCAGGACGTTGGCGACACAACTCCAGCCCAAAGTGAACCGCAGCACAGGTCAGAGCCCAGGACACAAGTCCTTTAGAGGGACACCTAGGGTCAGGCAGAGCAGACCAAGAGGCTACGCCCAGGCACGATCCATTTTAAAAAATCAACAAAACAGACTTCCTCGAAACCACAGACTTTATCCTTTGGAAAACTGTTAGGTGGATGAAAAGAAGCCCCAGATTTATGAGTAGAAAGTACTGCAAATTCCATGTTCAACAAGGGGTTGATGTCAAAAAGGAAACTCTAAAACTCAACTGTAAGAAGACACACACAAAAAAAATCAGTTAAAACATGGGCAAGGGGCTGTGGCTCAGTGGTAGAGCACTTGCCTGGCATGTGTGAGGCGCTGAGTTCAATCCTCAGCATCGCATACAAATAAAAAATAAAAAAGTATTGTGTCCATGTAAAACTAACAAAAATACTTTTTAAAAAATGGGCAAGACTTGTACATACACATGATCAAAGGGGACTATGAATGGCGAGTAGGCCCCTGCAGAGATGCTGGAGGGGAGAACAGGAGGCCCGTGGGACAGGATGCTGCCACCCTGGAAACCAAGATGGTGGCTGTCACAAAGTGGTGCAGGCGCTGGCCAGTGACCCAGCACCTAAACCCCAGGGCATCTGCCTCGACTTGGACCCGTGCTCACACACCACTATCCAAGGCTTGAGCCCCATCTGCCACAGCCCGTGTGCAGGCAGGGTGCACGGGTCTCCCACACAGTAGATGCTTGGCATGCACACCGGGTATGGTGGACCCCAGGCCATGCTGACCCTGGGTGCACCGCCTTCCAAAGCACAAAACCAGGGGAAGGGAGCAGATGGTCCAACAGGGGCTAGGGTGGCTGACATCCGAGTGCCGTGTCCCCCAAACTCATGCTGGAGTCCCGTGCCGACATCTGACCCCAGGTGATGGGGGTGGAGCCCTGGTGGATGGGGCCTCATGTGCAGGCGCCAGGGCTCTTTGCCCCTCACTGTGTGTGGACCAGAATGCAATGGGGCTGGCCAGACACGGAGTCTGCCAGTCTCCACCCGGGGCTGCCCCTCCAGAGCTGTGCGAGACAAAGGTGGTTGTTCCTAAGCCACCAGTCTGCAGTGGTTTCCACTCAAGCAGTACAACAGGATGGCTGGGAGGACCAGGGGCCAATGGTAGGGGCTTGGGCAACCTTCACGCTGGTGTCCTACACCTGCCACAGTGGAAGTCCCTGCTACCGCGAGGTCTGGGGCTGTTGGCGTGGTGCAGCGTGGTGTTCTGGGTTTGGTCACTGTGCTGTGGTCACTTGGAAGAGCACCCAGGAACTCTACTATTTTTGCACCTGCTAGACTTGCCACGGCAGCCCTGTTTGAGGACCACCACCGCTCATGATCCTCGACGGACGTCTTGCTGCCGTCATTCAGAGACGTGTTTCTGTGGAAGCCCTGCTCAGATTAAATGTCACCCTTGGTGCTCCGTGCAGTTTGGATGTGACTCCCCTGCCGCAGGAAATCAGTGAACACAAGCCCTGACTCAGTGCCGCCCGTGAGGCAGGCCAGGCTGGCTCTCCGCCTCCGTCTGGCTGCAGGAAGCCCCTCTGAATGCTGAACCTGGCTCCAGGCCCCCGCCCCACGCGTCAGCCACGGTTCATTTTTAAAAGTCGATGTGTGCTGTCAGAGGTGCCTGTGAAGAGTGGCACGTCCCAGAAGCCCTCCCACTCCAGGCCATGGCCCTTCCTCCTGGGACCACGGCTCAGGGGTGGCTGCCTGCTGTGGCAGGGAGCCCCCGGCATGGCGCTGCGGCGGGAGGGCTCGCTGTGCACGCCTTCAGACGCAGAGGGGCTCTCCCTGCCCCAGCCAAGCTGAACCAAACCTCACAAAGGTGACTGTCCACAGACTGGGCTGCAGGCCAGGATCTGGGCTCTGGCCCCGTGCCCACAGGAAGTCGCTGTGCTCTGCAGCTCGACTGGAGGCCTCAGAGCGGCCTCAGTTCCTGGAGACGGTTGATGCCTGGCTGCACCTCTGCCCTCCCTGTACTCCCCACCTGATCCTAAGGCCCACGCGCCCAGCTCCACCTTCTGCTCTGGCGGGAGGGAGGAAACCGCCCTGGAGCAGCTGAAAGCAAATCCGCTCTTCCAGGCGGTGGCTGCCCTCCGTGGAAAAAGCCCAGTGGACATTCTGCTCCTCGAAATGCAGCTACTGAACCTGAACGGAAACGGGCTCTCCTCCCCGCTGCCTGGGGAACAGGGCTGTGGAACAGACCTTCAAAGCCAGTGTGCAGATCTGGTAACAGCGCCGGCAGGGGCGCTCACAGACCAACGCGACGGGGAGCATGCACGACCCGGGTCACGCCAGGACCACGTGCATGGCACACCAAAGGGGACTCCTCTGCCAGCCGAGGAGCTCATGATCATGCCCAGGTCCCAATCTCACTGCAGATCAAAGCACTTTCAAAAGTCGGTGCTTTAGAATTAGAGAAGCATGTAGCTGTGTGGCAGGGTCACAGGACCCCAACACTGTGCCCTGGAAGCATGGCTCCCACCCCCAGTGGTCTCTCCTCCTCTGCTGCCCTCAGCCCTGGGTCTGGTGCTACCCGGTGCTGCCCTCAGCCCTGAGTCTGACCCTCAGCCCTGAGTCTGATCCTCAGCCCTGAGTCTGGTGCCTGGTGCTGCCCTCAGCCCTGAGTCTGATCCTCAGCCCTGAGTCTGGTGCCGGGTGCTGCCCTCAGCCCTGGGTCTGGTGCCGGGTGCTGCCCTCAGCCCTGAGTCTGCTGCCGGGTGCTGCCCTCAGCCCTGGGTCTGGTGCCGGGTGCTGCCCTCAGCCCTGGGTCTGGTGCCGGGTGCTGCCCTCAGCCCTGAGTCTGCTGCCGGGTGCTGCCCTCAGCCCTGGGTCTGGTGCCGGGTGCTGCCCTCAGCCCTGGGTCTGGTGCCCGGTGCTGCCCTCAGTCCTGAATCTGCACCACACTCAGCTCAGGAGCCACCTGTGGATGCAGCAGGGGTGTCTTTCCTGCCTGGCAGTGTCCTGGGGCTCCCGCATGTGGGAGCATGTCACGGTACTTCTTTCATGTCACAGGATCTGGGGTCTTGGCTGGGAGTTTGGCCAGTGTGGCGCTGGGAGGCAGTGGACCTTACGGGTGCCAAACGGGCAGCATCCAGCTTCCCAGGGTGCTGTCCTGGGCCAGGGCTGGGGCCTTCTCCTGGGACCCAGGCCCGACCCTCCTGCTCTCAGGCCTTCTGTCTGGACAGGTGCCCTCCACCAGAGGCAGCGCCAGCCGCTCCGCACGTCGGCCTCAGGAACGTGGACTCAACACACCTCTCCTCTGAGGTGCCAGCCACGTGCATCAGCGGTGGTAATGCAGAGGGATGGTGCCAGGCACGGACGGCAGTCTGCTCACCCCTCCACCTGCCACGGCTGGGGCTCCTCCACCTCTGGCTGCTGTGAACCAGGGACGTGAGTGCCCCTTGCCAGTCCCTGTGTTTCCGGAGGGCGTTCGCCCAGGAGGGAGACTGCTGGGTCACGTGGTGATTCTAGTTTTGACTTCTGGGGAAACATTGCACTGTTTCCTGTACAGCTGTGCCGTTGACACCCCACGACAGTGTTCGGCGTGTGGTTCTTCACACCTGGCCAACGGTTGCCACACACTGGCCAGCTGGCTGCTGGCAGTAGCTGTCCCCGAGGGTGCAGTGGGCCTCGTCTGGCCGACTTCCTCATCCTCAAGTGAGTGACGCCGGGCGCCCTCTGTGTGCTCAGCTAGCAGTCTTCTCTGGAGCACCCACAGGCTTCACCTGGTCTCAGAGCTGTGGGTGCCTCACATACCCCGGGCATGAGCCCCTCCCAGAGACACAGCTGACCAGTATTTCCCTGAGGCCTCCTCCTCTGTTGAGTGTCCTGCACATGGTCTGCATGTGCTCTAACTCATCTTCTTTTTTTGCCTGTGCTTTGTGGCCACGCCCAGGGAATCAGAGCCCAACGCTCTGGAGTTCCGCTGTGCACCTTCTTCTGCGGAGGTCATTGCAGCTGTCAAGTTTGGTCTCTGATCCTCTTTGAGTCGATCCTCACGGGTGGTATGAATCAGGATCCAGCTGGGTGTTTCTCTGTTGCTGTTTGTGGAAAACGTGCTGATTTAGAATTCTGTATGTAAATGCCGACCACCTAGATGGGTCAAAGAACCACGAGGAGGATGAAGTCTCTTCAGGAATCATCCCAGAGCCACGTGCAAAGGGACCAGGTCACAGGGAGCACACAAGTCTAGAGAAACCACACACCCACGAGCAGCCCAGGCTGCCTTGGGCTCTGCACGTAGAGCATGAGGTCCAGCCACCTGCACGGACTGAACCGTGTCCTCCAGGGTCCTTGCTGAGCCCTGATCCCAGCTGGCCAATGTCTGGAGAGGGAGCTCAGCAGACGTGAGGGTCATGGTGGTGTGGCTCTTAGCACAGGGTCCCTGCCCACTCTCCCTCTGCCAGGCCTGGACACAGCGAGGAGGCTGTCGCATGGCGGGAAGAACCCCGGCAGACCCTCAGGCTGTGGGCACACACTGATGCCTACCACTCGGGAGTGAAGAAGACAGCAACACAACCACGTGACAAAAGTGACCAAGGAAAGAACAGAGACCTACACATAAAGCCTGAAGTTACACAACTTTAAAAGGAAAACACAAGAGAAACCTTTACTAGCAGGGCTAGTGAACTTTACTAGCCAAAGGTTTCTTAAGTATGATATCGAAAGCAAAATCCATAAAGGAATATCGGTAACTCAGATTTCATCCAAATTGGGAACTTCTCTTTGAAATACAGTGTTAAAAGAATGAAAGCCAGGGGCTGGGGATGTGGCTCAAGTGGTAGTGCGCTCGCCTGGCATGCGTGCGGCCCGGGTTCGATCCTCAGCACCACATACAAACAAAGATGTTGTGCCTGCCGATAACTAAAAAATAAATATTAAAATTCTCTCTCTCTCTCTTTCTCTCTACAAAAAAAAAAAAAAAGAATGAAAGACAAGTCACAGATTCAGAAAAACACATGCAGAGTTTTTGTCTGATACAGGAGTTGCATCCTAAATATATAAACAACTCTCGAAATTCAATACTAAACATGCAAACAACTCAATAAAATAATGGGCAAAGGTTTGAATGCTTTAGCAAAAAAAAAAATATTGGAATCAAAAAGCCCATGAAAAGATGGTCAAGGTCATTAGTCATTGCAGACATGAAAATTACAGCCAGTGAGAGGCCACCACCTGCCCATCAGACTCAGGGAACTGGGAACAACGGACCTCACCGAGGGTGGCAGGGTGTGGGGGAGCCAGCGTGCCTTCACTGCAGAGGAGCCAACAGCACCTTGAAGGCACCTGGGTGAAGCCTGTGCCTCCCGTGAACTAACAGCCCCGTGCCGGAGCTTTTCCCAGGAGGGCCACGCACGCCTGCACCCCTCGGACTGCACAGGTGCACTGCCACATTGTCTTGACAAGCTGAGAGCCGAGTGGCTCACGTGTCCTCCCACAGCAGCACAGGCCAGCTACGGCCAAGCCACACAGGGAAGCAGAGAAGCAGCCCTGCCAGCAATGGCGACGGCTCCCCTCACGGTAGGTGTGCAGCGTGCCTGGGGACCATTCATGTGCAGTCCTGCAGATGCGGGCTCATAGCCACAAAGTGGATCTGCGCATGCTCAGTGCTGAAGGGGTGCTGTGTAGACCTGGGAAAAAGGGGTGGTGGACAGAGGGCTAGATGTCGGTATATACAATCACAGCAGTCAGACTCTTCATGTGAAATATTAGACACCAGGTACACATCAAAAACCTGTCTTAGAACAGGCAAAAGAGAAAACTCTCTAGATTCTGTTCAATCCACAGGAAGCCCAAGGACAGAGGAGTCTGTTAAATGAGACCAGGGAGGTATGACCAGCAACTCCCACTGTCAACAGCTCTGGTGGCCAAATTATCAACACCTTCAACACAGTTCAAGGAGAACAGCAACAGCAATATGCAGACTTCTGGATCCCATCAAGCTAGCAGATTACAAAGAAAAAGAAAAAGAGGGAGAAAGGAGATGAGGAAAGAAAAACTTCACAAAAGAACAGGAGAAACACTGTGTAGGTACCAGGTGACACCGCAGTCACCTAGATCTCTCAGGTGTTCAAGTCCTTGTCCATCATAGGCAAGAAGGAGATGACCCGGAGCCAGGTGCAGACAACAGAGGCCTCCAGCATAGCAAGGGCTGCAACAGGTGGGATGGTGTTTTCGAAACTCTCTTCTTTGGTATCATTTTACAAATTTCTATAATAATAAATAATGAAAACCCCAAGAAGAAGCATGACCCGCAGACGGGGAGAGAGCCAGAAGACGCCAGGCAATCGCAGCCTCTCCTTCGGTGAGCCGTGGGCCACGTCTCCCAGGTGCACGGTGTGGATCTGGGCTTGTGCTGTGCAGCCCAGCAAGGCAGAGCAGGGAGGGGCGCAGCTCGGAAGCCAGGACCAGGTGGGGTGTGAGGACTGGTGGGTGGCTGCTGCATGTTCTCCTTCCTTTGATGAGATCTAAGATGCTCAGCAACACCAGGAAACATCAGAGGCTGTGTCCCCGAGACCGCCCGTCCCCCGCCCCACTGGCAAGCAGCCAGGTGTCTGCTGAGGCCACCTGGAGCCGCACGGGCAGCCTCTCCGTCCAGCCTGTGCCCAGGCAGGCCAGTCGCTGTAGCTGACGGTGCCACCGTCCTCGTTGGCAGCCAGCACCAGGAAGGTGGCCCTCCAGGGTGGGGCCCTGTTCTTCCACGTGGGAGTAGCCTGCAGTGTTCTGGCTGCTCATGAGCAGATGTCATTCCACACAGTCCAGGGACACACACTGCAGCCAGGACCCTGACGCAGATGCCGGCCCTTGGCTTCTGCCCTGTCCTGACAAGGCAGCCTGCCATGGGTGGGCAGCCAAGGGGTCCCATAGAGAATGGCCACAAGCACGGATCCAACAAGGCCCACCACTGCTGCGGTGCTGCTCAAACCCAGGACATGAGTTGATGAACCTCCTGCGGGTCCCAGACCACACATCCACTATCACCCACACCGTGTGCTGCAACTCCACGCACCTCCATCCAGCCACGTCCACCCCCCCTCGCCACCACGTCCACCCTCCACCTGGTACCACGTCTGCCCCGTCCACTGCTGAAGCCACCCTGCCATCTGTGAGGTCTGCCCTTGCTGTCCACACTGCATGTCCATCTAATTCCAGTAACATGGGGGACACTGGAGATTCTGAAACACCCCATCGAGGTTCAGAGCAGCCCGTGGTCAGTGTCCTAGGTGGGAACCTGCCTTGTTTGAGCTGTCACGTCTCCATGGGGTTAGTGTGTGTCCAGTCAGCACACACTGTCCAGTTTGCATTTGGACCGAGTGAAGACAAAACCACACCCCAACGACAGGCCAGTAGGCCCTGAGCAGGACATGGCCCTGGGGCTCCAAGAGGCTGCCCCTCTAGGGACAGCCTGGACCAGGACAAGCAAGCCGTCACCTGTGTCAGAAGCTGCTCGGGCGCCAGCTGGTTGATCCAGCGTGTGTACCGCTCAGTGGAACCCGGGGGGTCTCTCCTCACACGGCACCCGATGATCTGAAAGAAGAGCAGGCAGAACTCAGCCAGGTGTGGGCAGGCGACCTCCCTGACGTGGCTCACACCGACAGAACGTCTGCCAGGCAGACCCCTCCACAGCCAAGGACAGGTGGAGGCGGGCAAGTCCCTGGGCCAGGGGAGGGCAGGGCCCGCTCCCCCCCAGGGATGGCAGGCTCTTGGCCAACACTGCCCTTGGCCGGCAGCCGGGCCTGAATGGCTCAGATTAAGATGACCGACTACGATCACTTCCAGTGTGGCCACAGCCTCAGAAGTGTGCTGTGCTCAGCCTCAGGACAGCAGCCCCATGACCACAGCACCCAGGAGTCTTCCCCCTGAGCTGGACTGCCATCTCAGAGCACCTGTCACAGCCCTGAAGTGCCCTCCTCTCCGTCTCCTGCCACATTCGCAGACTTGGTCTCCCTCAGCCCCGCCCTGTGCCTCCTGGCCTCAGAT
The DNA here is from genome assembly GCF_047511675.1 of Marmota flaviventris. NCBI lineage: Eukaryota > Metazoa > Chordata > Mammalia > Rodentia > Sciuridae > Marmota > Marmota flaviventris. The sequence continues at coordinate 78,087,312 of NC_092514.1, forward strand.
CTGACTCCCGCGCACGCCCTGTGCTTTGGCTTCTTGCCTCGCCCCAGCCCACACCTTCGATCTACACGACTGTCGAGGGTCCGCCGTAGTGGAGGGAGAGGCCGTCCAGTCGGCACAGACAAATGCCTGCCCAGAACCTTCACCCAGGGACACTAGGGTCACACTCAGACACGCGTTTCAAGGCAGAGGACTGGCAGTTTCCAGGGGCCCCACGGCAGGAGCAGCGTGTCTCTCCTGCCTCTGGCTGCAGAGAAAGTAGGCATGTTAGGGGCAGCAGAGCCCAGCCCTCGAGCTGACGCGGTACTGGGGAGGCACAGGGGTTAAACCTGGGGTCCTCTACTACTGAGCTACACTCCCAGCCCTTTTAATTTGATGCAGGGTCTCCTAAGCTGCCCAGGCTGGCCTGGAACTTGATATCCCCCTGCCTCTGCCTCCAAGTGGCTGGGATCACAGGGCCACTGTGCCCCTCCAAATGCTGTACTTTTGATACTGAGGTCACCTTGCCTGAACTGCAGGTGTAAAGCAAAGGACTTTCTGCCCTTTCCTTAGGGGAGCTGCCTGGTGAGAGGGCATGGCAGTACTGCAGGGTTTCTGTGCCGGCCTTGGGAGTACCTGCAAGTTTGCTTGGGTCCTTTGTGCCTTCCTCACCTGTCACCCAGAAGAGCCCAACCCCACGGGTCCCTCGCTGCACCCTTGGACACTTGAACACACCCACCCAGGCATCAGGAGTGCATCAAGCCCAGTGGAGCTGTGAAAATGTGGGGCTCCAGGTAAGCCTGCTGATGACACGTGGCCTGGTCAAGAGCGGGGCCAGCACCCTTGGCCCAGGCAAGTGGGGCCACAGAGTCCCTGGTGCGGCCTGAGTGGACCAGCAGGGGCCAAGCAGGGTGATCTTGCATGGCTCACAGAAGCCCGGCATGCGTCCAGCATGTGTATGACCATTCCACCAGAGGCCAGCTCTGCACCACACAGGGGTGCCTCAGCCGTCAACAGCCCCCCAGGCACCGAGGACCCTCAGGAGGCGGCTTCTCCATCCGTGCTCCACTTTTCACTCCGGGTCAGGAGGAGTGGCAGGGGAACTGGTGCGGCCTTGTGGGAGAAGACCTGGCCTTCTGCAGAGGCACAGGGAAGCAGTAGAGGTCTCTGTGCTCCTCATGTGCCACATCCCCCAGCTCTGTCCGTGCCTCTGCAGGTGACCCCTCAGGAAGGCCCTCTGGCAAGCCGGGCCCCGAACTAGCAGAAGGCTCCCGAGGCCACCTCCTCCCCCAGATCCAGACCTGGGCTCTGCCTGAACGCTCACGTGGGAGGCTGCCTGGTGCTCCGCAGGTGAGGCCCCGAATCTGCAGCGACCACAGCAGGTGCCAGCTGGGCACCCCTTCCAGGGCCTCTCCACCCCAACATTCCCACTCTGGCACAAGCCTGAAGTGGCGACCAAGTGGGAGTGTGAGGCCAGCGCAGGCTCCTTCCTGCAGGAGCAACGGCGCAGTCTGCAAGCAGCCTCTGGGCCTGCAGGCCCAGGCTCCCATCCACCCTTTCCCAATCTGACTCCACACAGTGCAGCCACTGACAGCATGGAAGGGCCAGGAGGCAGGGTGGCACACGCCACGGCTGGGGGGGCAGCCAGCACGTCCTCTCCCGCACTTTGGGTGGGTCTCCAGAGAACCTACCAGAGGCTCAGCAAGAGAAGCCGCGACCCGGGACTTCATGGTCAGCCCACCCTGACAGTCGGCGTTTTTGCCAAGTTCATGAGCGTCCCTAAAGATCACCGTTCCTCTGAAGACATGCCACTGAGAACTGTCGAGGGTGGAGGGGAGAACACACCCAAGCCCTCTCATCCCGGAAACACCAGCACTCGGTAGCCACCCTCACAAGCTGTTGGACACAATGTGCTTGGGATGCTTGCAACGGCCATTCCCGGACCTGTGGTCACCCATGCACAGGCCACAGATGGCATTTTGCTTAAGGCTGGACCCTGGTGCAGGGGGGAGGGTCTGTGGCTTCCAGACTGGTGGAGAGCTCTGTCCAGCAGTATCCTTGGCAGGGAGCGTGGCCTGATGCTGGGCAAGGGTGCTGCTGTGCCTTCTCTGACTTGCACGGCTCGCAGGTGCAGAGTTGCTGGAGCCTCTGCAGCCCCCTCACGTGAACGGCCCCAAGACCCGCCCAGGCCTGGCTCCCACAGGCTCCTCTTCCCCATGGAGCAGCTGACCCCAACATGGCGTGTGCCTGAGAAGCCCGAAACTCTTCTGCAGACCGTGTGGCGATCCCAAAGACACATGGCAAAGCCCAAGGTCAGCAAGCCCTGGGGCAGGTGTGGATGGTGTGTGCCCACGGCCTGAGCTGTCGGACACTCTCTGCTGGAGAGGAAGGAATGACAGGTTCCACACTGGACTGTCGAGAAAGCAGCACCGCAGCCTGGTCAGCGACTGCTTGGACACAAGCACTCACACACACTGTGGTTCTGAGCTCTGTCAGCCCATGACCCTTTGCAGAGCTTGGTCAGATGTGCCCCAAGAAGACCCTGGCCTCATCCCAGGGCCTCAACCCCAAGCCTGGGACCCTGCATGCCAGGACAGGGGTAGCCATATGGCAACTCTGCTCCTGAAAGCATGACCTATACTCAGCCTGTCTTCCTGTCTGCCTTCACACCCCCCACCAGCTGCCTGTGTGCCTCGGGAGCTCCCCTACAACCCTGGTGCAGAGGGCCAGAGGCAGCAGCCAAGAAGGGCAGGGTGAGGTGGGTTGTCTGAGGGCTGTGGGCTGGCCTGGTTCGGGCCCCAGTCGGACAGTCCGCCCTTGAGAGCCAGAGAGCTGCTCATGGCCACCTGTGGGATCCCAAGGGGCCTCTCCAGGCACAGCCTGGGCATCTCCTGCCTTCCTACTGGCACAGCCAAGCACGTGTGACTGATGTCCAAGTTTAAGTAACGTGAGCAATTTCAGTGCAGGGAGGAAGCATCCTTGGCATCCAGCTCGGGGTCCAGGGTTAAACCACTGGTTCCACGGCAGGAGACCCCAAGGCCGGTGTCCACACAGCCAGCTACCACTGCCCAGCGGGCACCGAGACCCATGGGTCTGGGACAAGGAAGGCGACAGAAGTAAAAGATGCCAAATTCCTCCAAAGCAGCAAAGCAAGCTCCCCCAAGGCTGCCAGCTGGAGGGGCAGGAATCGTGCTGGACACAGAGGGCTGCCAGGCTGAGCAGTTCCACCTCAGAGAGGCCCTTCTGTGAGCCTCTGACAGCCCACAAGACGACCCTCCACGTGGGTGCGCCCTGGGGGACCAGACTGGAGGGGACAGTGTGGAGCACATGGGAGAGCAGGGCAGACGCCGGGATGCACACTTTGACCTGAGGCACATGGACACGGAGTCCAACGCTGCCCTCCCCCTCCCCCAGGGAGGCAGCAGTCTGTCCTGGGGAAGAAGGCTGCACCGTGTCATAAAGCAGGAGGTCGCGGCCACGGTCAATCTGGGTTTCCTGGGGCACAGGGCCTAAGGCAACTGTGCATCTGCTAGAGACAGGCTGGATGAGACACAGCTGGCTCTGTCCCCAGCAGGACGGCTTGGGTGGGCTCCCAGGGAGGACTGGAGCTGCGGATGCTCAGGACTCGAGTGCTCTTCAGTGAGAGCTTGGCTTCTCACATGCATGGGAGCAACAGGAGAGCCACAGTTTGTTTTCAGAATGTAGTGTTCAGTCTTACGTGGAAAACTGGGGATTAAGATCCCGTGGTGGCCACTCTGAGCTTTTCAGCCTGAATCCAATGGCAGCAGGTTTAACTAGGGCCCTTCCCTCTGCTGGCCCTCTTTACGTTAGCCAGTGGCACAGACTGTGGCCCGAGCGCCTCTGTTGGAGCCGGGGCAGGGCAGTGCTGTGCTGGGATAAAAGCAGGACTGCCGTCCAGGTGGGCTTGCTGGCCAGACGCTGGTCGGGGGCAGCCCTTCTGCAGAGGTGGCGTTTGCCTTGCCCCGTGACTGCTGAGTGCCCACCTGACCTCTGGTGGCCTCTACATTTCTAACTTGCAGCTAAGAACCACCACCTGGCTGGGGCTGAGGCTCACTGGTGGAGGCTTGCAAGCATACGTGAGGCTGGGGTCTCAGCTCTGCACTGCAAAACCCTCGTTTGTCTGTTTGATTGATTGATTGAGCTATCTATCTATCTATCTTTGATCTATCTATCTATCTTTGATCTATCTATCTATCTATGTATCTATCTTTGATTGATCTATCTATCTATCTTTGATCTATCTATCTATCTAATCTATCTAATCTATCTATCTATCTATCTATCTTTGATCGATCTATCTTTGATCTATCTACCTATCTATCTTTGATCTATCTATCTATCTATCTTTGATCGATCTATCTATCTATCTTTGATCTATCTATCTATCTATCTATCTTTGATCTATCTATCTATCTATCTTTGATCGATCTATCTTTGATCTATCTACCTATCTATCTTTGATCTATCTATCTATCTATCTATCTTTGATCGATCTATCTTTGATCTATCTACCTATCTATCTTTGATCTATCTATCTATCTATCTATCTATCTATCTATCTTTGATCGATCTATCTTTGATCTATCTACCTATCTATCTTTGATCTATCTATCTATCTATCTATCTATCTATCTTTGATCGATCTATCTATCTATCTTTGATCTATCTATCTATCTATCTATCTATCTATCTATCTATCTATCTTTGATCTATCTATCTATCTTTGATCGATCTATCTTTGATCGATCTATCTATCTACCTATCTATCTATCTATCTATCTATCTTTGATCTATCTACCTATCTATCTTTGATCGATCTATCTTTGATCTATCTATCTATCTATCTTTGATCTATCTATCTATCTATCTATCTTTGATCGATCTATCTTTGATCTATCTATCTATCTATCTTTGATCTATCTATCTATCTATCTTTGATCATTCTATCTTTGATCTATCTATCTATCTATCTTTGATCGATCTATCTATCTATCTATCTATCTTTGATCTATCTATCTATCTATCTATGGTGCTGGGGATCAAACCCTGACCCTCACACGTGCTAGGCAAGTGCCCCACCACTGAGCTACAACCCCAGCCCCCTTTTGGTCAGTTTTAAAGCACCCAGAGCTCCCCACACAAGGCGCGGCTCCTCACGCCCCCTGCGGGGAGGGTGCCTCAGTGCGGGGTTGGCTGTGGGGGGCAGTACTCACGCTGGTGGGGTGCTGAACGGCAGCCTCGTGTTGCAGCCTCACCCTCTCAGGCATCATCACGTCATCCTGGGGGAAGAGCACATTCTGAGTTCAAGATCACCACCACCTGCAACAAGCAGTAAGAAAAGGGAGACGCACCAGGAGTCAGGGAAGGGGCAGTCACACACAACCCACAGGAAGACCAAAGTCCTGACCATTCCAAGAGTGGCCGGAGGCTGAGCAGAGGAACTCTGTGCCTGTGGGAAGTGGCGTGGTCACTGGAACAGGGAGTGTGGCACTGTCTGGCTGGGGGGCCCAGCTCACCACGTGCTTAGAGGAGATCAAGGAAGACGCTGGGCCGTCCACAGTGCTCTGCTCAACACAGCCACTGTCCACCCAGAGCCAACTCTCTACAGCCACCCACATCAACTCAGACCCAGGGTGCGTGGAGGAGGCGGGACGAGGATGGCCACACATCCCTCCCTGAACCCAGTGCAAATCCCGCCAGCCAGCAGGCTGGTGTGGGTGGAGAGTGGCCTCCTGCTGCAGCGGCTCTCCCACCTGCGGTCGCAGGTCCAGATGTGGTCACGCAGGCACAGTTAAAGGCACAGACAGGTCCACTAAGAAAACCAAAAATAACGTCCTTGGGAGGATATTCATTTTAAATGGAGGAAGGTGAATTAAAGGACCCCTAGGGAGGCAAGGGCTGCCCAGCAGGAGCCAAGAGCTGGGCCTTCAGCCTCCAGGGCTCTCGCCAGCAGGCCAACACTGCCTCCTCTCCTCGTGAGCTAAGCCAACCCCAACCCCGGTTTGCCCTGCTGGGGACACGACTCCCACCACAACGGTGGGAAACACCGCTGTGTTAGGAAAGCGCAGACTCAGAGGGGCCACCAGTGGTCAGCACTAGTCAGAGCTGCAGGCCCCAGGACCCAGCTGCCAGCCAGGCTCTCCCTGTAGGAAGCCTGGGGGTCCATGGGCGGTGAACAGGGAGGCTCAGCTTCACACACACACACAAGGCCCAGCTGGGAATCACCTGGCCAGGGGTCCTCGGAGGATGCAGGCTCAGAACCACCCATCCAGAGCCCGAGGCAGAGCACACACCAGGTGGCACACGTGCTCCCACACCAGTGTGCTGGTCCCGTCCCTCACCAACCCCACAATCCGGTGCTGACTGCTGTGAGCCCTGGGAGACCTGGGGAGGTCCTGGATGCCCCCTCCTCCCCGTTGTGGGAGAGACCTTGGCAAAGCCTGTCAGGTCCCGCCATGGGCTTCCAAGAATGAGGCTCATGTCACAGAGACTGCCAGGAGGCCACCCAGGCTTCCGTCTCGCCACTGTCCTCCACGCGAGCCCCTCTCATGCTCCACCGACAGCCTGCTCCCCAAACCCACCAGCACCCTGACACTTCAGGGTTCCTCCCTCTTGAGCTCTGGGCCCAGGAGGCCTGAAGGCGTGGGGCTGGAGGTGACCACGCTCCCTCATGCTGAGGCTCCCTTTACACACTGTGGTCCTGCTCTACCCCCGGGTTCCTGCAGCAGAGCACAGGGGCGGGGAGGCCACCCACAGCCCGAAAGGCAGCTCCAGACCCCAGCATGCTGCCTTCCCACCGAGCAGCCTGCAGACCCTGGTGAAGGGCTCCACTTCAGAGGCCACCACAGCTCTGGCCCAGGGTCCCCACACTTCAGTCTGCCTCGGCTACAACTGGTCTCACAACCCCTTGGGCTCGAGGAGGAGGCTCACAGACCTGGGGAAACACTTCACTCTGAAGGTCACCCTGAGGGATGTGGGTACCAAGGGGACACCCGCTGTGCTGCGGGGGCCGGGGGGCTCAAGGGGAGGACACGGGCCATGGCTCAGTGCTGGTGGAGGCTATCAGGTGGGTACCACAGTTATCAGCTCAATTTCCAGCCTGACCCTCCCTGGAGGATGGGAGGTGCCACCTCTGCATGGCTTCCAGTGACCAGTCCCAGCCCAAAAAGCTGCCTCAGCAGAGCACAAGTTGTACCGAGCCCATGGGATTCAGGAGATCTGTGGAACCAGGGCAGAGACCAAAGGCTACTTACCAAACCACAGACTTCCAGGCCACAGCACACAAGACCAACACACAAGACCATAGAAACCCCAGGAAACCTCAGAACCTTCCAGAACGGGACCTCCAGGCCACAGCACACAAGACCAACACACACAACTGCACAGAATCCCCACGAAGCTCACAGAACCTTCTAGAAACATGGGACCTCAAGGCCACACCATGGAACTGTAAGACCAACACACACACATGACTATTTCATTATTATGAAAGTGAGATGCAGTTATACATTCAATGATAAGTCTATTTCTGATCATCAACACTGTTTCCTAAACATGTTTTAGTCAGCTTTTTACCTGCTGTTTCTAAAGCAGAGAAGGAGGTCTCTATCCGTGGGCAGCAGGCTCCACTCCTTGGGGCTCAAGGTGAGGCTGAGCATCATGGCAGAGTGTGGGTGGCGGGGAGGAAAGTAGCTCACTGGGTGGTCAGGAAGCAGAGCCCAATCTCCACTTGCCATATTCAGATATACACCCAAAGCCACGCCCCCAGAGCCCCACCTCCTCTAGCCACACCCCATCTGTTTCAGCCACCACTCAATGAATTCCAGCAGGTGATTAAGTCGCTGATTAGGTTAAGACTTTTAGAACCCAATGGTTTCTTCTCTGAACATTCTTGCATTGTCTCACATATGAGCGTTGGGGGGACACCTCACATCCAAACCAAAGAGATTTAAAGTTATATTTTGATTTTTATACTTTGTTGTACTTTGCTAACATATGTAGATTTGTGATTATAGTTACTCTATACTATGGATTCTAAATTTTTTTTAAAAAAAGTTAAATTTAGTTAATATAAGGACATTGATGTAACTGTAATACTATATTACAACCGGTTTTTAAAAAAACATTAGATGTATTCATGTTCTCCAAGCATACAAGTCTTTTAAAATGGTTAAGAGTATGCTCCTTACAGAACTTTATAACTTTCATTATTATGAAAGTGAGATGCAGAATTGACTTTATAACTGTTGCTGTTAATGTTTTGCAGAAGTGCTGCTTCTAATGGAGCAACCTGAGTTAATTTGAGATAATAAACCACCACCTACAGGACAGACAGAATATGAAGCTGACTTCCAGTGCTAATGCTGACCCCAATTAAATGGAACCATAAGACTATAGACATTGAAGTTAAGCCCAGTACTCCCACTTCAAGATTGGTGAAACTGGCCTGTTAAGACCAAATCCTGGAGACCAAAGTTAAGGCAGTAAAAGGACCAAGGAAAGAGTAGCCAATATTTTGGCCCTTGCCCTCTAAGGTCAGCCAGGACCCAGGGAACGACAGGACCCCTCTAAGGGCTGGCCCTACGACTCTGGTGACTCACCTGACCTCCTGATCAGGGGGATCAAGAGGACCCTGGAGAACAGGAAGCCAACCAGTGCACATTCTGCAAAGAGGATTGTCACAGGAGAGGAAAATGTCCCTGATGGTTCCAAGGGAAGCCACACATGGTCAGTAAAACCCTGACCCATCCTGGCAGATGGCACCACTGGTAGAGGAAAAGCCAAAGAAGCCAAGAAGCTTGTCACAAGTTCCCAAGAGTGACCCCTGACAAATCTCAGCTGACTCAGTCAATAGAAAAGAGGTCAATTTTGACCAGGTAGGTCTTAGACACTGGCAGGAGAGTATAACCAAAGCACAGCCAGACATGGACATTTAAAAGATAAAACAATGGTTCTTTACTTGAGAGGTACATTTTCAGTCCTCCTAAAAGTAAGTAAAACTGTGAGTTTATAAAGGAAGGGTTTTATGCAGGAGGGCCTGATGAATATCACAAAAGCTCTGTCAGAGTCACGGTTTGTTCTGAGCCAATTTGAGACCTATCTGTGCTTCGTTGGCTGATATGATTATTATGAGCTGCTGCTCGGAGTCCTCTTTTGGAGTTCGCAACTCGTCACTTCCAGCCTGGCAGCTTGATTTTAATCAAGACCTGGAAAGAAGACAAGCTTTAACTGAGCTGGGAAGGACCTCAGCAAGCCTCCTGATCACTGGTCGGCTATCTGAACTGCTCAGAGGGCAGAACTCATTACCATGGGCAGTTTCCTCCTCAAAAAGTTAACCCGTTCAGGACAGATGGCAGTACCAAAGGGTACGAGAACAAAACCGAAAATGAGACCAAAAGATATAAAAAGGGGGACTTGTGAGAAATAGAAGCCCAGTGGTCCATTTTCAGAATATAGCATTTAGCCTTAACTGGGATGTAAGATCCAATTGTAGCCACTTGAACTACAGCCCTTCCCTTTGCCCGCCCCAGTTTTAAAATCAGCCAATTCGTGGACTGTAACCCCAAGCCCCTCCTATCAGGGCAAGAGCCAGGGCTGCATCAGGGATAAAAGCAGGTGGACTGCCACCCAGGTGTGCTTGCTAGCCAGGGTGTCGCAGCCCTTCTGCAGGTCATTTGCCTGAGTAACGTTTGAGGATGTTCCTGATTCCTTGCAGCACATGGAAGGGCATGGGAGAGATCCGAGGCATTGGGATCTGAGATAAGAGAAGAGCAAGAAAGCCAGAGCTGAGGCTGGGGGCTATGAGCCCAGAGCAGGGGAGACCCAGCCTCTGCTTTTGGGAGCACTGCCGTGGAGCACGCAGTTTCACCTGGCCTCTCACAGGCGTGCCATGTCCCCAAACTCCACGTGCACCACCACTGGTACCGAGGTGAGTGTGAAGGGCAGAGCCCAGGCAACACAAGACGAGACGTTCCTTTGTGAGTTAGTTCAGCTGGGCCAGAGCAGACCCTGGGCACCAGGAGCCTCATCCGCCCCGCAGGAGCCTGGTGGCAGGGAAGAGCAAGGGTAAAACTTCAGGCTGCTGTGCCTAAAAGCAGATCCAAATCCAAATGTGCCCTGGCACAATCTGCTCACCCATACCATCACCAGGCTGCAGTCCGGAGTGCTCCCAACAGGCAACAGTCTCATGCTGTCTCCGGTTTTCTACCACTGCGTATTCGCTTCTTTCTAATTTTTGGTTGTACACAGCCTCATGTGCCTTAGTGCAGAGATCCTTTTCTGGGATACGAGCAGCAAGCTCCAGGAGCCCCACGCCTAAGCATCTCCTCAAGTCCCTGGACAGAATGCCCAGGCGCACTATCACCACTGACACCTGCCTGTTTAAAACACATTGCTAATTTAGTTTTCAAAAGCATCTCGCTAACTTCAATTGTACGTGATTAAACATTCATGTGTTTTTAATTTAATTTGTCTGACCTGGACCTCTGCAGGCCACCCATCGCTGTGCGTCTACATCCATGTTCCTGCCCACCTGCCCACTCTCATTTTCTCACCCACGTGCATGGGCTCTTCCCATTCAGCTGTGATCTCAAGTATCCCATCTACCAGCATTGTGCCACTTTATCTCCACTGGGTTTATACTCTCTCTGGTGCAGTTTTACACTTTTATTTCATCTATCATGGTTGATTCACTACATGCTCTGGCAATTAAGTAGCAACAACCCATCAACTCACCTTTAAGTCTGATCTTAACAGAGAAAAATGGTTTTCCAGAACCAAGCCAAGGGCTGGGGTTGTGGCTCAGTGGTAGAGCGCTTGCCTAGCATGTGTGAGGCACTGGGTTCGATCCTCAGCACCACAGAGAAATAAAATGAATAAAATAAAGGTCCATCAATGTCTTAAAAAAATCTAAAAAAATAATAATCAAGCCAAAATGTCCAATCACTACTCAACCAACATGTACACACTCATTATAAACACCACCAAAGAGGTACTTACTGAATCCAAGAAGCAAAGGTAAGACCCTGAGCTCTGTGCAATTGCTTGATTTTTAGAATATCCAACTGTTGGAAGAAAGAGAAAAAGTTCTAATAATTCAGTTTCCAACTGCATGAAGCTTAGTGTACTTTACACTCCAAGGAACCTAGGGACAGTGTGCATTCCCCAGTCGGGTCGGCGTTGGAAACCCACAGTGAGGACATCAGTGGAGAATGCCCACACACAGTGATGGACATCTTCCATGGACCCACCGGGCCCAGGAGGAGCTGAAACAAAGGGAGAGCGCCTGGGAGGAGTCCAGGGGTCTGGGGTCTGCTGCGGGGGCCGCTGCGCACTCCCAGCCTAACCGCCTGACAGCTCCTAGAGCTGCCACTGCAGCAACCACGGCCGCGGCCAGTGCCTGCCACCCTGAGCACACCCGCTCCGACGCGGACACCCGCTCGGATGGCGGCAGAGTGTGCAGTTCTGAGACTCCCCAGCTGGAGCTGCCCAAGTGCGGACAGGGAAACCAGAGATGCTCAAGAGTGAGCATGCGCAGCCCAGGTGGCACCCAGCAGCATGGACAGTGAGCACAGGGCGCCAGGCCAGCGGCAGAGGTGGGACACGCACAGCCCAGCCTCAGAAACAGTGGCCAGTGGGAGGGAGAGCCCAGGGCCTCAGGGCCAGTGGCCTGGCTCCCGGTCAGTTGCCGGGTATGAGAAGCCAGGGAGCACGGGAGGAGTAGGGTGTGGGGCTGGGCAGGGGTCAGCACAAGGCCTTCTGAAGAGAGGTGACATGCAGACTCCACAGTCAGCAAGCTCTGCCTGGACGCCACGGGCAGCGCAGGGCAGGGGAGCCACTTCTCCTGGAAGAAGGGCGCCCACATCCCCAGCAGAGCGTGCTAACAAGATGGTTTCAGTCTCCATGCCACCCAGAAGTGACACAGCCAAACAGGTGTGTGCAGGCTGAAAGAATAAACCTGGTTTCAAAGTTCAGACAAGTAATGGTCCCCAGGGGACACCCCAGTGTGTGACTGGGCCAGCCCTGGGCACTCCTGTCTTCTGCCATGAGGAGGGAAGCACCGGGCTGCCACATGGTCCTGTCCTGATCCTGGTGGCACTCGGCCAACTCCAGCACCACAGGGGACGTGCTGGTGCTCGCTCATTCTCGGAACATCCAACCAGAGAGGACCTTCTGCAGGGTTTCCACATGGCTGCAGTCTGTTTCCAGCATTAAACCCTAGTGCCTGGCCAGCGAATGACCTGCCACAGAAAGGAGCAGAGGAAATGACCAGGTGGCCACCTGCCGTGCTCCCAGCCAGGGGCTCATACCCTCAGGACACGCTGTGGCCAAACCCCAGCCACCCGAGCAGAGCAAAACAGAGCAGAGCCAGGTGGATGCCTAGACCAAAGCTGCTCGAGACGGGAGGAACAGGAAGGGGTCTGCACAGCACACCTGAGAGAGACAGCCGCCCTCGAGCTTGGCAGACAGGGAACCCGCCTGAACAGTACCACCTCAAGAAAGCCAGATGTTTGCAGGTCGCGCGCTCACCAGGAGGGTCTGACCTCCTCCGCAGGAGAAGAGCATGGGTCCCGCTTCAGGGGGACCTCAGCGGCTGGCATGCAGTGAGAGGTGTGTGGCTGTACTGACCTGAATCTTCACCTGTGTAAACCACAGCACTCCTGAGCACAGACCCCGGCCCACCCAGCCCTCCCTGCGTGGAACACATTCAGGGAAGTGCTTCTGTGAGAAGCTAGCAGGCACACTGCACGAACAGTGCACAGGGCTCCCACGCACGGTCCCCACCCCCAGCCTGCCTGGGAGGGGTCTTTCGTGAAGGCCAAATGAGCCTGGTGACCAGACAGGCAGTGTCATGGTCTGCCACCACCTTTGCTGTCATTCGCAAGGGAAGATGCACAGCCTCTCAGCCAAGGGTATCGAGGACCTGTGAACAGTTTCAGAAGCAGTTGGCTCTGCGTGCTTTGGTCCACAGCCAGGGTTTGTAGAGTTCTTGACTTCAAACCAAGTGAAGATGATGAAGACAGAAGTGAGTTTCAGAAAACATTAATGTCTTCCAGACACACAAGATGATGAAGACAGTGACGATGACAACGGCAGAAACATCACTGACCATTGTGGGTGCCCCCGGTGCTGACCAATCCTGGCCAAGGGCTGAACTTTAGAGCAGTAGCTCTCCACCCTGTTGTCCCTCAGAATCCCCTGGGACGCTTCTAAAATCTCAATGCCAGGACTGCACCCCAAAGGGGACAGCACTCAGCACTGGTTCCTAAAGCCCCAGGTGATTCCAACATGCAGCCAGCACTGAGGACCATTACTGCCAAAAAAGATGTGGCTCTGACCCAGGGAACCTGTCCACCATGACAGACCTCACCGGCCCCCTGCCACCTGTTCAACCCCAAGCAGCGAGGTCTTTGGGAAACTGTAGGTACTCTGATCTACTCGTGCTAAGAATACAAGGCTAACCATGAAAATAAAAACAAGAACGAAGACACAGACACACCTGGACCCAGCAGCACGAAACCTCAGAATTCAAGAGCATCAAAGGAAAAGGTACCTTTAAGACAACCAGAGTCAGACTGGCATAAGATTTCTTATCAGAACATGGGACTAGAAGATAATGAGGCAATTCCTTAAAATTCTAAGGGAAGAGATTTTGCCCTAGAACTCTAGACCTGGCCAAACTGTCAACTCAAAAGGCTGCCACAGCCAGGTGGTATCTCAAGTGTCAAACCAGCCACATTCCAGACACGGGATAGACATTACTAGACATTATCCGAGGCATTGGCTCCTGCAGAGTAACAAAGAAACATAAAAATAAAACCTAAAAAGAGAAACAAACAACAGCACATGAGTAGATACTGCAGGAAGAGGAGAACCAAGACCTGCTGAAGGGACGCTGCCAGTGGATGCCCACGAAGATGCGGTGCTGAGTACGGGCCAGGAGGGGCTGTGTGTGGGTGGACGCCTACCCTGATCCCCACCACGAGCACTAAGAGAAGGACTCACAAACACACAGAAAGGAAACAGACGGGAATCAGATGGCACACCCGAAACAACAAATGCCCCCAGAGGAGGTGGCGACGCAGGCTGCAGGGACGAGCGCTGTGAGACCCCAGTAGGCACAGGGCCGATGGCAGTGCCTTCCTTTCACAAGCACGTGGCGCCCCGCCAAGAGCAAGTGACTGCAGCTCCACCACCAAAGGCAAGGGTGGTCAGGAAGGGCGTCTGACACAGCAGGTAACAAAGGAGAGCTGGAGTGGCTGAGCTGGCTCGGACAGCACATGCACCAGGTCATCGTCACTGTTAGACAGAAGGACATCACGCACTGACAGGTCCGTCGAGGAGATACAGATCATAAACCACCCTCCAACAGGAGGGCCACCAAGCACAAGGAATGAGGGGAAGAGGACCAGGGAGAAGGACAGTTTTCCCCAGCAGCTGCAGCCCCCAGTGCCTCTTAATCTAGGAGGGACAGACATCCAGAGAGGTCCCAGAGAGAGCACCGCAGACCAGCAGCAGTACATGCTGTGCCCCAGAGCAGGAGCACACCCCCTCGGTGCACGGGGGCACCCTCCTGGATGCCTCGCGCCAGGACACAAAACAATCAACCAAAAACGTAAGAACGTCTCTCTGAGCACGGAAAAGTGAAACTCCAGATCAGTAACAGAAGGAAGACAAAATGCCGTAAGTGAACACTAAGCACCCCACTCTCACAGCCCACAGGTGGAAGAGGAAAGCGCTTGGGAAGTCAGAGGTGCCCGAGGCCAGGGGTCTTGGCCCCCTGACCTTGCACCTCCGGGAACCAAGAAAAGGGGAGCATGTGAAACAGACAGCAGGGCGAAAACAGTAAAGACACAAAGCGAGACCAGCTGGACAAGGCTGGCTCCTGGGGGAGAAGGACACAGTGACAACCCGGAGGAGAAAGCAAGAGAAGAGTCAGACGCCTGACGTCAGAGGTGGTGGGCCATGTTCAGAGATTTCTTATTTCTCGGCCCAGAGACACAGACACCTGAGTAGACTATCAAAGACAGAGCCTCAGGGGCCAAGTCCTCCTGAAGAGGAGCCTGGGACAGCAGCTTCCAGTGAGCGTCCCAGAGGAGGAGCACTGAGCCGCCCCAGGACTGCGAGAAAGGCCAGGAGAGCGCTCCTCTTCTCAGCTCCTCCTGCAGGCTGGGTGTGCCCTGATACGCAGCCACGCACACCGCACACCGCACACCGCACACCGCACACCGCAGGAAGGGGAATGGCAGTGTATGCCCAAGTCCCCGACAAGTACCAGCAGACTGAGTCCAGCCACCTAGCTCCACGCACAGGGCGTCTCGACATCTAGAGGCTTGGCACAGGAGGCCCAGCCAGGCCAGGTGTCATCAGCAGAGCCGGAGGCCACCTGGTCACCACAAACACAGCGGAAGAAGCCGCTGGCAGATCCAATCCTATTTCATGATTTTAAAAAAAATCTGGCGAAAATAGAAAAAAGAACTTCCCCTTCCTCATTTATAAAACCCACAGGGAACATCACATTTGATAGTGGAAGACAGGGCCGGCGTGGAGCACAGGCGCAGATGTGAGGCCTGGGTTTGACCGCCCCCAACCTGGGAAAGGATGAAAGGCTTTCTCTAAGATCAGGATGATAACAAGGGTGCCCACTTCCTTTTATATATTTATTTATTTATTAGGTTTAGGTGGACACAATATCTTTATTTTTATTTTTATGTGGTGTTGAGGGTTGAACTCAGCGGCCGCAGGCGAGCACGCTACCACTTGAGCCACATCCCCAGCCCAAGGGTGCCCACGTTCACCACTGCTATTCAACATTCTCTAGAAGCTTTAACTAAAGTAATTAAATAAGAAAAAGAAATAAAAAATCCAAATCAGAAAGGAAGAAGTAAAACTCTAAACAGGAAACTCTAAAAGCCCACAAGAAGAAGGAGGAGGAGGAGGAGGAGGAGGAGAAAACTATTAGCTAATAAGTTTAGAAAAATTTTAGGATACAAGATCAACACACACACACACACACACAAAAAAAAATCCTGGTTTTTCTATCTACTAAAAACAAATAGTCCAAATGGGAAATTCAGAAACGATTTACAAAAAAGTATCCCAAAGCTCTGGTAATTCAAACTGTGGTACAGCAGAAGAGCAGACACACAGACCAGTGGAGTAAAATTCACAGTCCAGAGAGGAACCCATACCTCTGTGACTGATTGGTTCGTGTGTGTGTGTGTGTGTGTAGTGCGAGGACTGAACCCAGGGCCTTGTGCACGCAAGCAAGCACTCTACCAACTGAGCTATGTCCCTAGCCCTGACTGATTTGTTCTTGAAAAGTAAAAGGACAGTCCAATTCTTAATCAAATGGTGTGGGAACAACTAACTACAGACAAAAGAGGAATTTAGACCCTCATCTTCTACCATTTATTATTATTTTTAAAAATTTGTACTAACTAGTTATACCCAACAGTGAATGCACTTAGACCCATTATACATAGATGGAGTATGATTTCTCATTCTTCTGGTTGTACATGATGGAGAATCCCACCAGTGCTCTCTCTGCGGTGCATCTGATAAAGATGCCTTCCCATTCTGTAGGCTTTCTCTTCATGTTATTGACTGTTTCCTTTGCTGAGAAGCAGTTTTTTAGTTTAATTCCATCCTACTTATTGAGTCTTGATTTTGCTTCTTGTACTTTAGGAGTCTTGAAGTCAGGTCCTAAGCTGACAGGATGAAGATTTGGGCCTACTTTTTCTTTTTTTTAAATAAAGGAAGTACCTTTTTTAAATATAAATATAAATATAAATATAAATATATATATATATATATATATTTTTTTTTTTTTTAAGTTTTTTAGGTGGACACAATAACTTTATTTTATTTTTATGTGGTGCTAAGAATCGAACCCAGTGCCTCATGCATGCCAGGCGAGCACGCTACTGCTTGAGCCACATCCCCAGCCCCTCCTTTTTCTTATATCAGGCGCAGGGTCTCTGTTCTAGCCCCTAAGTCTTTTTTGAAAAAAAAAACTTTTTTAGTTGTTGATGGACCTTTAATTCATTCATTCATTTATTTATTTGTGGTGCTGAGATTTGAACCCAGTCCCTCACACATGCCAGGCAAGTGCTCTACCACTGAGCCACAATCCCAGCCCCATAGTTCCCAAGTCTCTGGTCCACTCTGACTTGAGTTTTGTGCAAGGTGAGAGAGACAGGGGTTTAATGTCATTTTGTTACATGTGGTTTCCAATATTCCCAGCATCATTTGTTGAATAGGCTATCTCTTCTCCAATGAATGATTTTGGCACCTTTGTCTGGTATGAGATAACTGTATTTATGTGGTTTGTTTCTGTTGTCTTATATTCTGTACCACTGGTCTATGTGTCTGTTTTGGTGCCAATACCATGCCATTTTTTTTTTTTTTACTATGGCTCTGTAGTATAGTTTAATAAGGTCTGGTATTGTGATGCCTCCTGATTCACTCTTCTTGCTAAGGATTGCTTTGGCTATACCTCCTACCATTTATAAAATTCAAAATAGATCAAAGACCTATAAAAGAGCTAGAAATAGGGGCTGGGGATGTGGCTCAAGTGGTAGTGTGCTCGCCTGGCATGCGTGCGGCCCGGGTTTGATCCTCAGCACCACATACAAAGATGTTGTGTCTGCTGAAAACTAAAAAATAAAAAATATTAAAAAAAAAAGAGCTAGAAATATAAAGCTCTTCGAAGAAAATAGGGTAAATCTTCATGACTTTTATTTGACAATGAATGTTTTTTTAGATATAACTCCAAAAGCACATGCCACAAAAGAAAAAACAGATACACTGGATTTCATGAAAAGTAGAAATTTTTATATATCAAAAGATAATTATCACGGGGCTGGAGTTGTGGCTCAGTGATAGAGCACTTGCCTGGCTGTGTGAGGTACTGAGTTCGATCCTCAGCACCACACAAAAATAAGTAAATAAAAATAAAGGTATTGTGTTCATTTACAACTAAAAAAAATTTAAAAAAAAGATAATTATCACAAAAAGTAAAAAAATAAGAGTGGGAGAAAATGTGTGCAAATTACATATCTAATAAAGCTTTAGTATCTAAAACATATAAAAAGCTCCTGCAATCAAACAATAAAAGTCAAACAACCCAATTTAAAAATGGGCAAAGACTTAAAAGACATTTCTTTAAAGATATACAAATGGTCAACAGGGACATGAAAAGATGCTCAGTCACTGGGCAAATGCAAATCAAAACCACGAGAAGCTCTGCACCCACCAGGACGACGACTGTGATGACGATGACGACAACAACCACAGACAAGGGGACTTGGCGCCCCTGGGAGGTGAACAGTGCAGCTGCTGCAGGAACAGCATGGTGGCCTGTGAATCATGCCACTGGCAGTTCTACTCGAAGGCATACGCCCAAAGGACTTAAAAACCAGTGCTCAAGTAAAAACGTGCACCTGAATGTTCATACTAGCCCACTCCCAGGAGCCAGTGCCTCCATCAACGGATGGGATAAGCAAATGTGGCCTATGAAAAGGGGGAGCGCCAACACTCAGTGGCATGCACTGGACAAAGGGGCCAGGAGTAGGAGCTGCATGCCATTTTGACTGGCTTGGTGCAAGGCCGGTGCATGGGCGTCTGTGGGGACAGAGGGGGCTGCAGGCAGAGCACCACGTGCCAAGTGGCCCACAGAGTTTACTTCCCAGAGTCCCTGAGGCACTGGCGGAGGCAGTGTTGGTCAGGGCTGCCTCCCTGCGTTCTGGGGTGCTCCTGAGAGGCAAAGGACTCTCTGGCCTCCATCACAAGGCTCTTGAGACTCCACCCCCATGCCTCAGTGCCTCTGAATGGCCCCATCTCCTAACACATCACAAGGGGCGAGTCTGGGGGGCACTGACTGGGGAGTGGACACCAACACTCAGACCACAGCAAATAAAAACTGAGGTCCAGCTGGCCCTGAACAGGCAGCAGACCTAACCACCACCAGGATGCTTTCACCAGCATCTGAACAACATGAAACTAACTGCACTCTGGAGGTGACAAGGGATCATGAATCACTTACTCACCTCCTCGGGGAGAAGGAGACTCGTGGCCTCCAATGACCACCAGGATGCCTGAGTCCTCCAGCTTTGGTCTCCACTTTTCAATTATAGTCATAGACTTATCCTGGAAGTGGGACATTGGTAGGTCAGGAAACCTCCCTGGAAACAGTCCAGCATGAAATGTACGGGGCTGTCACCCACGAGAACGCCCATAGGTACCTTACTGGCATCATTGAACACAGACAGCTCCAGGGTGCCTGGGAAGTCCTGCTGCAGCACAGACTCCAAACACTCATCCAGCCACAGCTCCGCATTGTGGACGGGGAGGATGACAGACTGGAATTCAAAGGAATGGGTGAGCAGGGTGGGAGAGCCCAGAGGCCACCCGAATCACAGTGCCAGTCCTGACCTGAGCAAGACCCCCGGCACGGCTACGCGACACCAAAAGGAATGGGCCAGGAGCCAAGCCTAGCGTTCTTTCCCTGAACAGTCCTGTCAGCTCTCCCTGGACTCGCAGATGCTGGCAGAGGGGGAGAATCAAAGGGTACCAGGGACTCCCCAACTGGTGGTCACCTCAGGTTTTCAGTCTTGGTCAGAAACCACTGTTCTGGTTAAACAGGGATCCGGGTACAACTGGCTGGCCCCTGGCTGGGTGGGGCACCTCCGCCAAACTGAGGTCAGAGACTGCAACAAAGGGAGCCCTGAACACCCCCTGTAGGAGCAGTGTGTGCTGCCAGGCTGGTTGGCACTGGCACGTCCTTTCCTCAGGGAGCACCACAAGGAAAACAACTTGTCAGAACCTACCTCCTAACAACTACCACAGGAGACTGCCTTAGTTCTACACATTATCATAGTGAGTGATACACAAGAGGACCCCTCCTGAATGAGAAAGCCAACAGGAGCAAGGCCAGGCCAAGTCTGGACACATGGACGTCCACGCTGCTTAGCCACACATTAGATAACTCCACACAGACACGACTTTAAATCACTAAATCCAAACATAGTTAGGAACAGCTCACAGATGTGTGTTGAAAATACATTTCACAAAGTTTTTTACAAACAAAATGCCACTTGAGGATCTGATCCCAGTGACATCTCCTCTTGCTTATGTTTCCATCCATGAGTTCCATAATTTATTTCCAGATTAACTTTACTTAGGATTATCCTTTTTAAAGGAACAGGATATTTTTACTTTTTCAAGATCTATAAGATATGTGGATTCCTGTCAGTGATGCACCTTGATTAATCTGCCCCCAATTTCCGTAGCACTGGCACGAAAGATACAAGCTCTACATGGACCACAGCAAAGCTGTATCCACGTGTTCAATGCCTGGGTACCTGACTCCACGTCTGTTCTACTTCCCACACTGCAGCAGATGTGGGAAGCAGATCAGGGGTAGCCGCCTGGTGTGCAGGACAGGAGCTATGGGCAGAAGCACCAGGCAAGAGATCCCGACCAGGGGCTGGGGATGTGGCTCAAGCAGTAGCGCGCAGCGCGCTCGCCTGGCATGCGCGGGGCGCTGGGTTCGATCCTCAGCACCACATAAAAATAAAATAAAGATGTTGTGTCCACCGAAAACTAAAAAATAAATATTTAAAAAAATTCTCTCTCGCTCTCTCAAAAAAAAGATCCTGACCACAGTACAGTGCAGGCAGAAGCCTGGGACTGCAGCTCAGGGCTGGTGTGCAGGGCAGAACTGTCAGAAGTGGGTTTAGAGCCTAGAGCTCAGGGTAGTGTTCAGGGAAGGAACTCAGACTTGGGGCTTGGGGCAGTGAGCAGAGCAGAGCTCAGGCCTGCAGCTCGGGGTAGCGTGCAGGGCAGGAGCCGGGGCCTGGGCTGGAGGTGGTGCACCGGGCAGGAGCCGGGGCCTGGAGCTCAGGGTGTGTGCAGGGCAGGGTCGTCCAGCGGGTGCGCGGGGCAGCTCTGGGAGCTCTGGTAGATGCGCCCGCGCGCACAAGAGCGGTCGCCACCGGGCAAGGGGCAGTCCCTCCGCACAGGAGGTTCCCAGACTCGGGAAAGGAAGGGCCGCGGGGGCGCGAGCAGCCTAAGGGGACAGACCCCGCGCCACCACGCGCCCGCCTGTGAGACCGCGGAGGGGAGGCAGAGTGGGTAGTGGGGGCCGCCATCCCCGCGCCCCGGCTGGCACCTACCACCAGGGGCAGCTGGCCTGGCCCGACCGGGTCCCCCGGGCGCTGCATGGCCACCCCGCCGCCACCGCCACCGCCCACGCCTCTAGGCTGCAGTCGCGCTTTGGCCGCCGGCGCGTGCGCGAGCTGCTCGGGCAGGCGGAGCCGAGGCTGGGCCGCGTGCGATTGGCGGAGAGGCGTGTCGATCTTGCGGGGGGCTAGCGGTCGGCACCGCCGGGAGGAACCGGGCGCCGGCGCAGCGCCGGGTGGGCGGGGCTTCGGGCGCGCCGCGGCTTGGCCGGGGCGGTGGCCCGCGGCTGGGTTGCAGGGCCCCGCAGCAGGTGCGGCCCGCTGGCTGTTCCGTCCTCTTGGTGGGCCGAAGCCCTGCGCCCTCACCTGAGGGAGGTAATCGCGAACGGAAGTCTGCAGCTAGTGCCACGCGGTGAAGCACCTGGTGCGGGTCCCGCGCTGCGCCGGAAGGTGGTGCTGGAAATCCAAACCAGAGCCCTTCTGAGGTGGATGCGTGCACACTTAAAAGAAGGGCTTCCAAGTGCTGCGGGACCTGCGGGTCTGCGCGGAGCCCGGCCGGCGGCGCCTGGCGCTGCAGGAGGAGGTGGTGCACCCTCCAGGCGCGCAGCTCCAACCAGCCCGGTGGCAGGCTTCCTGCCCAGCGAAATTGAGGGCCTGGGCCCTGGGGGTGGCCCGGGGACGCGCAGCGCGCGGTGGCTGTCCCCCTGGTGGAGAAGGCCCTGGAGGGCCGGGTGTCCTGAGCACCTCCGAGTGTGGGAGGAGCGGTGGGCAACTAGACGGGCCCAAACAGGGCTGGGGCCTCTGACTACTCCCATGAGTGACCTACTTGCGTTCCTTTTGCAAAACAGCAGATTTTTCAGACCTATACTTGTGTCTCCAGTTTCTCCGAATGGTCATCTCAATGTATGCCTAGAAGTGTATTTTAGGGTGGCACATTTTGTTCTCCCACACCCATGGCTGGAGAACTGAGTGTGCCCACTAAGCAATGGCCCCTCTTGTGCCCTCAGGAGCGACCACACTTAAAAATAAGTAGCAGAAGGTGGCCAGCGCTTTAGAGGACTGCAGTGCTTACCCACTGAAACACCTCCGGGCAGGGAAGGAAGGCCTGTTTTCCCAGGGAGCAGCTATCCCTCGCAGTTCAGTGGAGAGCTGGAACCTTTAGTCCATCTGTTGGCTTGAGTGGAGGGAGCACATGGTGGCACCGAATCCAGTTCCCACAGGTGGACTCCAGGCATGCCCACACCTTTTCCTGCCCTGTGAACCAGGAAGTCCTGCGCCCCTGCATGGAACAGAGGATAAAATCTCTGTAGGTGGCTGAAGGGCCATAGAGCCACTCACACGGAGAGCCCCATAGTTTGTAAGATTTACTGTGATCAGCACCATGCCACCTCCTGGGTAGGCTGGCCTCATGCCAGGTTATGCTATGTGCACTAAACCTACTGAGTAAGCCACAGTTAATGAGCATGTCTGTAAGCATCACTTCCATGAAAGTCCTTTTCTTTTAGGATCATGGCTGGCACTATAGCTCAGCAGCAGAGTACTTGTCTAGCATGCATGAAGCCCTGGATTAGATCGCCATATGGCCAAAAATAAAAATAAATGAAAATTAAGGTCAAATACAAGCATTTTGCAAATTATTATAACAAAGCCAAACACATTTGAGCATCACTTCAGATTTTATGTCCCCCACCAAATTGCACCTTATTTGCAAAGCTTGTTCTGCAATTGAAATGCTTGTCAGATAAGTAAAACTGCAACCTTATTTTCACACTTACAGACTGAGAATTTATGTTCAAGGATCTAATGGTCTCTTGGATTTGGCATTTTAGGAGTAGATTCATGGCTTAGTAGAAACCAGCATTCTAGCTACCAGAATGCACCCTGGGTTCTAGATAAGGGGTCAGAGATAAGGAGTTGCAGATGGTTCGTGATGTTCAGAATTGAGCTTGGTTGCCTAAGACTTCTTCCTGTGCTTCTCTTGCAGCCAGAAACTTGCTTCCTACTGCCTCTGCCAGCACAAATTCGCCTAGACCAGCACAAATTCTCCTAACCCTTTTTTTTTTAACCTTTATTTTAT
This sequence comes from Marmota flaviventris, assembly GCF_047511675.1. Lineage (NCBI taxonomy): Eukaryota > Metazoa > Chordata > Mammalia > Rodentia > Sciuridae > Marmota > Marmota flaviventris. The sequence goes on from NC_092514.1 coordinate 78,110,568, forward strand.
TAATTTATTTTTATGAGGTGCTAAGAATCAAATCCAGTGCCTTGCATGTGCTAGGTGAGTGCTCTACCACTGAGCCACAACCCCAGCCCCATGGGCCCTCCTTTTTGCAAATATTCAGTGCCCAGAGACATTGCAGAAATGCAAGGTGGTAGGGCTGGGGTTGTAGCTCTGTGGTTGAGCAATTGCCTAGCACAGGTGAGGCCCTGAGTTTGGTCCTCAGCATCACATAAAAATAAATAAGAATACAGTGGCTCTGGAGGCAGAGACAGGAGGCGAGTTCAAAGCCAGCCTCAGCAAGGACAAGGTGCTAAGCAACTCAGTGAGACCCTGTCTCTAAAATAAAATACAAAATAGGGCTGGGGATATGGTTCAGTGGTTGAGTGCTCCTGAGTTCAATCCCTGGTTCAATCCCTAAAAAAACAAAACAAATGAAAATAAAGGCTAGATTCTTAAAAAAAAAAAAAGAAAAAGAAAAAGAAAGAAAGAAAAAGAAATGCAAGGTGGTAGCAGTGCTGTCCTTGGGACCGTGGGGTTGTTGGGCCTGAGATCATGCCCCTCACGATAGGGAGAGTCTCAGCAAGAGGACCAGGCATGGGGACTGACACTGACCCTGGGGAGCACAAGAAGGGGGACGTGAGGCATTGGCCTTTGCTTGATGGAGGTTGTATGGTCTTAAGTCAGAGGGAAGGAGGGCAGTGCTGAGGTTAGGCAAAGCCACATGGGCACCAGAAGGGGAAGTGACTCAAGCTCCTGCAGCCGCCTCCCTGAGAGCTCTTTGTCTTAATTGCTGCTGGTGTAAAAGGTTGGTAAAAACTGGCTGCACTAGAGGACTAGGTGCCCTGCCTGGGGCCTCCTAGGGAAGACCAGCTTGCGTAGTCTGAACTTTGTGTCCCCCAGACCCATACCTCAAACCCTGTTGGCCCCACCCAGGGTGTCCCCATCAGTGCTAGACCCGGCTGAGCAGGGAGGCAAGAAGCCTAGGGTCTGTAGCCTGGTCGCCCCCAGGATTAGGGTCAGGACACAGAGGATGGGCCAGGCTGAGGCTGATGCAGGACTGGAGCAAGGTTTGTGGCAGGGAACCACAGCTGTACACCCAGCAGAGAATTCCACACACAGGAGTCACTGTGTGGTGTAGATTTTAGCCTGGCTCTGAAGCGATAGGAGCCGACTGTGCTTCCAATTCTAGGTACCCCAGAAGGCTGGCAGCCCCCTTCATGGCTGCATTTGTGTGTGGCATGCCTGCATGGGGCTGCGGCACCCGGTCGTTATGGGCAGCCCGTACTGCACGGTCCCTTCTGTGCTCAGCAAAATGGTTCCTTCCTAAACATGAACAGGAAAGTGTCTCACCTGGGTTACAATGGCAAACTCATGGAACTCCTCAGCACGAGATGATGAACCTTCTGTGTGGGAGATAGGGTCAGGACCTCTGCGTGTCAGAGGAAGAGGAGGCCAGAGGACCCAGGCACCGTGGGGAGGGAAGAAAGGGCCTGCTGTGCTAGAGCAGGCCCCAGTTTCCACCCCTGCCATGACTCCCAAGGAGCCACCCCCTGGCCCTCCCAGCTCACCCTGGCAGCTCACTAGAGAACAGGATTTGCTGAGGCTTTGGCTGGGTCCATCCATGCTCCCTGAAGAGGCAGCCAGCTGCCCAGTGGGCACAGCCTCTGGACAGCTGGGACACTACCAGGGGTGAGTCTGTTGCAGGGTTCCTTGGGCCAGGGCACTGCTCATAAGAGAGGGCCCCTCTGAGCTGGAGTTGTGGACATGAAGTAAGCCTCTGGCTCAGGGCCACATTGGAACCTACCTTGTCCTGGCCAGGTGGCCCTGACTTGGGCAGCCACTGTGTCCAAGTGAATGTGCCTCCATCTTGGTAATGTGGAGACCTGGCTCATTGTACGGACAGAAGATCAGTCAGGAATGAAGGTGAGACAGCTTCCCCATGGTGTGTGGCTCTCATCTCCTGGGCCAGGCTGCTGAGCACTGAGTGTCAGCCTCTGCAGCCACTACCCTGCCCCTCCACGATCCTTTGTGGGCCTCTAGTCCCTTTGCTTCTGTAGGGCCCTTCATCCCTGTGCTAGGAGCCTGCAGCTTAGGGCAGTTTCCAGACAGCAGCCCACTTAGGGTCATGGGCTTATGTAGTGGCTGCAACCAGCAATTCCTACATTCAACACCTGGGTCCCTCCCGTGTAGGAGGCGCTGGGCTGTCAAACTTCTGGTTGGGTTTGCACCTCTGCAGGCTGTACTGAGGCACCTTGTGCAGGTGCACTGCACAGGATCATGGGCCTGCTCTAGCGTGACTGGGTGGGTTCATGAGCAAGCTGCACAGTGATTTGGGATGTCCACGTGCCCATGTGCAGGTATGCTGTACCGTGATGTAAAGCATGTTTCTTCCAGTGGGCACTGCCACAGTCTCGAGGGAACGGGACGATGGTTATGGCATTTGGGTGATAGGTGCTGGGTCCTGCAAGCACAGAGACCTTACCATGGTGGGGAGCCCAGGCCAGGCCTTGAAGACCAAAGCCAGCTTATCCAGCCACAGAAGGTACAAGGGGGACTTGAGGGCTCACCTGGAAGTCCACAGAGGAGCTGCGCGACTCAGTGGGCAACTGCAGTGGGGCTTATACTGCTGTGAAATGACGGGGGCCACCAGGCTGTGCCATCATCAGGAAGGGCCTGTGCTGTACGTGAACCACCCTTCAGATCCTGTGTGGCTCGGTGGTCAGTGCAGCTGGTCACATTCCAGCACGTGCAGCGACACCCCCGCTGGCCACCTGCACTGTGCCTGGGGAGGAACAGACCTCTGGGTCTATCCATGCTCCCTGAAGAGGCAGCCAGCTGCCCCGTGTGTTCACTGGTTTTCGCAGGTGCTCAGAGGCTATTAGGGCCCTTTGTGGAAACTCGCATTTTGGGTTTTGAAAACCCAAGTAAACCCACGGAACAGGACATGTCTTATCCCAGTGGACCTTGGGTTTCTCTGATGCCCTCTGAATTTTCAGGCTCCATATCTGGGGGCTTGGCCTAGGCATCCAGGTGAGACACACAATCCTGGACCCCCCTCAGGTTCAAGCCTCCAATGGGGCCAGAACCAGTCCTGCACCTGAAGCACCTGCTGCACACCTGGGGCATCTGCACCCCACACCTGTTGCACCTGGTTACATGCCTGTAATACCTGCCACGTACCCCTGAAGCTCCTGAGCACACACTTGGGGCACCATCTGTGCCTGAGGTGCCTGCCCCATGCATGTGCAGCACCTGTCCTGCACACCTGAGCCTCTTCCTGGTCAAACCAGTGACTGCCAGGCAACCCCTGGAGCCCACCTGTAGCTGAACACATCCTCCTCTGTGTCTTCCTCCCCCTTCCTCCCCCACACCCACAGTGCACAGGGACACCAAATCCACTAGAGGACAGCGCTATGACCCCCCACACACACCCTGTTGTGACAGTGACTGCCCCTGTGCTGGCTGTCCCGCTTTGTGAGCTGGTGCAGGGAGCCCTGACTCCGCCCCTCTGGCCCCTGCTGCCAGCTAGTCCTCCTGCAGGAAGTCCCTCTGTTAAGTGCCCTCCAACACTGTCTCTAAGCTTCTGGCTCCGTGGGGGCAGGGACAGGGTCTTTTTTGTCTACTGCCAATTCCCTGTGGCTGGCAGAGACCAGCAGTCACATGAGCTGGCTGCCGATGCTGGGGCCGGGAAACATCACAGACAGCAGGTTGGGGAGGGGGTGGCGTCTCAAGACAGGGTGGTGGGGTGTCTGGGCTGAGCTCTGTGAGCAGCAGGCCAGGGACTCCATGCCTGCCAGGTCTGTCAGGGGCACTGACTCCAGGGCAGCTCCCCGTCCAGGCAGTCCTGGCCCCACAGCAGAGTTCCCCCACACAGGAGGCCTCCTCACGCTACCCCCCACCAGGGTACCTAAGTCCATGTGTGTCTGCTGGCGTTGGACTACTGGCTCATGAGGACTGTGGTTGTACATGACACTGGAACCGTGGCCAGCCCAGGGAAGGTGCTGAGGATGAGCCAGCACGCAGATGACACCAGGTGATGTGTCCCTGCAGCCACGTGGAGACTCATGTCTAGCCAGAGGTGGAAAGTATCTGGGAGATCTCAGTCCCCAAAGTGCTTTCAACTTGCCTTCACAGCGTGGGCCTGGAAGTCACCCAGCTGTGCCCTGGTGTGGGTCACCTAGTTATTTTGACTGGCAGGGATGGTAAAGTCAGGAAATAGCCAGAGCCCTCCCAGATTTACTCTGTCCAGGGGGCTACAGGCCAGGGCATCAGCCTCATGGGGATGTGCTGGGCAGCAGAGGCCGGGATGTCAGGAGTGAGTGGATTTCTGTTCTGTCTGGGCTCACACCATGGCCTCCTGGGTACTGTGTTGGGGCTGTTCTCTCCCTGGACAAATGAGTGGAGGGACCCCTTAGAGGGCCAGATTGCCCTTGCCCTTATAGAGCCCTGTAGAGGGCCCTTCCACAAGGAGGTCTGGCTCGCCGGCCTTCCTTGTGTCAGAGTTGGGTCTGTTGTAGCACATGGACCCCTGAGCTGTAGGGAAGAACTGGTCTTTCAAGCAGGCACCAGGACGCTGGGCATCTTAGGACGTCTGCAGAGGACAGCGAGTGCCTGGCCACCACCATGGTGCCTGTCAGCAGTACTGTGTGCTTTGTGAACTGGGGCACAGGAGAGGAAAAGTAACAATCCATTGCAGACGAAGACAGGAGCCGTGTCCCTAAGTGTGCGGCTCGGCCAGTGTGTCCTGGTCTGAAGGCTTGTCTCCCCCCGGGCGGTTAGGCAAGTCTGTTTGTCACCAGCTCACCTGGCATAGGCTGCTTTCTGTGGTCAGACCGAGGCCCACAGTCCAGGAGATCTACAAGGAAGGGACATTTATTTGCCCAGGAGTCGGGTACCAGCGTCTGGCAAGGTCCTGCTGCTGTTGGCACAGTGAGGGCATCAGGCCAGAGGCTGCGAGCTGCCGGCCTGGGGTCTCTGCTTCCTGTTTTTTTTTTTTTTTTTTTTGACAGGTCTCATTATGTAGCCTGGGCTAGACTTGAACCCTGGGCTCAGGCAACCCTCCTGCCTTGGCCTTGCAGGAGCTGGAACTGCAGGCTGCACCCTACGCCCAGCTCCTGCTGCTTCTTATAGAGCCACCGGTGCCCTTGCGAGGGGCCCATCTCATGACCTCATCTAACCCTGAAGGCTCCTCCTCCAAATCCATCAACATGTGACTTGGGGATTAAGTTTCCAGCACTCAAATTTTGGGAGCACCCAAACCACAACAGCACCATAGCAGACCAGCTGCAGGAGAAGCCAGTTTTCTCTGGACTCGCAAACCCAGAGGGCTGTTTCCTGGTACTGGGGCCTGAGTCTAGGCTGTGCCAGGAAGTCTAAGGGATCGGCAGAGGCTGTGGAGGAGGTTGCATGGCAGAGCTGGGCAGAGCTGGGCAGGATCAAGAATGGAGCCCACAGACAGACAAAAGGCATCATGGGCAGCTTGGCTGGGCCCTCCCTCTGCTGCTGCTGAGACAGGTGCCCACCCTGGCACACTTGGACTGCTGTCCTCCCCACAGTTGCCTCAGACCTTGCTTCCCATCAGGGAGGAAGTGGGAGTGCACCAAGGTCCCGTGGTGAGGAGGCCCTGGGTCTCTTGCAGGCCGGTGAGACCCTGGCCACTTGTCAGCCTGTGGGTCCTTAGCCACTCTCCCCTCGTTTAATATCTGCACCCTGAGTAGTGCAGACACCAGAGAGAGGGGCCAGAGGCATCCAGAACCCTGGGGGAGAGCGATCACCTGCAGCCGCCTGGGTGGGTACCCAGCTCCACGGAGTCCTCACCAAGCCACCAGGGCAGGGGCAGGCTGCAGGAGGTTTGCACACAGGGCTGCGTGCTAGTCAAGCTGTTTCTTGAATCACGTGGAACTCACCCCGCCCATGCTGATTTTGGCACACCCAGCAGGATCAGACGCAGGCTCATGGACACCTCCCCGGAGAATCTGGTCGGATGGAGCCTCAAGAACACTCTCCTGGACCAGACCTGGAGCTGGACTTGCGCGTGTCACTCTGGGTCCTCCACTTGCCTAACACAGAGGTCTGCAGGGAGTGTCCACCAGGGCTCCCAGTGGAGTGGGTTTGAACTGCAGACAGCTGGAGCTGGCTAGTCCTCTGGTCCCCAGGTCATGGGAAGGTGACAGGACATTGGTGTGGACTTTTCAGGGACAGACCCTCTCTGGGTCTGGGGTCTGTTTCCCAGAGACCCGATGCTGACTTCCTGCCAGCCTGAAAAAAGCAAAGACCAGAGGCTGCGCTCCCTCAGCTTTCATGGAACCTGTGTCCCCGGTTGGCCGGGAAGGTTCTTGATTTTAGCACAGAAGACCCTGAACCCCAGAATCCCTTCAGGCAGCCAGCAACTCAGGTTGGTCCCTGAGCCCCAGCAGCCGAGTCCACTCTGAAGGACGTCAAGAGGAACCCATGATGGGGAGGTGTGTGCCACAAGGCCCCGTGAGGCCTCTGTCCCTGGCAGGCTGGCACATGCCACCCCCCGGCATCCCAAGCTGAAAGCGTCCAAGCTCCATCGTGCCGAGGTGTCCTCACTAGGCAAAGGACGCTACTCTCAACCAGGAAATGCCAAGAGGTCCAGGGGTTCTGTGTCAGGAACTGAACAGAGACCTAATGTGTGTTTCTCGTGAGGTCAGGCTAGTGTCTGGGACCCGGCCACCCTGGGACCCTGTTCTGCCCAGGCGTGAGCCATGAGACTCAAGCCGTGCTGTTGGTCATGGATGCCAACAACTCCCTGGGGAGTCCTTGGCTATGGACGCTTCTTTACCGGCTGTGCCCTCTCGACAGACCTTATCTGGGCTCTGAGGAACACCAGAACACCACGTCCAGCCCCACGCCCCTGGCCCTGGAAGCCTCATTCTCTCTTCCCATGGGCAGTCTCAGGGTTCTCTTTTGTCCCCTCTGTTAGTCTGCATTTTCTATAGTGAAGGTACATTTCTTTGGTAACAAGAAATTTGTTCAGTCTCCAGTCTCGTGGGCACAGCAGGTAGCCTCACGCAGGTCCTAGTCCTGTCCCCCCAGAAGACACACGTGTGCTCATTGGGGCATGTGAGATTCTACAAGGAAAGGGTGTGAGAGGGACAGATACAGCCCCAGATCCCCCCCGGGGCCCCAGGGCTCTGTCCAGGAGTGAACGACTCAGCCTGCTTTCCAGCTCAGGGAGGTGACAGTGCAGACATCTGTGGGTTGCCCGGGTAGGCGGTGTGGTGTGCTGGGGCATGTGGGATGGCCACCTGTTGCCGCCACTGGCCCGCCCACTGGACCCTGGCATTACTGAGGTGTACAAACTGGTGGTGTGCCCAGTGGTGTGGGTGTCCACACCTGGGACCTGCCTCTTCTCCAGGCCTGTTTCCTTGCCATAGGTGCTATGTCCTGCTGGCCTTGCTGGCCACCAGGGTGCTTGGGCCCAGGTGTGAGCATGGGGGTCCTGGGAGCCCCCTCACAGCTCATGACTGGCTCCACCCCTGCCCCAGCTGGGCCCTCCACACTTCTGGGACAGCAGCCACAGACAGGCACCCCGGCCCAGCTAGCTTCAGTCCTTTGGGGAAGGCTGAGGGCGTGGGCCGCGTTGGGTCAGCTGATTTAAAATGACAAGACAAGGTCAACCCAGCAGTGAGGCGTTTGGGAGCACAGCTGCTCTGCGGCCGGGGGCGGTGGCAAGGGGGATGTGGCTATTTTTGCCTTCTGAGGTTGAGTGCTTCCTGCCCGGGCATTTTTGGAAGCACAGGAAACACATGAGGTTTGGCTGAGGGAAAGTGCTTCCCGAAACCGGAGCCTCCCGCGGGGAGATGACTTCCCACTTCACCTTCCGCAGAGTTCACCTGAAATCAGAGAATGGAGCAGAGCCAACCCGGAGAGAAGCCCGTAAGGCTGGCTTCACAGGAGCCTGCCCCTCGCCACATGTGGCCAGGGTGGGGCTCCAGTGGTCCTGCCACCTCACGGGCACTGGGGTGAGGTCCTGCCCAGGTCAGCAAGCTGGGCTGGGGCAGCAGGGCCGGGCTGTTCCCAAACAGGTCTTTCCTGGTCTTTGCTCACGCTCACATGCCCCCACACGCCTACACACGCTTGCCCACGCCCACCATCCTAGCTGGTCTGGCAGCTTCTTGCCACTCCTCCCTTCATGGGTGGGAGACTTCAGGGCTGGAGCTGCTCTTGGGACGAGTCTGGCTAGTGTCTGTACCCTCAGGGTGACGGCCAGGAGGATATAGCTTTATGGTCTAAGAGGGCGACCTGGGGTTCAGATGTGCAGCGCAAGCGTGGCACCATGGGGACGCCTCCCCAAGGTGTCTTGAGCACCAGCTGCCTTCAGGCATGTGCCTTTCAGGCCAAAGCCTCCTCGAGCCCCTCTGTATGCGTGGTGGGGAGGGCGTGCTGGACCTCATGACCGGGACGTGCTGGGTCTCTGGGTGCTGCCATCAGGGCAGAGTGCCGTGCTGGCTGTGGAGCCTTCTGGGGTCCAGCAGAGGGTGGACAAGGATGGTCCAGCTCCCAGCCAGCCCAGCCGGTCAGCACCACTCTGCCCACCTCCCAGAGGACCACAGCTTGGACTTTGGTCTCTCAGCTCACCAGCTGAGCTCAATAACAACAAAAACACCTATTTCAGAGTGAAGGTTGTAGGGACCCAAAGCCCTGGAGAGGGTCAGTAGGACACGTGGGGTGGGTAGCGCTGAGGGGAAGCTGGGTCACCCAGAGAGATGGCAGCCACAATGCCTGCCCCTTCCAGAACCGGAAGAGGGTGAGGACAGGTTCACAGATGCCCACAGAAGGCTTCTTGTTGGCACCACCTCCTTCACCTCCTCCTCCACCCCAGCTGGTGCCTCACGGGCTCCACGTTCCCTGGGTGACAACCAGACCTTGAGCCGGGAAGCCTGGCCACCCAGCCTGACTCTGCTGTTGGTATCCAGGAAACCAGATCCTGTCCCCTACATGGGTGCCAGTACTGCTGCCCACCCGAACTCTACAGGGCCCTGTCGAAGGCGAGAGGAGTGCCTAGGGCCACACCCTCAGAGAAGCTGACACACACACACACTCACACACACACTCACACACACAGGACCAGCAACACTCACAGCACCAGCAAGCACGCACCAGCCACAGCGAGCTGCAATCCACAGGGAACCCTGAGAACAGTCCAGCCCCGTCGAGAGGCACATTCGCACCTGTAGTTTAAAGGTGTGCTTGGAGGCACTCACCTGGCTCCCTGGACTAGGCATAGCGTTTCCACCCCCTTTTCTCCACAACACACTAAGGCCACAGGTGAGGTGGCCGTGCCATTGTTACCGCTGTTGACCGGTGATGAGTCCTTGCTTCCCCAGTGTTGAAGAGTAACACCAGAGAAGCACGCCGAGGCCAGGTCAGAGTAGAAATTAGAAGTTTATTAAAGGACAGCAGAAAAGACTTCTCCCGAAGGAAGAAGGGGACCCAAGAGGTGGAATCCGTTGAAGGGCGAACGTGTTCCCCTTTTTATAGTTTTGGTGATGGAATGTAAGGGGGAAGGGTTGGGACACAGGTGGGCCAAACAAGTAATCTGGGCAGGAAGGACTTCATTATCACTTCTTTGGGATGGGCTACCTCCAAATCTGTTGGGGGCTGTTTCCTGGGTTCCATTAACATTTCTTTGGGGTGGACCTAGGGCCTTTCTGGGACTTCATTAACATTCCATGAGTTGTCCTGCGTGTCCCGGAATCATTATCAGCATGGCCTCCATTTTAGATTTCACTCGATATGATATTAGACCCGATTTACCTAACTACACTGACTACCTAACTTTAAATCTGGCTTCACCATCTGCAGGGTTCCAGGGGAACCAGCCTGGCCTCCTCCCCAAGTGACTGTGTCAGTGGTGCACGCTCCTTGGCCACCCCAAAGCCCCCTGGGCCACTCCCTCTCTCAGCAGCACCCCAGCAGGGACCCTGGGCTGTGGTTATCTTTTGGGTCAAGGTGTCCTCCAGATTGTGGAATAATCTACCTCCCCTCCTGTTTCCTTCCTTCCTGAATACCGTGCTTTCAGCAAAACCTAACCATTGTGGGAAAGTTGGGGAAGTGCTAAGAATGTCATGCGCAGGCTCCACCCAGGAGACCTAGGCCTTGGTCCTGGGCTTGAGGCCATGGCTCATGCCAAGTCAGGTGCCATGTCAGGGCATGTGGCGACCAGCACCTCACCAGGGTGATTTCTCCTGCTCAGAGGGGGATAAACCACCTGAGAAAATAAAGTCTGAAATAATTACTGAAGAAATAAGAGACAAAGTCAGAAAAATAATTTTAAGGGAGCGCCTGATAGATTCTTCCAGTCCCGGTAGGAGTTGGAAGAGAATAGTCACAAAATGGCTCTGGTTGTTTATTTAAGGGGATCCATTAAAGGCAGGGATGAGGTTTCAGGGGTGGAGTCTTGCTTCGTGGTGTCCTGTAATCAACAGATTGATTGGCATCTTGACAAGCCACACCCATCTCTGGGAGGCTGTGTGTCTAGGTGGCTGCAGCAGGTCACCCACCTCCGGTGCTGTGTGGAACCTGGCAGAGAGGGATAGGAGCTCCTGTGTATCTGGGCGGTCTCACCAGCAGGAGTGCCATGGGCGTCCCCAAACACCAGATGCTCCTGTTCAATGGTCACCATGCTGATCTGGTCCATGCACATTTCACGGGTGACTTCTGACACCTGGGGGCCTTGGTCCTGTGCTTGAGGCCTTGCCATGTCATGGCCCATGCCATGTCAGGGCATGTGGCCACTGTGGCCTCCCAGCTGTCCTCCTCACTCTCAGGCGGACCCCAGCGGGTCTGCCTGCTGCCGTTGCTGTCCCTGGCCTGGCAGGGCCTCCTCACACCCCTCCCCTGCCCAAGACACTCCAGAAAACAGGGGCCTAAGCGTGGGAGGGCCCCAGGAGTGGACCCTTAGCAGGCCACCCCAGGCAGGTCAAGGCCACCAGAGGCCTCTGTGGACAGCTCCTCCACGGCTGGGCCAGGGCAGTGTCTGAGAGGAGCTGGCCTGGTGAGGGAGGGGCTGCGTGTGGAGGTGAGGCTTTGCTGACTTGTCCCCATTGTCTTTCCTGACCCTAACTCACTCACCATCCCTGGCTCCACCTCTTTCTGGCCTCAGGGAGGAACTGTCCGTCCACTGGAACCTGGGGCAGGTGGACTCTGTCCTGCTTTCCCCCTGGCTTGGATGCACCTACTGGGCCCTGCCCTCAGGATGTCCCCAAGATGGCTCACATCTATCCAGGCCCCAGGCCTGGCTCTCAGCCCCTCCAGCTGGGGGCAGTCTTGAGCTGCCTGTTCCCTGCCTGGCCCTCTCCAGGAGCAGGCTGGGCTGGGCTGAGGACGGGGATGGTGGTGGGCCCCACTGACAGGCACCTGGTGGAGGGTGTTTACAGCTACACCCACCCACTGGGTTGAGTCACCAGGGCTGGGGCAGCCACGGTCGGGCGGGCCCAGAACTGACTGCCCTGGGCCCTCAGCTGGGACCTTGCCCATGGCCTGCAGGTGGGAGGTCATGCCCCGTTCAGCTGGACAGCTCCTGGGTGATGACTGAACCATCCAAGCCTCCTTCCCACCTGCCATCCTGGCAGCGACATGCCCAACATCTAGACAACCCAGTCTCTCAACAGCACCTGTCCACCGGACCTGGTTCTGTCTAGCATGGGCACTGCAGCCCATTAGAGCCTCGGCAGGACCTGAGTCCTGGTTTATGATGTTGTCCAGGCCCTGCTTCAGGCAGGGTGGCACCAGGCACAGGGCACGGCTCCCCACTGTCCCAGCTGCCCAGTCTGCTGGGGAGGGTTTCCTCTGGCAGGAATCCAAAGGCCACCAGCACAGGGAGTATGAGTTCTCCTCTCTGCAGAATTGCAGGAAAACAGGAGCCCGGGTCTCCCAAGTGTGTCTGCACCCACAGCTGCTCTTAGTTGGTTCTGCAGGGCGGCCGCAGGTGGGCCCACAGAGAAGTGCCCTCTGGGCTCAGATGCCCACAGGGGCTGCCAAGACCTCTGCAGGGAAACACTCTTAGGACCACCCTCAATCAGTTCAGGAAGCCAGCAGTGAACCCTCAGGGGACTGCCGATCAGTGGGGACCCATCTGAGCACAGAGGCTCCCAGGCGGCCACAATTGCTGGCTCAGAAACAGGTATGGGGCCAATGAGAACATACTTGCTCATGTCACATGTGGCACACAGCTCCGTGACAGTTCCTTGGTTGTGCTGGAGCTCCGTGACCGCCCAGTACATCAGTACCGTGACGGCTCAGCCTTGCAGACGGGCTCCTGCCCCTCATTTCCAGGTCAGGAGTGCCCTAAACTCTGCAGCTCCCAGATGACCTGGGGACGTGTGCACACACAAGAGACGCAGAGCCTTCCTAGGGCGAGTGGGCGGCTACACCTGCCCCCTGCGCAGCCTGACTTGAGAGGCTCAGGTCTGGGGCTGCAGGTGCTGCCGTGCTGTGGGACACTCCTCCTGCCTGAGGCAGGGGGGCTGATCCTTCCAGGCTTTCTGCCGGATGTTTCCTCTGAAGTGAGCGGGCTGGCTGGAGAGGAAGAGCCACATCTCTGACCCATGTCGTGAGTGGCCACAGACCTGGCGGGTGACTGGACCTCGGATTTCGGCCACTGGCCTCAGGTGGCCTACTCGCACTCTACCTCTTTTCTCTTCATTTTCTGCAGTGTCATCTTCCTTTGCAGAGATCTGTGGCTTCTTCAGGGATTGACCACCTGGGCACACTTGTGCGTGGAGGAGTGTCCTTGCCCCTCAATGCCAGCCCAATGCTGGGCTGTTCCTCTCTACACCTCCCAGTCAGGGAAAACTTACCTGGCCCCCACCTTCACCAACAGCCCCTAAGGTCTGTCAGCTGCTCAAGGAAGCCCAGCCTGGGCCAGTGCATGGTCACTCAGCCCAGTCACTGTGCTCACAGTCCTGGCCTCAGCACACACCTAGGGTCCACTTGCAAATTCAACTGTCACCTTCAAATGTGAATCCACCTTCCACATGGTCAGACCCCTCCTGAAACTGTGCCTTCCCTGTGGAGAACTGCCTTGGGGGAGTCCGGTACTGAGGGGGTCATACAGCTCACTGCTCCTGGGTCCTGGTCTGCCAACAGCTGGGCAGGGTGAGAGCAAGCCCCAGATGTCAGGAGCAGCTGCTACAGACTGGACCTGGTTCTGTCTAGCATGGGCACTGCAGCCCATTAGAGCCTTGGCAGGACCTGAGTCCTGGTTTATGATGTTGATAGCAGTGGGGGTGATACCAGCACACAGAGCAGCCCCACTGCTGGGCTGCTGTGGCAGGGCTCCACCCAGGGCCAGACGCCCAGCCCCATGGCTTGCCCACCAATCCAGGCCTGCCAGGCACAACCCCTCAGGTCCAGCCAAGCTGGCTGGACTCTCCCTTCCGCTTTTCTATGATGCACAGACAGCACAACCTGCCAACAAATTAGGTTAGGGAAGGGTTAGGTACAGAATTACATGGTGAGGGTGACTGGGCTGAGGCCGGCTGGGCCTCTGTGTCTGTGTTTCATGTCGTAATTACACATTACCTGCTGCAGTTGCTGAATGTCAAATTACCAGTGTTGGCTCGGGATGCCTCACGGACCACAATTGTGATGATTATGTCTCTATGGGAAGGTCAGCAAAAGTGGCCTCACAGGGGGAAGCTGGGTGACAGGGTGGCTCTGGAGGGCTGTGGGGTGGGTGTTCTTCTCGGAACACCAAGGGGCCACGATTGTCAACCTTCTCAAGATGTTTTCAAACGTGAAGAGAAGATTCCTGAGCATGTGTGTGGGAAGTTCCATGTCCACTGGGCGTGTCCAGTTTCTGGGGAAGGACGGTGATTCTCCAGGGATGGTTTCAGGTGGTGGCCACTTTGTAGAACAGACCAGCTAGCTGACGGTGCTCACTGGGAAACCTCAGTCTGAGCAAGCGTTCAGTTTGCTGTTTGTTAGCTTTGGGAACCCCAGCTGTGAAGAGACCCTCAGCTATCAGCTACCACCCAGGGATGAGCGCTGTGCCCTGGTGTCAGGAACCTCCATCACCTGAGAACTGCCCCTCTGCAGGTGGCTGAGACTCAAACAGCCACAGTCCTCGCAGCCCTGGGAACCAGACAGGTGCTAAGCCATGTCCATCCACCACCCATAAGGGCCACATGCATCCAACGTTCAGAAAGGCTGAGAAGTTTCTGGCCCCACTAAGCTGCCTTTCCCAGGCATATCTTTCCCCAGTGTCAGGTCCCATGAAATGTGGGAGTCTGGAGTTTATGCTGTAAGACTCCTGGGTCAGGCACACACAGCCGAGCCTTTGGTGTCATCCAGGCCCTGCTTCTTTGGGTCTCGGACCTGGTTAAGCCGAGAGGATGCTCAGGGCAGCAAGGGGTACTCATCACACATGTGCTCAGGAGAGGTCCAGTGGAATCTTAAAGAGATGCGGACTGAAGCTGAAAGCAACCAACTCTTTGTGTGGGCCACGGACCCTGAACTCTAGGCTGGAAGGTGTACCCTGAGTACCAGTCCCAGCCTCTTCCTCTGGCTAGGGGAGGACTGAGAGAGTTCATGGGAAACCTCAACAAGGAGGTGACTCAAGCCTTTCAGTTACTCTCATCTGGGGTGGGGAAGTGTACTCCAGGGTCCCCTATCCCCATTCTCCCTGATGCAGGGATAGGCAAGTGTGATTCTAGTGGGTTCTGGAACTCTCCAGTTCTGCAGCTCAGCCTCAGTGCATGTGTGTGGATGCAGAGGGAGCTTCCGTGCCCTCACAGACACCGTAAGGAGTGTGTGAAGCTGCCCCTTCCCCTGTGGGGTGGGAGGGCTGCTACTGCAGGCTCTTATTGTACTTAGCCACGAGGTGCTTCTGGGAAGTGGTACCTTCCCAGCACCCTGGAGTAACAGGCCAGGACCATTCCCCACAGAGTCTCCTGGAGAGATGGCCCTGGAGAGCTCAGAGGCTGGCCAGGACCCTTAGGACCCAGGGGTGAAAGGGGATGGTGGCTGGTGAGCAGCCACTCCATCTTCCTGCCCCCAGGAGCCTGACATCACTGACCACCAGGAGTCCCAACTCCAGGGCATTTGATTTGATGGGCCAGGGCAGAGGTCAGCAAAGGAGTCCAGGAAGCCCATGGGGTTCTGGGGTGCAAGACTCCCCAGAAGCCAACAGGGCACAGGCTCCTGTAACAGCTTGGGACCAGTTCTGCTGCCGTGGCACCCACCCAGGGTCAGAAAGATGGGAATCTGGAAATTCCTGCTTTAGAGATCCTTTAGGAGGGAGCTGAGTCCTGGGGGGCAGTCCCTCTCCCAATATCCTATGGGATTCTCCCAAGAATCCCATAGGCAGTCATTCATTCTTACCCTCGTTTTCTGCTTGTTTTTGAATGAGTAGACTTTATTCTTTAGATTTACAGAAAAATTGAGCAGATTGCAGAGAGAATTCCTTCCCTTCCCCCCACCGAGATTTCCTTCCTGCATTAGAGTGTGCAAGTGTTAGCATCAACGAACCAATATGGATATTATTAACTAAACACCACGGTCTACATTCCAGTTTGCTCTCCGGCTATACATTCACGGGCTTTGACAAACTAACTTGGCCATGCTGCAATTCCAGGGTCAGGGCAGCCCAGTGGGCACAGGTGGCTGGGCAGCCCTTCAGGTGGCAGGGTTCTGCCTTGGGATGAAACCAGCATCAGCCCTGGTCGCCTTGGGCAGGGCACTGAAAGCTGCTAGCCTGCCCCTCCCACAATGTGATGGGGGACTCTGACAAGCCTCATGGCCCTTACAGGATGTACAGGGCCTGCTGGGCTGTGTGCAGATGGCTTATTCAGCCCTGTAGGGCCCCGGGTAAGAAGTGCTGAGGTGTGGGAGGTGGCTTGCTTCAGACATGCCAGTGGGCCAGTGCTTTTGTACCTGGATACCTGCAGCAGTGCATTCCAGGGGATGTGGGGCTGGTGGAGCAGGCCTCTAAGCTCTGAGGTGCACATGTGTGACAGAGTCTCAAACCTGGCCAGCAAAGGAGTCCAGGAAGCCCATGGGTTTCTGGGGCACAAGACTCCTGGCCAGGAGTCTCGGTGATATCAGTTCAGGTGCTGGGCAGTGCTGGCTCCAGGCTGCGCAGGCCTGCTCTGTTCCAGGGTCCTAAACAGATCTGGCCATGCTGCAATCCCAGTGTCAGGGCAGCCTGGTGAGCACAGGAGGCTGGGCAGCTGGTCTCCCCAGCTCCTTAGGCCCCTGGCCCTTCCCCAGCACTGAGCTGCTTCTGATACACACTCGGAGCCAGGTATTTCTCAGTCCAGCAGACTCATAATTCCACCCTTTCCCACCCCTTTGTATAGTCACCATCCAATGAACTAGACTCCCAGATTCTCATCTGGCTCTCAACCTAGGAATTTTTTGGAGGGGTGGGTAATGTCTGGAGACAGTTTGGATGGCCCAACTGGGGCAGAAAGAAGGAGTGCTATTGACATCTAGAATAGGGGCCAGTTTGTTAAAATCCTGCAATGCACAGGATGGTCTCCTTTGTAAAGACAAACCTCACCTTCCAGGTTGATGAAGCAGTACCAGAGGTGGGCAGGTGTTGGGTGTGGGCAGCAGCGCACAGGGCCAGGCGCAAGCAGTGGCTACAGGTCCTCAGGGAGCCTTGGAAAGACACGGGGATACACACAAACCCTTTCTGGGGACTGGACGCTTCAGAGTCCAGCACGCTGTACAGTGGAGTCAGGCCTGAAGCTGGGCCTCCCCGCCGGGTGGGCTGTAGGCCGGGACAGACTCGGAACCTCCGCCAAGCACAAATTCTGCGGAGGGTGAGGTGCCAAGAACTTGCCAGAGAGCCACCGGCTGGTGAGGAGCGAGGATGGGCCACAGCGCTTCCACCGTGGGGGCTTAGGGGAGAGCGTTCGATCTCGGGTTCTCCCCGAACCCGCCTGGTGCAGGCGCAGACGCCCGCTGCGCCGTCCCATCCGGCAGGGCCTCCGTGCTCCGGCCTCGGCTCTTCTCCAAGACCTTCTCTGCGTCCCTCGCTCATCCCACCACCGACTGTGAGAACCAAGACAACTGCGCACTCAGACGTCCGCAGCGTCCAGTGGGGCGCGCGGGACGTTGAGCTCCGAGCGCGCGCTCGGGGCGAGGTTCCGGCGCAGGCGGCGGCGCGGGTCGGGGACGCGGAGGTTGGGCAGGGGCGGGGCGGGGTTCTGCGCGGAGGCGGGGCGGGGCGGGGCGCGGGATAGGCCCACCCCCCAGCTGAGCCGGGGCCGCGGGCTGCGGACTCGCCAACTCAGAGGATCTGGCGGCGGCGGCGGGCGCGCTTCTGAGCAGGCTATCACGGCTCCTGCGGCGCGGCGGCCCAGGCGGGCGGGGATGGGCGGGCGGCCGAACAGGGGGCGCTGGAGGCGCGCGACGTGACCCTCCTGCACACGGAGCCCGCCCCGCCGGCCGCGCCCAGTCGAGGGTCTGCTGGGTGGGCGCGGACACGAAATCAGCGCCCACCCCGCCGGAGCATGCGGGGCGCGGCGCGGGTAACCGGGGGGCGCGCGGGGCAGCTGTGGCCGCGGCCCCCCGTCCCGGGCGCGGGCCCGCCCCCTCCGCTTCTGCTGCTTCTGGCGGTGCTGCTGGGCGGCGCGGGCGCGCAGTATTCCAGCGACCTATGCAGCTGGAAGGGGAGGTGAGTCTCGCGGAGCGACCCCGGCCCAACCCGCCCGGATCTAAGTCCTCCGGTACCGTTGGCTCTGCTCCCGAGCTGGGACGAGCGCGGCGGGATCGGGGGCCGCTCTCCAGGCCGAGTTCGATGTCCCCATCCCCGTCCCCGGTTCCAGAACAAAAGAGCCCGAGGCGTCCAGGTCCCTGCCCCGAGGACGCCTGGGGAGTCACCTCCGCCACACCGCGGGGTCTGCCCAGGCCGGCCGCCCACTCGTCCCGGGCGCAGCGCTGGTCCCGAGTCCAGAGCTCAGCTCAGTGGGAGCCGGAGCGGGCGGGGTCCATGGTCGCGCCCTCCGGGTTCCAGCCCGTGGCGGGAGCTGTGCGCCCCAGGCCGGGAGGAGTCGGGCAAAGCGAGAAGGGATGGCCGGGTGCGGCGGTTTCGGGGACGGAACGAGACCCACGTTGACTGTAGTACGTCCGCTGGGCGACCAGCCGCAGGCGGACACCTGTGCGCCGGGCCGAGTATAGCGGGACAGAGCCCCCCACCCCGCCCTGTGAAGGTCAGGCCGCCCTTGGCAGCCGCGCGCCGGGCTCCGCGACCCCCCCCCCCCTTCCCCCGTTCGCGGTGGCAGCCGAGGACTTTTTAGAAACCAAAGTGTGACATGCAGAAAGGGGTGCAGGTCACAACTGTGCGCGGGCGCGGTGCCTGGGAGCCGCAGCTACTCGGGAAGGACCCAGGGACGTGCCGGGCACCTAGGAGGTTCCTCGGGCTTAGCAGAGCTGGTTTTGTGCGGTGGAAGTTGACAATTCAGCAGTTTGTGAAGCGCGCTGCGCTAATGCGCGTCTACTCTGCAGGCGCTGTGGGTTGGGGCTACCCTTAGGTCTGGTGTCGAGATCGGGCGCGCGCCCACCCAAGCCTGTAGTCCTTGGGCTGAGAGACAGACTCGAGCGGCAGACAGCTCATTCTGGGTGGGGGCGGTCACGGGTGATTTTTGTGAAGCCGTTTTTCCGAGAAGGCTGGGTGTTGAGCTGGTGCGCCAGGTTCTGCGTCAGCAGGGCATGGCTGGTCATCTTGGACATTCACGGCATTTAGTTTTCTGAGGAAACCACAATGACCACAGTCAACTCCCCCTCCCGATGGGAAAGACTCCTGCCAAGGGGTTGGACTTGAAGATCAGCGCCTGGCTCCTGAGACCTCTGGGCACTGCCTACCTCACTGGGAGTTTTCTGCCTCCCTTTCAGTAGAAATCCCCCTGCCTGCAGGAGCTGAGATTGGGGCTGAGGGTGGCTGGAGCTTGGGGGGAGGGCTGGCCTCGGGAATGCTGGCGCCAGCACAGAGCTGGCCGGGAGCCTCTGATGCTGACTCTCTGGGACTGCCCTTGCTCTAGCCATAATATCAAAATCCCTGCTCTCAGCTTCTTCCCGTGGATCAGTACACCCCAGCTCAAGGCTTTGGGGTGTCCTGCTCCAGCAGATCAAAACCAGAAAACCCAGTCCCTGTCCCTGAGCTTGGGTTCCAGTTGAAGCCAACTTCCTTCCCAGGTCCTCAGAGGACTGCATGTCTAGGGCTACAATTCCAAGCCTAGGATGCCCAGAACTCCAGAGATTTAGGTGTTTGCAGAAGGGGTAGGTGTGCTGTCCAGTACCTGTGTGCTGTCTATGTGCAGAAGCAGGAACACTGCCTGGGCCCCTTGCCTTGTCTGCCAACATCCTCCTTGGACTCCCTTGATGGCACCTCTCCCAAAGTCTGAACCTAGCGAAGGACAGCTGAGGGACCCTTGGAGCTGCCGGAGAGGAGGCAGGGCCTGGAGCATAAACCAAGCTCCCTTGCCTTATAGCTGCTGCCCCATTTATCAATACACTTCACACATCAGCTGACTCCTGTTGAAACCCAGGAGTCTGTTGGCTTTCTTGCTAAATCCATGGTTTATGACCCTTTAGGAGCTGTGGGAACACAGCACAGGGCGGAGCAAGCAGGTGGATTCTGACCCCTGCTAGGAAGGGACACTGGCCACTCACATTGATGTGCTGGTGCTTCTGGGTATTTCTAAGCAATCAAATTGGAGATTTTGAAATCCTTCTTCCTGTGTAGGAGGCAGGACCAGTGCCCCAGTCTTTATCACCCAGGGACCATAAAGGTGAACCATGAACTTTCCCACTGGTGTCATGGGGTACAGCAGGTGCAGCCACACCTGGGCTCTCTGGCAAGATGGGGAAGTGGAAGGCAGCCTTGGGGGCAGAACCTCTGACTTTGCCCATGATCCAGGACCAGTCTCACTCCAGCAACCACAGCTGTCTTGTCCTGGTGACTTGAGGTTCGCCAGCTGTAGGTGTGAGTAGTTTGGGGCTGGCCACATACTAACTGCAGGCATGAGCTCAGGTTGCTTCAACAGGTCCTCAGAAGTCTGCTGGATTTACCCTCTTTTCCATAAAGGTGCCCACAGGCATGTCTACCTGGGTGATGCTTGCTGATTTTTTTAAATAAAAGCATTAATTCAGCTTAACTGATCTGTAAATACCCTTGCCAGTGTCACGATGTGGACTTGATCCAATTCTGTGTGCACCCTGTGGCTTCATCACAGCAGTGCGGTGGAGTTTGCAGTTTTGCTTAGTGTGGCAACTGCATCTCTTGAAGATGGTAAAATGCCATCATCAATGACCATTAATAATGTATTCACTTCTGCAATTGTAGCAACCTTACATAGACCTTTTTTTTTTTCCCATTTGCTGGGTGCTTGATATTTGGTTGTATGGCAGGAACCAACACAGTTGTTGGTCTACATGGGGGTCTTGCTGGATGTTTGGTTGTGGGGTAGGAACCAGGATAGTTGTTTGTCTATGTGGGGGTCTTGAGCAATACCTGCTACTGGTTCCATGCTGAGCATCTACTTGGATTCCTGTTGACCTGATGTTTTAGAGAATGGAGAAGACACAGTCACTGGCCCTGGGATGGGTATAGATATGGCTAAAGGTGAGGAAATGGGCCCCTCATTTCCTGTGGGTCCATCTCTGTTTTACTTCCTTCTCATTAGATGGAGCCAGATGGACATCATGGGAAGCTCTTGCTTCAAGTGTAGGTTGGGTCAACAGCCTCCAAACTCAGGTCCTTCTGCCCTGGTACTGTGGTTGGACACTATCACCTTGAGGGTTCCCTCTGCTCTGCCTGAGTTGGGGTGGAAGGCAGGCTTCCCTCTTTCCCCCCGTGCAGAAGAGTACAGTGCTTCAGAGATTGGTGCTGGGCCTCTGCCCTCCCAACCCTCAGGGCCCTGAGATGGAAGCAGAGACGTAGACTGGGCAGTTTATTGGGGAAAGAGAGTTGAGGATTGTGCCTGGACCCAGGGCAAGTGTCAGTGTCTTGATGCCAGAAACTGGAGACTGCACTAGGACAGCACTGAGTGTGGCCAGGTGTGTCTGCCTTGCACCACTTGGTACAGTTTCCACACAGCTCTGTGACTATGCCCATCTCTCCATAGGTGTCAGAGGAGCTTGTGTGAGTTTTAGTTTGCTCTGCGTGTGTGACCCAGGCAGGCTGCTCATGACCCAGGGCCTTGTGGGGGTGGGCAGTGGGCCAGAGGTTTCACCCTTGATGCTTCCTTCTGATGTGGTCTGCAGAGTGACTCTGTGGCCTCAGCCTGCAGCCAGCCATCATAGCAAAAGCGAGGTTCAGGGGCCCCATGCCTGAGTCACCCGGCAGTAAATAGGAACTGTGTGGTGCCCTCTCTCCTCTGCAGAGTGTTCATGACCTGCTGGGGCCAGGGCTCTGGAGTTAGCACTGCTCATTTCACATAAAAATCCTAAGAATGTGGGCAGACCTGTCTGAGATCTGATCAGAACCAAACTTCAAGTAATAAGACACTTATCTGAAGTCATTGGCTCAGTTCCAGGTCTGCCGGTGCCCATGACGTCACCGTCAGCGAGGAGCTGGCATTTACATTAAAGTTCTGGGCTGCTGAACCCTGTTTTGATTTCTCAGGGCCTGCCTGATGAGAGCAGCACCTTCACTCATCTTCCTGTTGAGCCCTGGGGGTGTGCGGCCTGGTTACCTTCGGGCCTTTCACCTCCCTCTCCACCCCCAGGTTATTCCCTTGTTCTTGTAGTGGGTATTGCTTTAGTGACAACTGAACTTGCTTTTAGAAATGATTGGCCATGCAGGTACCCCAGGCTGCCCATGAATGAAAGGAGAGTGGACCGTCACCTTGGAGGAAGTACAGCAAGGCTGCCCAGTGCAGCAGAGCCTGCGCGGCAGAGGTGGAGCTCATCCCATTGTCCACACTCCTAGCTGGCCGAGAGCCGACCTTGGAGCATGTTGTCATAGGTGCTGCCACCTCTGTACCTGTGTGAGGCTCACTTTTCACCCAGTGGGGCTCTGCCTTGTCTTTCCACTGAGGTCCAGGCCCTCCTGGGGTGATTGGAACTCTGGTTGGTGACAGTGTTTCCTGGATGTTTCGGAACCAGCACGCCCTCTGCAGTTCTCACTTCCCAGGGGCCCCTGGTCTCCCTGTCTCAGGGACCTGGCTGAGCCTCCATCTGAAGGCTACAGATGCTGAGCCTGGAGGGCGGGGCCAGGGTCTGGGCACCTGGATGCCTGTGCTCCTCAGTGCTACGTAAACCTGCCTTGACTCTTGGAGCGGGCCCTCTGGAGGCAGCCTGTGGGGAGGCTAGTAGAGGTGGCTTGCTGGGTTCTGCCGCTCCCTGAAGGGAGGTGGGCACTGAGGCAGGCAGTGGGCTGTATGTCAGCGGTTGTGGAGGGGTTGTGGTTGTGGAGGGCTATCTCACACACTCTTCGGGGACGTGCAGGGGTGGAGCCTCCTGATAGGTGTGCAAGGGTGGGGCTTACACTCTCCTGACAGGTGTGCAGGGGCAGTGCCTGCACTTCTGGGTGGGTGGGGTGTGTGGACAGGGTGGGGCCTCACAGGCTCTCCTGGGCAGGGGTGCGGCCTCCCCCTGGCTCTGACTGATTCTATTCATCTTCTGCAGCGGGCTGACCCATGAGGCTCACAGGAAGGAAGTGGAGCAGGTATATCTGCGCTGCGCAGCCGGCTCCGTGGAGTGGATGTACCCAACTGGGGCACTGATTGTCAACCTGCGGCCCAACACCTTTTCGCCCTCCCGAGGGCTGACTGTGTGCATCAAGCCCTTCAGTGGCTCCTCTGGGGCCAACATCTATCTGGAGAGAACTGGAGAACTGAGGCTGCTGGTGCAGGATGGGAGCAGCCATGCCGGACAGGTGCAATGCTTCAGCCTGGAGCAGGGTGGCCTGTTTGTGGAGGCCACACCCCAGCAGGACATCAGCAGGAGGACCACGGGTTTCCAGTATGAGCTGACAAGCGGGCGCAGGGGGCTGGGCCACACACTCTCTGGTGAGTAGACCAGGGGATGGGGGCTGGCGGCGGGGGTGGGGGTGCTTACTGTGTTGCCAGACGTCCGATATTCTCCATGGCTCCCCTGTGAAGACACTAAGGGTCATGACCTGAAGTGGCACACCTGCCAGGCCATGTTGGTCTGGAGAGCCCTTTGAGTCCCCTGTACACAGGCCCTCATTGGGGAGCAAGGCGGGTGTTGGACCTCAAAACCAAACTACCTTTGAAATGCAGCCTTCCACCCACAACCCCTTGAGATGCCGCAGCCGGGGACCTTGGTGTTCCTGACCTGGTGGAGCAGTGCGTGTTTGACCAGGGTGGCTTGGGGTGCAGATTCCAAATCCACTGGGTCTGAGGCATTTGAAGAGGGGCCATGCTTTTGCACGGCCCCGTGAGCTGGTCCTGGTCTTGATGTCTGCAGCAGGAGCAGGTGTTGGGCTTGGGTGAGGACTTGGGTGGTGACTCATGGCCCGGAGGAGGGGTGGTCCTGCATCCATCAGTTCTGGGGCAGTGGCTGCTCTGCTCTGCAGGACAGATGCAGAATTCTGAAGGGGCTCTGGCTGGCCGTGAGACCCCATCACCCATGGGAGTGCCTGAGGGGCCTCAAGAGGCACGCCTAGGGAGGACTCCTCCCTGGATGGCGTGGCAGCCTCAGGCACCAGTGCAGTGTCCCCTTTGGACAGTGTCTGACAGCATGAGAACCTGGAGAGGTCCTGACAGAAAGTCTCTCTGAGGCCAGTTGGGCCCAGCATGGCCCCAGCAGACTGTGTGTGCTGTGTGAGGGCCATGGGCTCTGCCTTGGGGTTTTTCCCGTCTTGAGGTATGCAGACTTTCCTGACATGGGGGTTGTGGACAGTGCTGGTCTCTAGACAGCCCTGCAAGTGGGCACAGAGGAGATGTCCTCAGATCCTGCAGCTGCAGGGCAGGTTCCAGCCCGTGGGCTGTGAGCAGGCAGTTCCCCTTTCCTGGGCCAGTGATTATGGAGGATGGGAGGGCCAGGGGAGGGGATGCCACACTCTGGGGCCCTGGAGGTAAACTCGCCATGAAAATAACACCTGGGGCACTCTGAACACGGGTACACGCTCTCTGACTGAAGTGTGGTCCAGGTAGGAAGACCTGTGAGTGTCCCTTGTGTGATGAAAATGTGGGCTGGCCTCAAGGACATTCTGCTGGGCTCATGTTTCCTGTGGCCGAGCTCTGCCCTGGTACAGGATGTGTCTCAGCAGCTGCGGGTGTGCGCTGCCATCTGTGCACACCTGACCACTCACATTTGCACACACAGCACACACAGTCTGCCGGTGCCATGCTGGGCCCAACTGGTAAGCTGGGATGGTGGCAGAGCCTGGGAGCTGCCCCTGCTCTCCTGTTGTTGCCCCATCCTTCCCTCTGCCCATGCGTTCAGGCCAGGGCTTATGGCCTGTGGGGTTGGTTGCACTGCCTGGGTTCCCACGGGGGCACTGGGGGGCAGTGGCTCTGGCACAGGCACCTGCTCTCAGGCCTGAGCTTGGCCTCCAGGCATCTCCTGGATGGTGGAGTCCCAGGCAGGACAGTGGCTCCATGCCCAGGGCTTTGCTCTGTCTTGAGAGTCAGGTGCTTGGGGTTCCCTTGCTATCCTGTAGCGTACACTCTTCTGGCCCTGGGATATCTGTCGAAGTCGGGCCTGCAGTGACTTGAGTGCCCTGTGGATGGCAAGAAGCTGGTCAGAGGCAGCACATCCATGCAGCTGCCACCAGGACTTGCAATGAGGACCCAGGCCCTGCTGCACCGGGGCCCTAGGGGCTGGAACCCAATCCTGGCATTCCCAGAAATGGTCAGAGTGGCACACTCCAGTGTGATGGGCTCCGGCAGGGGGTACAGGGCAGCTGATGGACTCTTCTCCTGGGGTGTTTGGCTTGTATCAGGGGATGGGGGCTGCTCAGCGGTTAATGCTGGGGGAATGGGTACGTAATGTGGAATGTTGGTGTCAGCCATCTGGCAGCAGTGTTGTCCTCCCCAGAGGGCCAGCTCCAAGCTTTCTCTGGCCAGCACCAGCATCTTCTGTTCTGGCTGTTGCTGCGGCCACGGAAGACTGCTAGAAGCTGGGGCCCGGGCAGCGGCTGAGCACACAGGGCCAGCCCAGGTGGTTGTGCTGGAGGCAGAGGAACTCACAGTGAATTGGAGTTCTGGTTTGTACTGGGAGCAGAGGTGCTGTGCGCCAGAACCTGCTCAAGTGTGTGTGCACCTGTGTGAGTCTCACTCCATCCCGCCAGTCCATCCATGTTGCAAAATCAGCTTCTGAGACACTAGGAGTTAAGAAGACCAGGGCCAAGGTGCAGGCTGCTCCTCCAGGGTTACAAAAAGGGGGTCAGGCAGCGGATGACCTCAGCCCTAGGGAACACTCCTCCAAGGGTACAGGAAGTGGGTCAGGCAGCGGATGACCTCAGCCCTGGGGCACACTCCTCCAGGGGTGCAGGACAGAGATCAGGCAGTGGATGACCCCAGCCCTGGGGCACACTCCTCCAGGGGTGCAGGATAGAGATCAGGCAGCGGATGACCTCAGCCCTGGGGCACACTCCTCCAGGGGTGCAGGACAGAGATCAGGCAGCGGATGACCTCAGCCCTGGGGCACACTCCTCCAGGGGTGCAGGACAGAGATCAGGCAGCGGATGACCCCAGCCCTAGGGAACACTCCTCCAAGGGTACAGGAAGTGGGTCAGGCAGCGGATGACCCCAGCCCTGGGGCATACTCCTCCAGGGGTGCAGGACAGAGATCAGGCAGCGGATGACCTCAGCCCTGGGGCACACTCCTCCAGGGGTGCAGGAAGTGGGTCAGGCAGCGGATGACCTCAGCCCTGGGGCACACTCCTCCAGGGGTGCAGGACAGAGATCAGGCAGCGGATGACCTCAGCCCTGGGGCACACTCCTCCAGGGGTGCAGGACAGAGATCAGGCAGTGGATGACCTCAGCCCTGGGGCACACTCCTCCAGGGGTGTAGTATGGGGGTCAGGTATTGGATGATGCTTGCTCCAGGGGACATTACTCCAAGGATATAGAACAGGGGTCGGGCAGCAGATGACTCCAGCCCTGGGGGACACTCCTCCAGGGGTGTAGGATAGGGTCAGGCAGCAGGTGAACCCAGCCCCAGCACCTGCGCACCCCGTGCCCTCCACCTTCATGGGGTTTGCCAGAAGCTTGAGTACCAGCACCGCCTCTGACACAGGGAATCGGACAGGATGCAGAGGTGTAGATGGCCACAGGGCTGTTTTCCAGTATACCTCCAGGCCAAGGGACGGGCAGGAGCTGTCTGGGGCTGCCCTCCAGGGCCCAGCCGCCTGGGGAAACAGACATCACTCTGGATGGGGCCGAGGGGTTGGCTGGTGAGGGTTGGGGTGCCATCTGGTTCCAAGGAATAGGTGCAGCGGGTGACATATCTCAAATTGATGGATCTCCAGGTGACAGATCTCCAGGTGACATATCTGGTGCTTGCAGGCTCCACCAGCCTGTGCTCTGGGAGCTGGGGCTCTGGAGAGGCCCAGGGCAGGTGTCCAGGAAGGAGGTGCAGGACACTGATGCTGGTCTTGGGTGTGGAAGTCACTGCCCAGGCAGTTCAGGGGTTGGGGCTATAGCCTTTGGGTCAGTTTCCCACCCCCTTGAAAACCTGTCCTGCTTGCTAAGCTTGAGTAACCGCTGACTTGCCTGAGCCTCCACTGCTGAGGCTCCCCCAGGGGCTTCAGAGTCTGGGGGTGCCTTGATGGCTGTGTGCATTGCCAGCAAAGTCTGGAGGTGAGAAAGATATCTCACTGCTTCCTGCAAACAGAAGAGGTGGCTCATTTTTTTCTGAAGCTCCTGTCTCTCTGGCCTCAGTGGCTTCCTCGGGCCACTGACGACCCTGAGGTCACTTTTCATCTTAACTGGTTGCTGGCCGGGGGGCAGGGGCATGGCCTCCACCTGCTTCTTCACCAGGAAGAGAGGGGAAGGAGGGACAGGAGCTGGAGGGACAGGTGAGGCCTCCACCCCAGGACCCTCCTTGTGTCCTAGAGGTGCTGGCTGATCTGGACCTCAGCCTCAGTCCTCCGGGTCCTCCCCATACCCTGTCCACACCCTGTGCACACCTTGTTCACCTGGTTGAAGGCCATGCTCACTGTCATCGGCTGTCCTGGATCCCCCAGTGTTTTCTCCTGAGGGCTCCCTCTGGACCTGTACCTGCACGGCAGCTGTCCTGGGGAGCAGTCCTGCCTGCTAGCTGCCAGCTCCACTTGTCCAGGACTCTCCCCTGAGCCAGCTGCTCTGCCCTCACCCTCTGCTGTCCCCACAGCACCTGCCGGCCTGCTGGACCCACGCTGCTCCCCAGGTGTCCCTGTCCTGCCTGATGCTATTGCCTCCTCCTCTGGTTCGTTCGATGGTTCATTTCCTGAGCATCTCCAGAGCATCCACACCCATGTTCTCTCAGAAGCTTGTGCTGGGTCCATGAGCACATTTCAGGACCTTCCTGAGCCCGACTCTGACTGATAGCTGTTTCCAGATCTCTGTCCTCAGAGTCCACGCTGCATTTTCCATGAAGTTGAACTGCACTCTGCCAAGCTCAGAGTGAGAAGCAGATGCTTCCAGGGTGGGGTTGGTGACCTCAGCCGACAATGGCTCTGGATGGGTCTGGGGACCATGACTGCCCTGGGGTCCCTACACCTTCTGCTGGAGGCTGGGTGTGAGCCAGGGCAGCTGCAGTGAGGGGAGGGTCTCCATGCCTTTTCCCTAGCTGTTGGTGGAGGTCACAGGTGTGTGACTCATGGGGAGAGGGATGTGTGTAGACTTGGTGACACTGAAGGCACAGGTCTGAGGTCCTGGGTCCGTGTGTGGCCAGGGCCTGTCAGCTCCTCTGCCGCACCAGGTGTTCGTTTCGTCAGGGGCTGCTTAGGCTGAGCCCCAGGGGGCAGCAGTGAGGGCCGAGGGAATGTCACAGGTGCCCTCGGCTGGCTGGGGATGGGGTGGACCTCTGAGGGGTGAGCTTCACAGGCTCCTGGAGCTCCGGCAGCCGCCACTCCCTGCCAGCAGAAGGCTCTGGAGTTGGGAGGTGTGGTGGGAAGATGCCCATCCTTTGAAGGGCTGGGCAGTGTGGAGGCACCAGCGGGTGGTTCTGGTTTGTGGTTCCGCTTTTCCTGATAACTCAGTAGAAGCCAAGGTGCTACAGGTGCTGGGTGGGCTGGCCAGTTAGTGGCTGCTGACATTGGAGGTGCCCAGCCCATGCTGTGGGCACAGGGCAGGGAGGCCAGTGCTCCAGACTCACCTCTCCATGCCCGCCAGCCTTGCCTCCCATCTGATGACATGAGTGACTCCAAGGCTCCATGTGCCTTCTGGTTCCAGAAGGCCCCTCTGCACTCTTGCTGGCCTGAGAGTGCTTGGCCAGTAGTCAAGAGCTGACGTTTGCTGCCCATCCCTGGGAGACACTGGCTTGAGGGGGTCAGTGCAGCCTCTAGTCAGGTGATGGCTCAGCCTGGCTCAGCTCCAGGTTGACAGGGTGGTACCCGGTGTGCATGGACCTTAGCTTCCCCAGGGCCCAGGATTCCCAAGCCTCATAGTGCAGACTGGTGGAGGGGAATCCTCTTGCTGAGGTCTCACACCTCCACACTGGAGTGTGTGTGTGGACGCCCAGGATTGCTGGGGCTGGCCCCGAGTTTCTGTTTGACGTTTGGGGAACTGGGGCAAAGGGCAGGGTGCAGGCCACTCTGGAAGTGTGTTGCGTAAGTTGTTTGGCCAGGGAGGCTTAGCCTGAGGAGGCTGTAGCCTCTAGGTTCTTGGAGGGAGCTAGGCCCCAGGATTCTGGGGCCATGGGGGTCCTGTGGGCTTGGCTCAGTTTAAAAGGTGTTTGCACCTTTGTCCCAGGGACCAGGTGGGGTCTGGTGAAGGGGCTGAGCTGATGGCCCCCACCCCAGGCCTTGTGCCTGCACCGGTGCTGCCTCCTGCCCTGCCTCACTCGTCACCTTGGTGGATCTTTGGCCTCGTCAGTCTTTCTAGCCAGCATCTGGGTCCTGTGGGACTGGCCCTGCCCTTTGGGCTGTGGCTGGAGATTGGTCTAGGGAAGGGGTATCTCCATGCTGCAAGGAGGTACCTGCTCGTGAGGCACCCTGGTGTTTTGGGGTATGCGGTGGAGGCTGGGGTGGGTGTGGATGCCCAGGGGCAGGGGCTCAGCTTGGCTTGGGTCAGCTTTGCATTCGTGGTGGGTGCATGAGAGTGGTCACCATGGAGTCCTTGCTCCTCTGGCACAACAGTGCCAGCAAGGCACATGGCAGTTGGCACACACCCTGGTCCTACACAAGATTGACATGTCTTGCGTGGTGAGTCTGATGGCAACGTGTGCCATCATGCGCAGCCGGGCATCTGCCTCTGACATGTTGGAGCTGGGGAGGGCTTGTGGCTCACCAGAATTTCTGACCACAGAGGGCATGGGCCAGGGCCTGCCAGGCTGCCTGCTGATCTGTTCTCTCCCCTCAGCCCCGTGCCGCCCATGCAGTGACACCGAAGTGCTCCTGGCTGTCTGCACTAGTGACTTTGGTGAGTGTCTCCTCTCAGGTCTCTCACGCTTGGTCCCTCTGGCATGGGTCCCCTGGGCCCAGGATCAAGAGCCTTTCAAAGTGGGCAGTGCTCCCTCTTGGATCTGCAGAAGTGGCTGGATATGGTTTCCCCAGGGGTCATGGAATAGGTGCTCTTCTGTGCCCACAGCATGAAGACTTCACACACGTGTGCAAACTTTCACCCTCACATGTACACACATGCACACCCACACTGAGAGCTGGGGTGGACGTTCTGGGTGACTGTCGATCATCGTCCTGTTTTGTACATGAGCTCACTGCTCCCTGGGGACTCTGAAGTCCTGCAGTTCCCAGGGGCTCTTGCAGTGTTCTCTGAATACCATGCAATGGGCAGCCTGACCCTGTGATGGCCACCACCTCCAAGCCCCATCTGTTCTTCATCCAAGTTCCCCTGGAGGGCCCAGGGCTGTGGTCTGAGGGATGCAGGCCCCTTGCATGTGGTGTCAGGGGCTGGGTCCCTGGTGTGGTGCTTGCTGGCCAGCTGCTGTGGTGGTAGGCACGTGAAGCCAGCCCAGCTGGCCCTGTCCCCGGGCTCCCTCCCTGAGCTCTGATCATGTCACTGCCCTGCTCTCCAGGACCAGGATTGGGGCTGGGCAGGCTGACAGGGGCCCATACTGCCCTGATGTGCCCCCTTGCAGAGCAGGTAGGTGTGCTTGTCAGGCCCACAGCAGAAAGAGCACCTTTGTCTCACAGTGCCAGCATCAGGGACAGCCCCTGGCAACTTTCTACCACTACACTTGAGCTTTTTAAGGGCATTTCTAAATGGCAGGGTTCAGGTAGAGCTCTGGTTCTGATGCCCATCACAGTCAGGGGCATGGGTGGGGTAGCGCATGCTGTGTGCTGGTCCTCAGCTACAGTGCTACTGGACTTGCTGACCTGTGTCTCCTTCCTCCACAGTCGTCCGAGGCTCCATCCAGGACGTCACCCACGTGCCAGAGCGGCAGGAGTCAGTCATCCATCTGCGGGTGAGCAGGCTCTATCGGCAGAAGAGCAGGGTCTTTCAGCCAGCACCTGAGGGCCATGGCCACTGGCAGGGCCGCATCCTGACGCTGCTGGAGTGTGGGGTGCGGCCAGGGCATGGGGACTTCCTCTTTACTGGCCACATGCACTTTGGGGAGGCCCAGCTGGGCTGTGCCCCACGCTTCAGTGACTTCCGAAGGACGTATAGGGATGCAGAAGAGAGGGGGCTGAACCCCTGTGAGATCGGCATGGAGTGACTGTGGGTGCTGCTACCTGTCCTGTGTCCTGCTCCTGGGGCTGTGTGTGCTCCAGCCTTGGGGTAGGCCACGCTGTGGGGTGCAGGCCGGGGGCACAGGTCCCAGCCAAGGACACCCTGACCTGGAAATGCTGTAAAATGCAAACTAAGTTATTATATATATTTTTTTTTAAAAGAAATGTTCATGAGAAACAAACTCCCATGTTTAGAAATGCCTTGGTGTGTGGTTTAATGCTGTTTTCGCGTCAGCTGAAGCCATCGCAGCCCAGGATGGTCAGCGAGACTTCACGGGAACCCGCGTACACCAGAGGTGGCGTTCTTGCCACAAATGCATGGGGCCAAATGTGAACATCTGGTCTTCTCTGCCTCTTGTTTGGCTTTCTGAAGACTGAGCTTTGCGGCCTGACCCTTGGGTTGCAGACTGTATCTGTGCCAGAGAATGAAGACTAGGCTCTGACGTCACGAGGGCTGCTCGCGTCTGAGGGTGCTCTTTGGCAACTCGTTACCGCTCCTTGCCGGCGCACCAACCTCAGCACCTGCCCATGCCCTTCCAAGCCTTGGTCTTTGACCCCATCTTCCCCCAGATGCCTGAGCCCACAGCCAGTCTCCACACACTGAGGGCTGCCCTGTATAGGCTTGGTGGCCCATGATTCAGAGCATGAGAGTTTCTGTGACTCCATAATAATGGGGGCTCATTCTCAGTGCAGGGGGTGGGCAGGGCTACATTCCCTGGGGAGGCTCTCCCTGGCTTTGCAGCCACAGGTGTCCCCTGGCTGCTTCCCTGAAACATAGCCTCTCCCCTTCCATGGAGAGTGACACTGGTTGGATTGGGGCCATCAGGTGACCTCATCTTACGTGATACATCTACAAAGATCCTATTTTCAACCCAGGTCACATTCAGAGGTTACTGACGGACGTGGAGCTTGTTAGGGAGAACATTCACTCCACCAGGGGACACAGTGGTGACAAGTAACGAGGCCCCACCTCACATTCTCCTTCATGCATCATGTGGTCCTCAGGTGTGAGCTGGCCCAGGTCACAAGCAGCAGCAGGTACCCAGGGGCAAGGACATGGAGCAACAGTGCTTGTGCCAGCCCTGGCCTACTGTGGTAGTGACTGGCGTTTGGCCAGCAGGACAGGTCACAGCACAGAAGTGCTGGCCCAGCAAGAGGGCTGAACCCTGCTGGCTGCTGCTTCCAGGATCCTGGGGCTGGAGAAGCTGAGGAGCAGGAATGGCGGGTCTGGTGGCCTCCTGTCACTGCAGGAGGATGGGGTCAGGCCTGGGAGGCTGTGCCAGGGCAGTTCTTACAAGATCTAGGGCCGGGCAGAGCTTTGAACAGGCAGGGAAGCATCCTCCTGGGGTAGGACTGGCCCATGGGAGGTGTCAGCCCCCCATGGCCGAGCGCCCAGTTCCTGCAGATGGGAGTAGGTGGGGCCTGGTGCCTGTGCCTGGGAGACCTCCATGGCCTGGGCAGCTTCGTGAAGGAGGAGCCAGCTGGTCCATGTTCCTGGAGAGACACCCCCACTTCTGACCTGAGGCCCTGTGCACACTGTCCCCTGACCACAGAGGCTGCCCTCCTCCCACGCCTGTCCTGGGAGAGGAGACTAGGCACCACAGGGTCTCCAGAGGGGCCTCCAGGTGGACCCAGGGTGGCCTCCCTCTATCGTCTCCTTACCCCAGGGTGGGCTGCCTCTCTGGGGACCCACGAAGCCCTTGCAGCCATGTCACGTGGGAAGGAGGCTGGAAGCAGCTCCAAGGCTCTGACCAGGGGTTGAAGGGAGCCCTGAGGGAGGCCCCTGTGTGCTGGCCACTGGTGCCCCAAGCCCTACCTTCCCTCTTGCCAAGCTGCAAATCCCTCCCTCCCCCAAACCCATCACTCCTGCACTGTCCCCTCCCCACAGCCCTGTCACCCCTGCACTGTCCCCTCTCTGCTGTCCCCTCCCACATGCCCCTGTCACCACTGCACTATCCCCTTTCTGTGCTATTCCCCCACACCCATGTCACCCCTGCATGGTTCCCTCCCTGTGCTGTCCCCTCCCTACACTGTCCCCTTCCCACACTGTCCCCTCCCTGCGCTGTCCCCTCCCTGCCCTGGCCCCTCCCTCCACTGTCCTCTGCTCTCCCCTCCCGCCTTAGGCAGGGTCTTGCTCTGGGAACCCGCCCAGCCCACCTGTCTCTTCCTGCAGAGCTTTTGAGGCTGAGCCTCCCTTGCTGCCTGCATCTCCTGGCCGTGTGGTCCCTGCACACAGGCCAGATTCTCAGTGAGAGTCCTGGTCAGGGCCTGAGGCTGTGGACACCTTATTGGCAGTGGACACCTTTCTTCTTTCCACATCCTTGGAGGAGCTAGTGGATCCCTCTAGGAAGACAGCTGTGCCTGGACATCAGTGGGTGGCTCTCCTGTGCTGGGCAGTCCACCTCTTTCCACCAGGCTGCCAGTGAGGGCGATACGGAGGCTTAGGTGCACCCCCACTTGCTGAATGCAGGGAGGGGCTCAGGCCCTGGGGGCCATGTGGCTTTGTGGCCATCCACTTCCCCTTGGCAGCCCGTGGACCCTGTGCCTCCAGCAAGCCCTGTATTATGCCCTGGCCTCACTTCCTGCCTTGTGGTACCTGCCTAGAAGTCCTGGGTGGGATGGGCCACAGAAGTGGACCACCTGCCCACACCTGCTGTGTGGTCCTTGGGAATCAGGGTGCTTGCAGTTGCTTGTGAGGGCGTCCCTGTGCCAGCCTTCAGGTGTCCCTGTGCCAGCCTTCAGGTGTCCCTGCGCTAGCCTCATGAGCCAGAATGGTCAGCTGTGCAGGCCCCATCAGCACTGCCCCCACCTGCTCAGCAGGAGACCCTCAGGGCAAACCTGATGTCACATGTGAACCCTAGGAGGGGGAAAGGAGGGCAGCAGAAGGGGGGTGGGTGTGGGTGAGGTGATGGCCAGGAGCACCTCAGAAGTGTGGGGTTGAGCCAGTCCTGGAGGAGGGGTTAGCTGACCGTTTGCCCAGCAGAGGCCAAGTGAGGGTAGGGGCACAGGCCTTGCTGGACGCCATCTCCCAGGGCCTGCTGAGGCCCAGGGCAGCCTTGTGGCCACTGCAGAGGCAGTGAGCTTCAGCCAGCATGGTGATAGCCTTCCCAAGAAAAGACATGAGGCTGTGTCCCTGAAGCCCCCCGCTTGTCCTCCGGGCAAGCTCAGCCTGCCCTGTTATTGCTGGTCTCCATGCTGGCCACACCAGTGTTTCTTGCCTGGGCCCCGCTGACCTGGCCACTGGCCAGGCCAGGCTGGAGCTTTGAACGTGCCTCTAGTGGCTGCCACTGTACCATTCCCCACCCCAGGGCCATGATCACTGGCTTTCTGGAACGTCCACAGCCCCCTGGGAGCTGCAGGACCAAGGAGGGCAGCCAGGCCTCTGTTGTCACCTGCCTCTGGACCTGGTTTAAATCCTGTTGTTTGAGGTGTCAGGCTGCCACCACTGGGGGGTAAGGGATGGTGCTTGGGTTGCCCCTGAGGCACGGTGGCCAGATCTGCTTCCTGGGTCAGAGCAGAGAC
This sequence comes from Marmota flaviventris, assembly GCF_047511675.1. NCBI lineage: Eukaryota > Metazoa > Chordata > Mammalia > Rodentia > Sciuridae > Marmota > Marmota flaviventris. The sequence goes on from NC_092514.1 coordinate 78,144,868, forward strand.
TGAGTGTGTGGAGGACAGAGCCCCAGAGTCTCCAGGATGAGGGGTCAGCATGGCTGGAGCTCCCAACACTGCCTTTTAAGGACCTTCATCCAGATTTTGAGAGTGACTCTTCATGAGAGCGTTTGGCACACACAGAAGTGCAAAGGAGGAGAGAGACTTCTCCCTTAGAGGTGAGTGTGTGCGTTCACCCTGCTGGCTCAGCTTTCCTCACCTTGCCCGGGGCTCCCTGCAGCTTGCCTGGGCAGAGCTGGGGCCACTTGGGCCATGTGGCTGCCTTTGCCATCCCCAACCCTCTGCTTTTGAGGATGCAGCACATGACCCTTCCTGGACAGGTAGGGTTCCCCTCCTTCCGCTCTCTGTAGCTGTGAGAAGACCCTCTGCTGGGGCGAGGAAGGGAGCCTCTTGTTGGCCAGGCTGAGTTTCCATGCCTGTGGCCGGACTTGTCCACCACCGGCCCAGTCCTGGTGTCTTCTGATCCCTGGAGCCTGTGCAGGCCTCACACAGCAGAGGGGGCAGCAGTTGCTCATCTGATGGGTGCAGAGTCATGGGGTTCTGCAAAGTGGAAGCGAGGGGCAGAACTCAGAGGCGACGTGAGAAGGGGCCATGATCCCAGGAGGGCAGGTGCCCCAGAATCCCAAAAGGCAAGAAGATGGGAGGCGACTTGGCAAACTCTGACCCCAGACCCTGGGACTCGGGTCAGGCTCTGCCTTCCAGGACTGTGCCACGGGGAGCTCGTGCTGTCGGGTCGCTGAGCTTTATCGGCCCTGAAGTGCGTGGGCACGGCTGAGTGCATTTCAGAGGGTTTACAGGGCTGGCTTACGCTGAGGGCAGGGAGCACCCTGGATCACCCCCACCCCCGGGGCCTGGCTCCTCAGAACACTGGGTTCTACCCACAAAACGAGGCCCTCATCCTGCTGGCAGTCCTGAGGGCTGGACCTCCTTGGGAGGAGGGCCTTGTCTGGAGGGAATGGAAGGAGGGGCCATGTGCTCACCTGGGCCACCAGGCCAGGTGGCTACTTTTGGGCAGCACCCAGTGACCAGGACCTAGAGACGGCCATGGGTCCCCTGGGTTGGGGGAGCCCCACATTAGGGCTGCAGCCGACTCTGAGGCCCATCTGCTGAGTGACGCAACCACCTCATGCAGGCCCATAGCCAGACCCAGCCGCCAGGCTTTGCTGACCTCCTGCCAGTAGGGTGGGCAGCTCGCCGCACTGAGGGTGGAGTTAACCCACGTGCATTGGCGTGGGGTCGTCCTGGCCTGGGAGTGTCCGCCCTGGGCCACCTCTTCTCAGCTGCCCTGTGCTTGTGATCAGGGGAAGAGCTTGTGGGACCAGGGATCCTGTCCGCACTGAAGGTTCACCGGGGTAGCGCCTATACAAGGCCTCCCATGCCTGGCACTGGTAGGACCTGCTCCCTGGGAGAGGCCACTCTGCTCAGCACACAGGTCATCATCAAAGGTGGCAGGGCGGGGCTCAGGGTGGGGCTCAGGGCCATCATCTGGGCTGCCATTCTGTGTAGGCCGTGGGCTGTGAGCAGAGGCCCAGGGAGGCAATCCTGTGAAGGGATACTTGTGCATGGACCTGGGCACTGTCCACAGACCAGTGAGACCACTTGCAGCTTTCCTAGGGTTTTCTGCCCCTTGGACCCCGGTCTCTTCCTCTGTCATGGGAGGGTCTCCCCACTACACCTTCCCCCAGGGCTTTCTGCCCACATGTCAGCCTGTGATGTGGGTGTGTCTTCAAGGCTTCTGGTCTTGGGAGGAGGGTGGAGCCTCTGTTCCCAGCAAGGTGTGTGGGACTGGTGCACAGTGGGTGCCTGTGGCATGTGCAGCCTGGCATATAGTGGGAGCTCATGCAACCTGGCACGCAGTGGGTGCTCATGCAGCCTGGCACGCAGTGGGTGCTCATGCAGCCTGGCACGCAGTGGGAGCTCATGCAGCCTGGCACGCAGTGGGAGCTCATGCAGCCTGGCACGCAGTGGGAGCTCATGCAGCCTGGCACGCAGTGGGTGCTCATGCAGCCTGGCACCCAGGAGGAGGGCCTTGTCTGGATGGCCTGAGTGGGTGCTCAAGCAGTCTGGTACACAGTGGTTGTTTGAATCCTGTCCCTCCTGAGGAGAAGCTGTGGGCTTGATCAGGACTGTGGGGGATTCTGTCCATCTACACTCAGTCTCAGGTGGGTGTTCACTCAAGCAGAAGGGGGAAGATAAGTCTCCAGAGATCTGAACAGACAAGTAATAACAGGAGATTGGGATAGGGAGCCAGAGCAGGGGTTTTGAGGATTAAAAATCAGGGCCAGGACATGGGATGTAGACTCAAATGGAGGTTGTGATCCTGGGGAATTCGTGGACCTAGGGAGGACGTGGACCTGGAGAGGTTGTGGCCCTGGGGAGGTCTGTCCTTGGATAGGATATGGTCCTGGGGAGGACATGTCCCTGGTGAGGATGTGACCCTGGGGAGGTCATAGCCCTGGGGAGGACGTAGCCCTGGTGAGGATGTGACCCTGGGGAAGACGTGGACCGGGGAGATTACGGTCCTGGGGAAAACAGGGCCCTGGAAGGCTTCTGGGAATGTGTGGCCCAGTCCAGAGAGGAATGACCCTTTCTGAGGCCTGGGCCTCTTCACCCTGCTGGTGCCCATGCAGGGGCCACATGGGGGCTGCAAGAGAACGTGAAGAATCCGGTGTCAACACTGGGCCATTGTGTGCTGCTGCCCAGGAGGCCGTGATTCACAGAACAGCGGAGGTCTGGTTGGTATCGGGTGTGAGGGCACAGGGCTGGGGCTCTGGAATTCGCCCTCAGAAGAATCCTGCTCACTGAGCCACATACTTCCCTAGTCGTCAGTTTGATGGGGGCAAGAGGCCTAAATGGCTGAAATAAAAACAGAAACAGAAAAACAAACAAAAGAGGGCTCGTGAGGTGGGGAGTGGGGCTGTGGGCTTGCGGAGCGGGAAGGGAGGGCAGAGGACAACGGGCCCTGAGCACACGGTGTGTCCAGGTTCGTGTGTGTTCTTTCTCAGTGTGTCTGTGGGTCTCTGTGCACTTGTGTTTGGTCTGTATGTGGGTCTCTGTGTTTGCCTATATGCCTGTGTGTGTCTGTGTGTTTATGTGTGTTTGTTCTCTGTGTCTCTGTGCCTGTGTGTTTGGTCTCTGTGTCTGTAAGTCTCTGTGTTTTCCTATGTGTTTGTGTGTGTTTGATTTCTGTGTGTCTGTGTGTGTGTCTCTATGTGTGTGTCTGTGTGTTTGGTCTGTGTGTCTGTGTGTGTCTCTGTGTGTCTGTGTGTGTCTCTGTGTGTGTCTCTATGTCTGTGTGTGTCTGTGTGTTTGGTCTGTGTGTCTGTGTGTGTCTGTGTGTTGGTCTCTGTGTGTGTCTCTATGTCTGTGTGTGTCTGTGTGTGTCTGTGTGTTGGTCTCTGTGTGTGTCTCTATGTCTGTGTGTGTCTGTGTTTGTCTGTTGTATGTGTGTGCCTATGTCTCTGTGTATGTGTTTGTGCACACGCTTGCCTGTGCATGTCTGTCTGTCTCCATGGCATCCGTGTGGGGTGCACAGTATCTTTTTCTGAATCAGAAGTCCACAGGGCCTGCCCAGGCTCTCCCCAGTGGGCAAAGTCGGAGTCCAGGTCTCTGGGCCCTCCGGCTGTGCTGCCAGCCATCCCCCTACCTGGGCTCAGCCTCCTGGCCATGGGCATCTGCTGCTGCTGGGAGGAGTGTCCACTTGAGGTCCCCCATCTCTGCTGCAGTGGTGATATACCTTCACAGGCACTGAGGTTGTCCTCAAGGCCCCCGTCTGGATGAAGCGATCCCTCCCACCTCCTCGTCTGCTGGGGTGGAGGAGGTGGCACCCTGTGTGCTGTGGGCAGGCAGGGGCCAAGGGGTAGGGGCTGGGCCACCTGGCAGGGAAGGCCTTGCAGGCATATGAGGAGCCACAATTCAGAGGAGGCCCCTGTGATCCCCGTCAGGTGACGGGCCACCAGGAAGGTGGAGACCCCCGTCGCTGGACGGGGCCTGGGAGACAAGAGGGCAATCTGGGCTGTTCTGGGAGGTGCTGGGAACCCAGAGAACTGTCCTCAGGATGTTCTTGGGGGGATGCGGGGATGGGGGACCCTTCATTGCACTGGCCCTGCCCACTCCTGGAGCCTGGGAGGCAGAATACGGGAGTCAGCTGGACAGCGGGGTTGTGGTCACTCCTGAGTAGATTCCAGAGAAGCCCGGGTGTCTAACGCCCACATGATGCATGGCCTTTGGCAAGTGACCACAAGATCACCCTGAAAGGGGTCAAGGTGGGCAGACTTGCTTCTTCCAGCCTGTTTTGACCTCGTCTCCCATCCAGAGTCCAGGTGTGGGGTGGGGCAGGAATCTCAGGGCACCGACTGTGAGGAAGCCCTGGGCACGAGCGTGGAGGGCTGCTGTCCAGGACCCTCTGCTCCCCAGCCCGAGGGGGTCTGTGGCTTCTTCCCTCTCAGCACAGCTGAGCCAAATTAAAATGTCCCCAAAGAAGCTTGGCTAAACCCTGCGGAAAGAGAAGGACCCTGGTGGCATGAAAGCAGACTCTGCCCTGGCCACAGGCAGGCTGGTAGGGCAGCCCCACGCTGGGCTGGCGAGGGGCTGTGGGGTCTGGAAGGCCACCCAGGGGGGCTCCAAGAGGCAGTGGGCAGTGCGCACAGCAGGTGTGCTGCCAGTGGGGGCGGGGGGGCCGGGGCAGGTGGGGTGCTGTCACATCTGGCTCCAGCCCAAGCCTCTGCCCGCCCCCATCTGACCGGTGGCCTCCTCTGTCCTGCTCACACCTGGCTCCAGGGACCCAGGGTGCAGGGGCTCGACCTGGGCTAGACCGGCTCCTTCCCCGGCTGGTTCCACCTCACGTGGGTGGCACTGCGAGGCGCCACACGCTGACCCTCAGCCTGCAGAGACTCAGCTGGATGGTCTGGGCTTCACTTCTCCCCCGTGGGGTTGGGCCATGCTCCCTCCCATCCCAGTGCCACTTCTGTTGAGGCAGAGAGACCTGGAAGCCCAGGCCAGGGCAAGGGGGAGGGAGGGAGGAGGGAGCCCCTGGACACCTCAGACCCTCTGGTCATCCCTCATCTGGTCAGTGAGGGTCCAGTGCAAGGTCACTGAAGGATCTGCTCACACAGGGAGGGCCAGGCCACAGGGCCTAGGAGTGCGGCTTGACCCAAAGGAGCCCTAGCCCAGAGCACCTGCAGCCTGGGGAGCTGCCCGCTGTCCCTTGCCCCTGGGAAGGAGGCCACTCGTCTCATCTGTCAGAGGGATGGACAGGAACCACTGTGACGAGTGGTGAGCCCCAGGCCGGGCCCTCTTGTGGGACCGTGAAAGCCACAGTCAGATAGAGACCTTGGCTCCTGGCTTCGGGCTTCTTTCTTCCTCCCGGACACAGCCTCCTGCCTCTTGCAGCCGTCCTGCTGGATGACCTTGGTGATCCTCGGCTGGGATCCTCTCTGTCGTGCGTGGCACGCAGCCAGAACACCCCTGCAGGACCCTGTAGGATCCAGGACCAAGGGATTCCCTCTCCGGGCTCCCAGGACCTGAGTGGGTCTGCAGCCGACGGGGGTCATGGGGGTGCTATGGGCATGGGCATGGGATGTGGAAGACTGCATCTGGGAGCAGACCCTGGGGTCCCTCTCTGTGCACAGAGGGCTGCCAGGGACACAGAGCTACTGACCAGGCGCCCCTGCTGCTCTTCCAGCCAGCCGTGGTCCCGGGTCACACGTGAAGGAGACAGGGTGTGACTTTCTTACCCGCGTCGTCACCTTTGCCCTCAGGGAGCCCCGTGGAGAAGGTGGAATGTTCCAGGTGGGCTCAGCTGGGCCTGCACAGAGGCGAGTCTGAGAGGGTTGGATGGGAGGTGGCAGCAGAGCAGGGGCCGCGGGGCAGCCACCGCAGAGGAGGACCTGCTAAGGACAGAGGCTCTTGAAGGACTTTAAAAATAGGCTTTATAACTTTCAAACAAGACATTTGAAGTGTGCCATGAAAGAAGAGGGCAAAAAAGTCAGAGAAGGGAGATTCGCTGCCAACCTGTCACAGAGCAGACTCTGGGGACTTTCTGGAGTCATCCCCGGGTCAGGGCTGCTGTTTCGTGGCAAAGTAGTGTCTCAAGAGGTCATGGTCTCTTGAGACACTGAGGGGTCTTCCAGGGCTAAGAAGAAGCACAGGTGGAGCACACCGAGATGGACAGATCCACCCTCTGCCAGGCAAGCAACCACACAGGTGTGCCGTCCGGCTCTGAGTGCCTGGGTTAGACCGACTGTACCACTCTCTGCTACTGTCATCCTCACCTAACAAGTGAGCCAAGTCTGCCCAGAAGCGACAAGCCACTGGCCCAGGGCCACACAGCTGATCTGAGAGCAGCACAGAATTCTCATCCAGTCAGTAATTGTCTGGGCACTATGTGTGGCCAGCCCTGAAGGACTCCTCTCAGTGGCTATAGGTGAGTGGCCTCTGCTCCCCACCAGCCTGGCAGCAGGGACCGGCAGGCAGTGGGCCTGGGCCGGCTGCTCCAGGGGTGACCTCCCTTGGGGGCCTGGCCTGGGCGTGCTGGGTGTGCTCACCAGGTTGAGCTCCCTTCCCTGAGCTGGCCTGTCAGGGGCCCTGGAGAGGACCCTTGAGGCCCGGCGGGAGTCGGCCCTGCCAGTGGCCACTCACAGAGCCCTGCGTGGTTTCGCACTGTGCTCGGTGAGGAAGGGCCTCCTCAGCCTAGCAGCCCCTCACCAGGCATCGCTGGGGATCCTCAGACCTCGGGAGACAGGATCGCCTTGGCCATGGGGCCTGCCTGGGGTGGGTCCCGGTCACCTCTGGGTCCGGGACTCTGCCTGTCCTGATGCTGTGCGGCTGCCGCCAAGGCCCGTCTGTGAGCGGATCCAGCCAGGGCTGGAGTCACGGCCCAGGAATGCAGGAAGAGGCCTGGGATCCGGCACGAGGCGTGGCACAGCCCCAGGAATGTGCCTCGCAGAGAGATAATCATGCGTTTGGGGACGACGGGAGCAGTAAACGCCACGGATGCCCTGATGCTGTTTATCTTGCTGAGGGCCCTGGCGGCAGCCCGGAGCCACAGGCTGGGGCACCTCAGGTCGCTGGGGACGGATGGTGGCTGGTGGCTGTGATGCCGGTGCCCGCTGAAGCCCTAAGGAGGGGAGGCCAGATGGAGGGGCAGTCCAGCAGGCAGAGCTCGGAGCACAGAGCCCACAGAGTGCTGGGGAGTGGGCGTGTGGGCTCCACAGCCCCTCATGAGGCCCGAGGTCCAGAGGCCAGAGTGCCCAGCCAGGAGCGTGCTCTGAAGCCCCTGCCCCCTGCAGCCCTGCAGCCTCTTCCTAGAGCCTGCAGACCCACCTGGCCCGACAGAGTAGCAGCACCCTTTCCTGATGACCCCACTGGCGAGGGACCTTTCGGGGCATTGCTTTCCAAACCATCTGGAGCCATGTGTGTGCTCACACAAGTGGGGTCTTGTTGCACACATTTAAACATTTTTTTAATTTAACGTGTATTTTACACAATTGAATGTAAAATACACAGAGTGTACCGTCTTCGCCATTTCTCAGAGCGCAGCTCATGGGGTGCAGCTGCCTTCTGCCATCACCTCTGGGCCCTGAGCCGGCTCCCCTCCCGCTGCACATGTATGAGCACGTTGGCCATGGCCCTGGGGCTCGCTGAGGGGACTCTGCGGCCTGTACTCTGGATGTCAGGAATCCCTGCTCCTCAGGTGAATCGTGTGGACCTGCCTCACCTCCCCCACCCCATGTGCCATACCCCACCCCACCCTGTGGACTGTGTCTCACCTCCCCTGCTGAGTGCCACCAGCCAGTTCTAACATTTGGCTCCTATGGACACTGTTGCTGAGGACACTCGTGAACCGCATAGGTGGCTGCTTTGAGGGCAACAGAGAACATGGGGACAGTACCAATGCCCTTTCCTGTGGGCTCAGGACCGGAGGAGGTCACCGAACTCTTTCTGGGACCGAGCTAGGGCCAGCTTCACCTGTGTCCTGGCCTGGTGCTCCCACTGTGGTGGCCTCAGGCTGGCAGCACTGACCTGTGGGAGAATGACCTCTTTGGGGAGTGGCTAAGGTGCAGGCTTCTCTGGGCGCAGAGTCATGGCCCTACCCTGATCCTGCTGTGGGCAGCTCAGAGGGGTCACCACCTGGAGAAGCAGCTCCCACAGGCTAGCTGGTCCACGGTGCTCATTTAGGGCTGCCAGTTCAGAGATTCATGTGCCTTTGTGTCTCATCAAGAGGGGTGTGGCCAGGCAGGAGTTTGGGGTCCCACTAGTGGGGCAGTAGCCTGTTTCCCAGGTCAAACTCAACAGAACTCTAAGCTGGGCGGAGAAGCTGTGCAAGAGTTTACAGAGGGTGGGGAGAGACTCTGAGCCGCACTGAGGGCCAAGTGGGCTTAGTAGGGTCAGAGGGTGTGCAGCTGAAGAGCCTCCTGGAACTCCCCCAACCCCCGCCTGGCCTACCCAAGAGATGCTGAACCCTGACCCTGGGGCTGCACACATGTGCCCCCGTGGGCATGTGCAGGGGGGTGTGGCAGGGTGATGTGCTCATGTGTAGGTGTCTGGATTTCCAACAGTGAGAATTTTCAGTCCAGAGAGGCTGCTGCGTCCCAGGAGGGCTGTGTCTGGCTGGTCTGGGTGGCCATGTGGGACCTCTACCCTGCCCCTGAGGAAAGGAGCCTGAGACCTCATAATACAGTGTCACGGGTGAAGGACATTCTGGGGATGCATCCTCTACATGGGACCTCTTACAGTGTTTTCAAGCCTTTAGAACTCAGACTGCAGCCATGAGGGCTGCCGTCTCACTTGGCTTTAAGAGCTGGGTGTCTGCGGACAGTCCTGAGACCACACTGGGGATAGCCCCTCCATGTTGGACAGCCCTGCCGTCCTCAGAGCTGGAACCAGCTCCCTCCATGGGTGCCTGCATGGAGCATGTGCCTGGCCCCAGCACGTGCAGTTCATAGAAAGAAAATTGGTCAGGGGCATTGGGGAGCCCCAGGGAGCTGATGGCTGTGACCTCAGGATTGGGTGGGGGCTTGTGACAAGCCAGGATGGAGGCCTGGGGCTATTGCTCCGGCCACTCCCAAGGGCCCCCACACTGACTTGGCCTGGCCCAGCCAGCTTTGCACTGGGGCTGCGTCTCCCCACTCCTGGCCACCCAGCCCTGGGCGTCTGAGCTGCTGTAGGCCTGTCTGCCACTTCACATTCGCCGTCCACGTCCTCCACCCTTTTTGTTTTTTATTTTGATTCAGGCTTTCACTGAGTTGCTTAGGGCCTTGATAAGTTGCTAAGGCTGGCTTTGAACTTGTGATCCTCCTGCCTCATTCTCTTGAGATGCTGGGCTTACATGTGTACCACACCACATCCAGCAAGGTGTTCACTTTAAAACCATTAATTTTTATTTAAAATTTTACCTACATTTAAAAAAAATGCTGTTTGCAGAGTTATCTGAGCATGCTGCCCACCACCCATTGCTTACTGAGTGAGAGGACCCGGGCCCCTGGTGTTGTCACTGAGGCTGTTGTTCCTCGGTTCCTGTCTGTGACCCCTATGGAAGGGGCCTCTTCTGAAGCAGGTGGCAGGTCCAGATTGACCCTGCTAGAAACCTGGCACCCGCCAAGCTGCCATAGTGTTGGCTTCCCTAGCGGTGGCTGCTTTGAACCTGGACAGGCTTGGTGCAGACTTGGTCGAGCGGCATCAGAGGCAGGCGGGAACTCCACTGGTCCTGACAGTTTGCGCACTGCAGTGTGGTTTGACGGATAAGTGACCCTCTTCTGTGCTTTGCAGCCAATGCCCTGTGCGTCCCAGAGCTAAGTAGCCGAACCTTCTGCTGACACATGGGACTTTATTTCCCCTCCAGTGCCGCTGTGCCAAGCCCTGGGGTCTGTGGACCTCAGCTGTGGGAGCAGAATTCCTTCTGGGGAGTTGGTGAGGGTGCGGGTCTTGGCACCACAGTGTCTGGGTGGTGCTTGTGGGCAGTGTGTGGAACGAGGATCCTGGCAGCTACCACGGCTACCCCTCCCCTGTCCTGACGATAGCCCCAGCACCTGGGACGCTGCGCAGAACAGCCTGGGAGCCGACCCAACAGTGCATGAATTCTGCCCTGAAAAGAATTCGTGTCCCTCTCGTCTCTTGACACTCAGCAGGGGCTTAAGGCAGGGGAGGACAGTAAGGAAGAACCCAGCCCCAAACCCTCGCTGGGGCCATGTCTAGGATTTTCACCCCTTCCCTCCAGGAAGGAGATAGGGCATGCTTACCCAGAATGGCCCGCTGGGGCCAGGGCGCAGGGACCTGTCTTGTCTGGATTGCAGCCAGGGCTACCTCTGGGGGGCCTAGGTCTGGCAGGGTGGTCTGCTTGCTGAGCCACAGGAGATCTGGGCAGGAAGGAGCAGCCTGTTTAACAGGTGCCTGGGTTGAAGTGCCAACCCTGGGGTGTGCTTTCTGGAGCTGGGTGGGACAGGTGCCTGTCCAGCTTCCACAGGGTGTCATCAGGAGCACAAGAGATGTGGAGGACTTCTCAGCTTGGGAGGCTTTAGTCACAGTGGTAGGGAAGCCCCGGGGTCCAGCCACGCCCTACCGGGCAGCAGTTCACAGAGCTGTGGCCTGGCTGGCACCTGCGCTCTGCCCAGAGAAGGGAGCTGGGCATAGCTCTGATGGGAAGCTCAGCACCCAGCGCCCCTGTCCAATGGGGCGGCCTCTAAAATGCAGCCTCGGATCTAACTGGGGTCAGGCCCAAAGCTGGGTCCCAGAGGGTGGTCAGCCTGCCCAGGGCTGGGGCAACTAGCTGCCATGCTGCACAGCTGCAGGATGGCTGGGGTCCTTGCAGAATTAGACTGTGGCCTGAGCTCAAAGGAGGCCGGACACTTGGCAGGCCAGCGAGGCTGTGTCCCCTGGGCTGAGTGACTGACTTCTGACCCCTGTGGCCTAAGCGTCTTGAAAAGCTGTCCAGCCCTGGGCTGCTCATGCTGACCATGTTGATTGATCTTGGTGGTGGCAGGCACCTGGCCTAGGCAGCAGGGGGTCTCAGTGGTGGGGTCTGAGGAGGGGTGGTGTCCTGAGCGAGCTGTGCCATGAATACGGACTAAACATGCTGGTGGCTTTCCACAATTCCAAGTATTGAATAATAATAAATTCACTGGCAACACCACTGTGGTCAGTGTCAGTCCACTGAATTCTGTGGGTACCCTGGCATTGAGAGGCCCGGCTATCATAGGTTCTTTTATTCCAATCTTTCCTTAAAAGATTTTTTATTTGCAAGTGAACACAATACCTACCTTCTTTTCTTTTCTTTCTTTCTTTCTTTTTATTTGTTCTAGTTAATTGTTCATGACAATAGAAAGCATTTTGATACATTGTACACAAATGGAACACGATTCTTCACTCCCCTGTATGTATTTATTTTTATGTGGTGCTGAGGATTGAACCCAGTGCCTCACATGGCTAGGCAAGGGCTCCACCACTGAGCTACAGCCCAGCCCCGTATTCCAATCTTAATTGCTCATATCTGTAAAACTCAATCACACATCCCACTTCACACAGAGACATATATGCAGGTCACAGAAAGGCTGAGAAAGGGTTAAGGTGGCCACAGAGGGTCAGGAGGCTGACCTGAGAGTAAAGCAGAGAGCAGACATGGATGCAGAGTCAGGAGGTGGTCAGATAAGGTGAGGAACCAGCAGACAACTTGCTCAGGGCGCAGAACGGTCAAAGCATGGGACTTATCTCGGCCAAGACCCATTTGGAGGAAGCTTCACAGTGTCAGTTTGGATGTCAGTGTGAGATGTCAGCTGAGATGTCAGTGGGGTGGTACTTGCAGGGCCTCCACAGGTTGGAGGACACAGCCTGAGAGTTGCTGGTCTACACACTGTGGAGCCATTCATAGGCAGGTTCTTGTGGAGGCAGGGGGAGGGAGGGGGATAAGATGAGGGGTGTGACGGCCAAGGGACACTCTGGGCTCAGTTCTTCCTCTAGCCGATCCTGACCTGGGAATTGGGGTGCCCCTGCCCTGGTCCCTTCTCTCCTAGGATCTGTGGAGAGATTGTTCTGTGCAGGAACGCCTGCTTGTTGAAGGGCTGGGTGGTGGATCGTCCAGTCTGGTGGCCATGGAGACAGGCACGGTCTGTTTCAGCTCCTGTGTGCTGTGGGACCACAGTTTGGACGCATGGTGTTTGGGGATGAAGCCTCCGGTGGCCTACTCAGTCCTGTCTGGGTGCCGTGGCAACGGGGACCATGCTGTCTCCAGGGCTGTGATGCTCCCTGCTCTCCAGCCTTTTCCTGGGCTGTCGGGTTGCCCTGGAGCTAGGCCTGTGGGGCGAGGAGGCTGGCGGCTCTGGGCTCCGGGTGTCAGAAGTAAATTAAAGACAGTGAAGAATGAGCATGGGGCCTCCTGCCACTTACGGCTGCCCTGGTCGGCAAACACGAGAAGACCGTGGTGGGCAGAGGACTGTTGACCAAGATGTAAGCACAGAGGCACCCAGCCTGGGAAAGCTGAGGGGCAAACACAGCCGGAGCCCTGGGCCCCTTGCGAGCCGCTGCCCCAGCCCCTGGAAGGCCAGCCAGTGTCTTTCTCCCTGTGCCAGGGGGGGCCTCGCCCCACACTGGCCACCCAGCAGCCTCCCTGAGACACACGGGTTGTCTGCCTGGTCTCAAGGCCACATCTCCCACACGGCAGGAGGACTGGGCAGGCGCTTTCTCTGGGGTGTCTTGCTCCCTCTGGGGTTAGTTCTAGGGTGCTAGGTCAATGTTTGTCTCCCTGGGCAGGAGTGAGGGCTTGTCCCAGAGGGCCAGAAGTCAGGCTGAGAAGGTGTCCCTGGAGTTAACAATCAAGGCTCAGACAAGGCCCTCAATACATGGAGTGCTGTCTGGAAAAGGCTGAGCCTGGTGGGAGGGTCCTCTGGGATGAAGGCCTGAGCCTAGAAGATGAAGGCCAAAGCATGGAGACCATAGGGAACATGAAGGGCTGCAGAGACAGCCCAGGAGATGACTTGAAAATAGGGGTCTGATTATGTAAGTCACACAGCTAATTGTTTTACAGCCTGACATGCCTGTGTGACATCTCCTCATGTCTCCTGAGCCATAGAGAGGAGGGATCTGAAGGCCCTGGAGCATCAGGAGGCTCTTGAGAGGACCACATGACCCCTAGGAGTCACATCTGTAAGAAGGACACTGTTCTCAGGCTAACGTTGGCCAAAGCTTCCTCGGGCTTCCTACTTGGCCTCAGTTGCCATTCGATGGGGGCAGGAGCCCGTGGCCTGTGACCTGTCCCACAGACCCTCCTGTAGTAGCCTCCACTTTGGTGACAAAGGTATCACTTACTTGCCATGGTCAAGAGCCTGTGGGTCGCAGCACTGTTGGCAGGAGGTGCTACGGATCATTGCCTCGCACCACATGAGTGCTGGCCAGTTGCTCTGCCTGGCCACTGTTCCTGGAGCCCAGGCCTTGGACGTGGTGCTGTGCACAGAAACTTGAACAACAGAGGACGGTTCCTGCCTGCAGGACTCCCCAGAGCTATAGCACGCAACGTTCAACGTGTGTCTCCCTAGGCCACAGGATGGTCAGGGCAGCTGGGAGGGGCTCTGGCCTGGCATGATAGTCTTACCTCCTGCTCCTTAAGCACCGGCTACACGCTGCACCTGGGAAGTGGGATGCAGTGGGAGCCAGGCCTGGTCCCACTGGCCGCTGGGAAGGGCAACCTCCAAGGGCAATCTCAGCCTGGTGCTCCCACACATCAGACAGGCTGTTCCAGGCTCCGTGGCCTTGAGGGAGCCACCACACGCCGGCCTCCTGCATGGCTGGCCTCTCAGAAGCTGCAGCCCTGTGGCCATGCTGTCTGCAGTTCCTGGGAGACCACTACACAGTGCTGCCACCGAGCCCTCATACATAAGAGACTAGGGCCAGTGTGTCGACTGCTTCTGCAAGTTAGTGAGTCTTGCTCTGCACCAGTGGTTGGCTGGTTAAATGGCATATCCTGGTAGAAATCAGAGGCCTGGGAGGTCGTGGAGCAGGGAGCTGACCTACTGGCAGACAGAGGAGCATCCTGGAGCCCCTGGACAGCAAGGGCGTGAAGCCCAGGGACATGGGCAAGGTCAGAGAGAGGTTCACAGGCACCACCTCATCACACTTGTGCTGCGACCTGTCACTATACATTTAACAAGAAAGTGTGCTTTTAATTTTATGTTTAATTATTGTAATATTTTAATTAAAAGTCTGAAAACTTGTTATGCACAAGTGAAGCCACAGGAGGAGCCGGAGGAAAGGCAGAGGGAGGCACCAGTGTCGGTGGTGGGTGGAAATTCTGCAGGAAGGTTGAGCATTGGTGGAGGGAAAGCAGAGTGCAAGGGTCCACACCACTGGGGTGACTGAACCAGAGCCACAGCCATTGCAGAGATCCCAGACCATGCAGCTCTGAGGAACACAGCTGACTGTTCCTCCAGTGACTGAGCACAGAGTCACCAGGTGACCCAGCAGTGACACTTCCGGGTGTGAAATGAAAACACAAGGACCCAGTATTCACAGCAGCCCAGATGTGGAGCAACCAGGAGCCCCTCAGTGGACAAACTTCACTAAACATGGTCATCCACATGCAGCTGCTCTGCAAAAGTGACCAGGAGTCAAGCACTGACACACTGCAGCCCGGCAGACTACGGGAGCACATGCTCCTGGGAGAGTGGTAACCAGAGGCATGGTACAGCAGAGACCCCTCCTGTGGTTTTTCCCCAGCCAGATCCTCTACACACACAGCTCAGCACACCTGCACCTGAGCCAGATCCTCCACACACACACAGCTCAGCACACCTGCACCTGAGCCTGATCCTCCACACACACAGCTCAGCACACCTGCACCTGAGCCTGATCCTCCACACACACAGCTCAGCACACCTGCACCTGAGCCTGATCCTCCACACACACAGCTCAGCACACCTGCACCTGAGCCTGATCCTCCACACACACAGCTCAGCACACCTGCACCTGAGCCAGATCCTCCACACACACACAGCTCAGCACACCTGCACCTGAGCCTGATCCTCCACACACACAGCTCAGCACACCTGCACCTGAGCCTGATCCTCCACACACACAGCTCAGCACACCTGCACCTGAGCCTGATCCTCCACACACACAGCTCAGCACACCTGCACCTGAGCCTGATCCTCCACACACACAGCTCAGCACACCTGCACCTGAGCCTGATCCTCCACACACACAGCTCAGCACACCTGCACCTGAGCCTGATCTTCCACACACACATCAGCACACCTGCACCTGAGCCTGATCTTCCACACACACATCAGCACACCTGCACCTGAGCCTGATCCTCCACACACACAGCTCAGCACACCTGCACCTGAGCCTGATCCTCCACACACACAGCTCAGCACACCTGCACCTGAGCCTGATCCTCCACACACACAGCTCAGCACACCTGCACCTGAGCCTCATCCTCCACACACACATCAGCACACCTGCACCTGAGCCTCATCCTCCACACACACACAACTCCTGAGCCTGATCTTCCACACACACAGCTCAGCACACCTGCACCTGAGCCTGATCCTCCACACACACACAACTCCTGAGCCTGATCTTCCACACACACAGCTCAGCACACCTGCACCTGAGCCTCATCCTCCACACACACACAACTCCTGAGCCTGATCTTCCACACACACAGCTCAGCACACCTGCACCTGAGCCTGATCCTCCACACACACACAACTCCTGAGCCTGATCTTCCACACACACAGCTCAGCACACCTGCACCTGAGCCTCATCCTCCACACACACACAACTCCTGAGCCTGATCTTCCACACACACAGCTCAGCACACCTGCACCTGAGCCTGATCCTCCACACACACAACTCCTGAGCCTGATCCTCCACACACACAGCTCAGCACACCTGCACCTGAGCCAGATCCTCCACACACACACAGCTCAGCACACCTGCACCTGAGCCTGATCCTCCACACACACAGCTCAGCACACCTGCACCTGAGCCTGATCTTCCACACACACAGCTCAGCACACCTGCACCTGAGCCTGATCCTCCACACACACATCAGCACACCTGCACCTGAGCCTGATCCTCCACACACACAGCTCAGCACACCTGCACCTGAGCCTGATCCTCCACACACACAGCTCAGCACACCTGCACCTGAGCCTGATCCTCCACACACACAGCTCAGCACACCTGCACCTGAGCCTGATCCTCCACACATAGCTCAGCCCACCTGCACCCCTAGCCTGATCCTCCACACACACAGCTCAGCACACCTGCACCTGAGCCTGATCCTCCACACACACAACTCGGCACACCCGTACCTGAGCCTGAACTTCCACACACACAGCTCAGCACACCTGCACCTGAGCCTGATCCTCCACACACACATCAGCACACCTGCACCTGAGCCTGATCCTCCACACACACAGCTCAGCACACCTGCACCTGAGCCTGATCCTCCACACACACAGCTCAGCACACCTGCACCTGAGCCTGATCTTCCACACACACAGCTCAGCACACCTGCACCTGAGCCTGATCCTCCACACACACATCAGCACACCTGCACCTGAGCCTGATCCTCCACACACACAGCTCAGCACACCTGCACCTGAGCCTGATCCTCCACACACACAGCTCAGCACACCTGCACCTGAGCCTGATCCTCCACACACACAGCTCAGCACACCTGCACCTGAGCCTGATCCTCCACACACACAGCTCAGCACACCTGCACCTGAGCCTGATCCTCCACACACACAGCTCAGCACACCTGCACCTGAGCCTGATCCTCCACACACACAACTCGGCACACCCGTACCTGAGCCTGAACTTCCACACACACAGCTCAGCACACCTGCACCTGAGCCTGATCCTCCACACACACATCAGCACACCTGCACCTGAGCCTGATCTTCCACACACACAGCTCAGCACACCTGCACCTGAGCCTGATCCTCCACACACACAGCTCAGCACACCTGCACCTGAGCCTGATCCTCCACACACACAGCTCAGCACACCTGCACCTGACCCTGATCTTCCACACACACAGCTCAGCACACCTGCACCTGAGCCTGATCCTCCACACACACAGCTCAGCACACCTGCACCTGAGCCTGATCCTCCACACATAGCTCAGCCCACCTGCACCCCTAGCCTGATCCTCCACACACAAAGCTCAGCACACCCCTCCCCAGCCTTTACAAATCATAGCATATACATTATTTTTCACATTTAAACTTAAGTGTTACTTTTAAGCTTAAGTTTCTTTTGTTTTTATAAACGACTTTTATAGAGAAGACAGAGTCTGTACACACTGGCAGTCCCCTATTGTTCACATCTAGCAGAGTGGGTACATTGTTACCACTAATGAGCCAGCACTGATACATTATCGGTAACTAAAGCCTGTGTCCTTAGTTTCCCCTTCTCTCTCTGTGCAGGACTGCATCCTGAATCAGTGCCACCAGTCCCCCAGCTCCCCTGTGCTGAGACTGTTTCTCAGGTTCTGTGCCCCTGGCTTTGGGGGGCCTTGGCACTTGTGTTGACACTGGCCAGGTGTTCTGTAGGTGGGGTCTGGGGAGGAGTGCTGGGGTGTGTCAAGGACAGCAGGTTAGGGTTAGGAGGCTTGTAGCTTGTGGTGGTAGGGCGGCCTTGAGTACCCAGCTAGGCCATGCATGTTTGCTTTTGACCTAATGTTTTCTGGAGGGCTTGGAGTTCCTGTCAGACCTGGGAGGTACTCCACTGTGTGTCAGTGACCTAGTTTGACCTCCCCTCTCCTCAAGGTGTGCATAGGCCTGAACACCTGGGACACACGTTCCTGTTGCTCTGATGCTTCCTAGAAGCAGAGCTCCCAGTCAGAGCCAGATGCAGGCGCACTTCTTTGTAAGGTCCCCGGTGAAGCTGGCAGATTCCTGTCCTGCTCACCGGCAGGTGTGCTGTCAGATGGTGTGTTCCAGCTGTTCCTGCCATGTTCCAGGACACCCTCAGTGCTCTGCTGCAATTCCTGATATGAGGGCAGGTGCCATCTGTGACGTTGATGGCCTGTGTAGTCTCGTGGCTTGTCCTCCAGCTTTATGGCTTATTTGTTTTGGCTGTGAGGACAGTCCTCTTGGGTAAGACCTCCCGTCTCTTATGGCTTCTGGGTTCTGTGTCACAGTTGTGGCTCCTTCTACCTTTTTTTCTAATGCCCTGCCTGATCTCAACCTTTTCTCCTTAGGACTGTGCGGGAATCCACTGTTCACCCACTCCCCTGGGGCTGCCTGGGCTGTTTGCTGGTTGCCACTTGCTCTTTGCTGCTTTGAGGGGCACTTGACGTGCTGGCACTTCTCATGTGTTTGGGTTTCTCTGAGCTGTATTCTGTTCCAAGAGCCTGGCCAGGCATATGCCACGGAGAAGTTTCTGTTCTGTGCCCAATTTGGGAGCTCTGAGACAGAGTGTCGGCCTCATCCTGAGCGAGGCCTGAGGGATGACAGGGTGGTCCCATCTCACCCCCTCTGCCTGCACACCATGTGCTCATCAGTGTCCCCTCTTCTTCCCAGGATGTAGTTAGTTAGGAACACTGTCTAGTGCTGCATTATGGGGCCCATGAGGTGGCACATGTGGTGGCACTGATTGGGGTACAGGCTTTCTGCTCAAGAGATCCACGAGGTGCTTCTGCTTGAGGCTCAAATTCAAGGTCAGCCTCCTCGGCAGCTCAGGCTCTTCCCTGGTTCCAGTGCTTTGCATACAGGGGTGCTGTCTGCCCACAGTGTCCTGTTGTCACAGAGAAGCACACTCTGCTTCGGCTGTACCTCTCTGAGACCCCTGGTCCACAGGCCAGCCAGAGCCTCCTCTGGGGAGGACCCCTGGCCTTCACAGTGGCTCTTGCTGGACTTGCCGCAGCATGCATACACCTGAGCTGGTCTATGGCACCAGTTGAAGGGGGCCCTAGTTCCTCTTCAAGAAGTGCATTGGATGGGCTTCCTGGCTGTCAGAGCTGTGGTTTCCAGGTTCCGTTTTGGCTCAGGACAAGCTGTCTGCAAGTTCTGAGGCAGGTGACACCCCACCCTACTCCCTCTGTGCATCTTGCTTCTGTCAGAGCCTGACGGAAGATGGGTGGGACCTCCCAAGCACCCCCACCCCACCAGGGCCTGGCAAAATCACAAAGCAGGTGCCGTTGGCTATTCTTCCCAAAGCTCCTGGTCCTCCTCACTCCTCACCCCGTCTCCTGCCCCTGGTCAGCCAGGCCTGGAGTGGTGGTGATCCATAGTTTAGGGGCTTTATCTTCCTGGGATGTTTCTGGTAGGAGACCACAGAATATCAGGAAGACCCCCTACTGCCCCGTTTCCCAGCCAGCCAAGGTCTTGGTCAAAAATGAGGGCCTGAGCACATGTCAATCAGCACTTTCCCCAGAGAGAGAGACACTAGCCTCAAATAAACCTGGGGTGGACTGGACCCAGGAGAGGGTGGAGCATGGGGACAGGTGGCCCAGGGAAACAGAGCATGGGATGGGGACTGCCCAGGAGAGGAGTGGGCATGGGCTGGAGGGAAGTTTCGGGCCAAGGCTGGAGCAATGCTCCTCACTTTCTTGAGCTGGCCCACTTGTCTGATCCATAGAGAAGCAGCAGGGGAGACAGTTGAACAGTCAGGAAGGTGTCTGGGATCTGTGGGAGACATGTCCACCTCCACCCCCTGCAGAAAGTCCATCTCCTTCTGGGACGGCCCCCACGGATGGGAGCTCGGCTTCTCAGGCTGCAGGTCTGGGCCTATGGGTGAGTGGGTGTGTCCTGGGTGGACAATTCACAGAGCCTCATGGGAAGCCCCGACGTCCCTAGGTCACCACAGAGGGAACAGGCCACAGGAGGCACAGCCCCAATCTATGGCCACAAGCTGTGACTGACCTCAGTGTGCCGTGTGGGGAGGGCCCTGCCCAGTCCCATTCCTGTGAAACTTTGTCTGAGTCCCATTTGTCTCCCTGGGCGCTAGGCCGCCAAGTGGCCGTGTGCACAGCAGTGTTGTGAAGCCGAGTACGCGCTGAGTCCTTATTGCTGGGTATGTGCCAGTCACATTCAGGACCCCACGTGGCGTGGTAACGAGCACGCTTCCCCTCAGAAGGAAAACCCCAGTTCTTCAGAAGTCGGAAGCTTCCTCCGCGCGCTGTGGCTGTGGGCCACATTGGTCCTCGGCGGGTGTGACGTGTGCAGCTGCCCTGGCCTTGGGTGGGGGTCCCGGGGGCCCAGCAGCCACCCTGCCTCTCCCTCATTCTCACTTCTTGTTCTGCTATTTGCATGACTCAAGTGTCAGGGAATTGAAAGGGGAATCAAGGGTAGATGTAGTTAAACCGGAAGGAGGGTGCACTCTTCCTGTGGATGGTGCTTTGCTGGATGACTGACACCCTAAGAATGTCTGAATTGGAGCCAGACAAATGGAAGGAATTAGTCTGGGATATTAGGAGGCCTGTGGCACCTCATCCCTGCAGATGCACATGGAGCTCATTCTGGAAATCACTTTCTCCTTCCTGCCCTGGTGACTTAGGAGTGTCACGTCTCCCACATGGGCCTGCAGGCCTCCTGTGAAGCCCCAAGAAAAAATGAGGGTCGGAGCACATGTTAATCAGTGTGTTCCCCAGAAAGAGACACTAGCCTCAAATAAACCTGGGGTGGACTGGACCCAGGAGAGGGTGGAGCATGGGGACAGGTGGCCCAGGGAAACAGAGCATGGGATGGGGACGGCCCAGGAGAGGAGTGGGCATGGGCTGGAGGGAAGTTTCCGGCCGAGGCTGGAGCAATGCTCCTCATTCTCTTGAGCTGGCCCACTTGTCTGATCATAGCAGAAGCAGCAAAGGGAGATACTGAGATGCTCTTCCTGGGGGTGCAAAGCCAGCTTTCCTACTGGCTGAGCATGGTCAGGGCTGCACTCCTTCTGCTCCATGGCCCTCAGGAACCTGCCTTCTTCCAGGCCAGAGGCAGCAGCAGGAGCAGGGGATGCAGTGGGTGCTGAGCCCTGTGTGAACCAGTGGGGTAGGTGTGCTCAAGTGAGCTTGGTGGTCTCATCTTTGGGATGCCCTAGTAGCCATGGGCATGAGAGGCAGCTGCACTCTGGACCCAGTGTCAGCACCCCAGGACAGGCCTGACCGCTGGGCTGAGGGGGGATATTGGTGTGCATGGATGCAGGTCAGCCTGCGGATCAGTTCCACTTGCCTCACCCTCGGGCCCACAGCCCCACCTGCTGCCACCCCAGCTACCCTGTGATTTAGAGACAAACGTGTGTGCTGCTCTTGGCTCAGCTGGACCTGGGTGGGGAGGCCTTCCTCACTCTGGTGCAGATGAGGAAAATGATCCTTCTTAGCAGTGAAGCATTCCTGCCCCACGGACCTGGGTCAGACCCTGCCAGGGAGGAGATGGGACTGGGGGTGGGGTGTGAGGGCCTCTGTGACAGCGCTGGGCCAGATAGTTGTCACTTCTGTCAACAGCTCTGGGGTGCTTGCTGAACTGGGACTGCAGTCTGTGACCAGCAGGGCAGTGTTGGAGCACATCCTCCAGCTCCCGGGGAATCTCACAAGCCATCTGGACCTCTGGTCTCCACACTACTGTCTATCCAAGGCTTTATCTGGCTTTTCTGTTATTCTTGTAAATTAATATAATAAATTAAAAACAAGTTAAAAGCCTTTACAATCTATAGCTCCAGTTTCAAACTGTGGCGCCTGTGAAATTCTATTGCCTGATTCTTAGGAACCACCTCATTCAATCCAGAGAGAACGTTTACAGGTAGGGATGGCCACACCTGACTTCCAGAGAGACGGACGCCCGGGTACTTGTTCTTAACCTTGCTAAGATGAACTTTATCTCAACGAATCTGATGGCATTCAGGCCCATGATGGTGGGGTATGTCACTCTGCAAATTTTCACTGATAACCCAGGGAGTCCTAAGGAACTGACTGGGTGATAGAGTAGAATGAGGGGCCTGGAGAGGGTCAGAGGCTAGAGCAGGAGGTCCAGATCCCAAAAGGAAGTCCTGAGGTCCCTGATGGAAGTTTTCCTGTTAATCTGCTCATGAATTTGGCACCAGGGTAGGCACAGAAGTGAACTGAACATGGCCCATAGGCTATGGGCAGGAAGGACAAAGTGGTGGCAGATTGTGGCCCCAGTGTCTCCTGAACTTCCTGTTCAGCTATTTCTCAAATGGGAAGCTCAGCCTTTCTTTTCAGGCCAGCCTGAATATGACACGCACTCTCCTGGGCTGGATGGGTGTCTCCCAAGGGAGAGTAAGGGGATATTCCATTTGGTTCAGTCAGGGAAGGGAAGAATATCCATCTCAGCCTGGAACAGACTCTGCCAGGTGCCTCCCTGTGTAGCTCAGAGGTGTTTAAGATTAAAAAGGTGGAAAGAGGGATCACCTAAAACAGTGGAAAGGAAACAGAGCAAGTGGGGGGCAGAGGTCCTCAAAGTGCAAAGATGCCACAGAAAGTAGGGTTCTGTGGTGGGCCTCAAAGCTCCAGGCAGCCCAGGTCTTGCCCTAGAGAGTTGGAGTAGGAAAGACACCAAGGCCCTGCCCAGACAGAGCCACAAATGGAGGCAAGGCCACAGAGACCTGGGAGACATGCTCCTTCACAGTCCATCATCCCACCTGGTGGGACCTCAAACAGTGTCCACCTGAGCTGCTCCAACATCCTCTGAGAGGACCACTGGATGGCACCTATGGATGTGTCCACCCCAGCTGCCCCAGCGTCCACTGAGAGCTCATTGAGGTAATACCTCATGTGTATGAACCGACTAGGGTGTGACCTCAGAAAAGTCTTGAGAGATCTTCATCCTCCCTGGGATTCACTTTTGATGAGGCTCTGAAAAGACTGTATTGTACTTTTTTGGAGGTTTCCACTCCCAAAATATCAGTCCCACTGTCAGGGGACCAACCTCTGATCTAAGAGCACCTGCATTCAGAGGATAGATGGTTTGCAACTCTGATGTGCCCTTGATCCTTGGCCATCCTGCACTGTGGTGAGCAGGGCGATCCTCGAAGGTGGGCCTGGTGGTGGCGTTGGGGTGTTAGTCCTGGAGGGAGGCCTGATCGCTGCCTTTCGTCTTAGTCCTAGGTCTTGAGTCACGACCCTTCCCACACACCCACGGCAGGCTCCCATCTCCATCCCCAGGTCCTGGTGCAACAGGGCTCATGCTCCAGCAACCCAGTGGGCATGGTGCTGTCCCAAGCATCAGAGGAAGGTTTGTGGCAGGAGAAAGAGCACATTCACACGACTTGTTCCATTTGTGATCGCTACTGTTAATCTCACTGTGCCTAATTTATAAATCTAACTTCATCATAAGTCTCTTTATAGGGGAAAAAGTATGGTATTTATTGGTTTTGGTACAACACACAACTTCAGACTCCACTGGGCACCTGGCACACATCTTCCGTGGGTAAGGAGGAACGACTGTACACATGGAAAAGAAAATGGTCACGAAGAGGTAGGCAAGTGCAGAAGGAAGCAATGCAGTCCAGAGCAGCAGTGGTGTACCTGGGCGTGGCTGGGGAGGGACCTGCACCCAGGCCCAGGACTGGAGCAGGATGCTCTCGCTCAGGTGACCATACAGGTAGCGACCTGAGTGGTGGCTTTTCCAGATGAGTCAGAGTCCCCAAGTGTCACCCTCCAGGTGCCTGAGGAGGGCCATCCCCCTGAGACAACTTAAACTTATGAGCTCCAGAGCAGAGAGGCCCGGGCCTTCCATGGCTCAGAGACTCTAGCCTCCTACATCAGTCTCTCTTGCTGGCCTTGAGCAAGTGAAGGGCCTCTGATTTCACAGCCTCAAGAAGTGGATCATGTCCTTGGCCCATTTGTTGATTGGGTTATTTGTTCTCTTATTGTCTAATTTTTTGAGTTCTTTGTATACTCTAGATATTAGGGCTCTATCTGAAGTGTGAGGAGTAAATATTTGTTCCCAGGATGTAGGCTCCCTATTTACCTCTCTTATTGTTTCTTTTGCTGAGAAAAAACTTTTTAGTTTGAGTAAGAAGGACCTGAACAGACACTTCTCAGAGGAGGACATACAATCAATCAACAAGTACATGAAAAAATGCTCACCATCTCTAGCTGTCAGAGAAATGCAAATCAAAACCACCCTAAGATACCATCTCACTCCAGTAAGATTGGCAGCCATTATGAAATCAAACAACAACAAGTGCTGGCGAGGATGTGGGGAAAAGGGTACACTTGTACATTGCTGGTGGGACTGCAAATTGGTGCAGCCAATTTGGAAAGCAGTATGGAGATTTCTTGGAAAGCTGGGAATGGAACCACCATTTGACCCAGCTATTCCCCTTCTAGGTCTATTCCCTAAAGACCTAAAAAGAGCATGCTACAGGGACACTGCTACATCGATGTTCATAGCAGCACAATTCACAATAGCAAGACTGTGGAACCAACCTAGATGCCCTTCAATAGATGAATGGATAAAAAAATGTGGCATTTATACACAATGGAGTATTACTCTGCATTAAAAAATGACAAAATCATAGAATTTGCAGGGAAATGGATGGCATTAGAGCAGATTATGCTAAGTGAAGCTAGCCAATCCCTAAAAAACAAATGCCAAATGTCTTCTTTGATATAAGGAGAGTAACTAAGAACAGAGTAGGGACGAAGAGCATGAGAAGAAGATTAACATTAAACTGGGATGAGAGGTGGGGGGGGAAGGGAGAGAGAAGGGAAATTGCATGGAAATGGAAGGAGACCCTCAGGGTTATACAAAATTTCATACAAGAGGAAGTGAGGGGAAAGGGGAAAATAATACAAGGGGGAGAAATGAATGACAGTAGAGGGGGTAGAGAGAGAAGAGGGGAGGGGAGGGGAGGGGAGGGGGGATAGTAGAGGATAGGAAAGGCAGCAGAACACAACAGACACTACTATGGCAATATGTAAATCAATGGATGTGTAACTGATGTGATTCTGCAATGTGTATACGGGGTAAAAAAGGGACCATAAGAGGTTTGTATACAGAGGGACCATAAGTTCATAACCCACTTGAATCAAAGTGTGAAATATGATATATCAAGAACTATGTAATGTTTTGAACAACCAACAATAAAAAATTAAAAAAAAAAAAAGAAGTGGATCCTGCAGAAGTCTAAAGGTGCCTGGGGGGAAGAGCCTTTGCTATCGGAGCCTCCAGAGGAGAGGGCTCCCAGCCAAACCCTGCTGCTGTCAGCCACACCCAGAAAAAGCAACCAAGCTGCACATGGATTTCTGACCTGCAAAACTGAGATGAACCATGGGTCTCATTCTAAGACGTTAGTTACAGAATTTGTTACACAACAGAGAGCAAGAAAGAAACAAGAAACTCATGGAAAGAAGATTTGCATCACTAATAGGGAAGTCAAAGTAACAGACAAGTTTCCCTCTATTGACAGAAATTTAGAAAACTGAATATTGATTGCAGGGGGACAGTTGGTTGAGGCCCTGTGAGATGTTGCAGTCTTTGGGACGGAGTCTGATGTGTGCTTGGTATGAGGTGGGGGTCTACTTATCAGGTATAAAGTGCCCCGACTGTCTGCATGCACCGTGCACCAACCATGCTACTGTCCACAGACATTCATTGTCCCATGAAAGAGACACAACCTTGTTCCTATTGGACAGCATTAGACAAGGCATGAGGATCAACAACCCCACAGTCTGAGCTGGCAAAAGAGAAGGAACCAGAATGACCTAGGATCAAGGATTGACAGGTCAGGAATGAAGAGATCGATTAAAAGAATGAGAAGGACTCATACTGGAGGACCCACAGCTCTGACTGAGGAGAGCAGGAGGGACACAGAGGGACCAGGCTGGGGGACCCACAGCTCTGACTGAGGAGAGCAGGAGGGGGACAGAGGGACCAGGCTGGGGGACCCACAGCTCTGACTGAGGAGAGCAGGAGGGGGACAGAGGGACCAGGCCGGGGGACCCACAGCTCTGACTGAGGAGAGCAGGAGGGACACAGAGGGACCAGGCTGGGGGACCCACAGCTCTGACTGAGGAGAGCAGGAGGGACACAGAGGGACCAGGCTGGAGGACCCACAGCTCTGACTGAGGAGAGCAGGAGGGACACAGAGGGACCAGGCTGGGGGACCAACAGCTCTGACTGAGGAGAGCAGGAGGGACACAGAGGGACCAGGCTGGGGGACACACAGCTCTGACTGAGGAGAGCAGGAGGGGGACACAGAGGGACCAGGCTGGGGGACACACAGCTCTGACTGAGGAGAGCAGGAGGGGGACACAGAGGGACCAGGCTGGGGGACACACAGCTCTGACTGAGGAGAGCAGGAGGGGGACAGAGGGACCAGGCTGGGGGACACATAGCTCTGACTGAGGAGAGCAGGAGGGACACAGAGGGACCAGGCTGGGGGACCCACAGCTCTGACTGAGGAGAGCAGGAGGGGGACAGAGGGACCAGACTGGGGGACACACAGCTCTGACTGAGGAGAGCAGGAGGGACAGAGGGACCAGGCTGGGGGACCCACAGCTCTGACTGAGGAGAGCAGGAGGGACACAGAGGGACCAGGCTGGGGGACACACAGCTCTGAGATGAGGAGAGCAGGAGGGACACAGAGGGACCAGGCTGCGGGACCCACAGCTCTTACTGAGGAGAGCAGGAGGGACACAGAGGGACCAGGCTGGGGGACACACAGCTCTGACTGAGGAGAGCAGGAGGGGGACAGAGGGACCAGGCTGGGGGACCCACAGCTCTGACTGAGGAGAGCAGGAGGGGACAGAGGGACCAGGCTGGGGGACCCTCAGCTCTGACTGAGGAGAGCAGGAGGGACACAGAGGGATCAGGCTGGGGGACCCACAGCTCTGACTGAGGAGAGCAGGAGGGACACAGAGGGACCAGGCTGGGGGACTCACAGCTCTGACTGAGGAGAGCAGGAGGGACACAGAGGGACCAGGCTGGGAGACACACAGCTCTGACTGAGGAGAGCAGGAGGGACACAGAGGGACCAGGCTGGGGGACCCACAGCTCTGACTGAGGAGAGCAGGAGGGACACAGAGGGACCAGGCTGGGGGACACACAGCTCGGACTGAGGAGAGCAGGAGGGGGACAGAGGGACCAGGCTGGGGGACCCACAGCTCTGACTGAGGAGAGCAGGAGGGACACAGAGGGACCAGGCTGGAGGACCCACAGCTCTGACTGAGGAGAGCAGGAGGGACACAGAGGGACCAGGCTGGGGGACCAACAGCTCTGACTGAGGAGAGCAGGAGGGGGACAGAGGGACCAGGCTGGGGGACCCACAGCTCTGACTGAGGAGAGCAGGATGGGGACAGAGGGACCAGGCTGGGGGACCCACAGCTCTGACTGAGGAGAGCAGGAGGGACACAGAGGGACCAGGCTGGGGGACCCACAGCTCTGAGATGAGGAGAGCAGGAGGGACACAGAGGGACCAGGCTGGGGGACACACAGCTCTGACTGAGGAGAGCAGGATGGGGACAGAGGGACCAGGCTGGGGGACCCACAGCTCTGACTGAGGAGAGCAGGAGGGGGACAGAGGGACCAGGCTGGGGGACCCACAGCTCTGCTTGGTGGGAGGTGCAGGGAAATAGAGACCCAGGCTGGAAGTACCCCCTCTTCTTGGTGTGGGAGGGAACTGGAGGATTCATGTTTGAGAAAGGGGCGCATCCTGCTATTTTTCGTATTTGTGTGGTTTTGCCTACCTAATACCCTGATATTCCAAAGAACACTTTGTTGACTTCTTGACTTAGTGACTTGAGCCCTGGAATCAGGAACATCATGGGAGCTGAAAAGGGAGGGAATACATTCTGGGGCCTGCCTGTGACCTCCTGACCCTCCGCTGACTCCTGAGTGTGTCAGGACAGGCATACACCTGTGATTGCTGATCATATGTGACCGCCTGACTTAGCCTCAGTACCCGTTTTCTGGTCAAGCACTTTCTGGATGCTTCTGATTAACCTTTCATCCAGTTGGACTTTGAATGGGGTTGAAAACTCTCTGTCATATAAATGGGCCTCATCCAATCAGGTGAAAGTCTTAAGAAAAAGACTGACTTCCCCCAAAGAAGTGGGAGTTCTGCCCACAGGCGGCCTCCAGACTCAAGCTGCAGCCTCAGCTGTCCAGTCTGCAGAGTCTGTGAGCCAGACTCTCCCAGAGGTAGCCCTGCATAGATGGAGAGACAGATGGGTAGGGATAGCCCATGTGCTCCTTCAGGAAGCCCTGACTGATACTCAGTTTGACACAGGATCAGATATTGGAGCTGCTGCTATCTTTTACCAGAGGGAAGATAGACTCTGGCATGTGCATTAGCTAGGGTAACTGCCAGGTAAAAACAGAATAGCACATCAGAATCCAGAGTGTCTATCATAGGTCATTTATTTATTTATTTTTCTGTATTCATGGTATTCATTTTACTTTTTAAAAATTTTTAATTTGTTCTTTTTAGTTACAGATTGTAGGTCAATTATCATATTCCGTGTACAACCCCAAATTACCAACCACGGAAGAAACAAAATGATATAACTCAAACTAAGAAAGAAAAATCCACTAGAAGAATCATACCTGGTGCTGGACTTAGCAGGCAAGAAATTCAGGGCAGCTATTTTAACCATGCTCAAGGGAACAAAGAAAAATACCTTGATGAAGGCACAGATAGGACATTTCAGCAGAAAAATAGAAGTTATAAAAAGAGATTCTAATGGAAATTCTAGGGCTGAGTGAGAAAACACAGTATCTGAGACCAAAAATGTCACTAGATGAGTTTAACAACAAACTGAAAAGGACAGAAGAAAGTCACTGAACTTGAGAATAGATTTTAAAAAAGAAGAGAAGAAAGTCTCCACGACCAGTTCCAGAACCTAAGAATGTTGAACATGCCTATGAGGAGGGTGTCAGAGGGGAAGGGAGGGGAGGAATCTGAAGAAAACCGGCTGAAAATCCTAAAGTCTGGTAAAAACATAGCTTTGCAGATAAAGAAGTCTATTGTGCTCTAAGCAGGATAATTACCAAAAAAGTCACACCTAGTACCCCCTAGTCGAACTGGTGAAGACAAATTGTAAAGAGGACATCTCGAAATCAGCTAGGAAAACCAGCACATCTCAGACACTAGCTAACTTTTCAGAAACGGACATGCTGTGTTCCAGGTGCTAAAGAAACATCGTCGACCCAGTGTGTGTATCCAGGGAACACATTCTACAGACATGAAGACAGAAAAGACTCGAGCTATGAGAATCCTATAGTGGTCGAAAAACAAGAGAACTTCCACTACATGCGCCAAGATGCATCTGTTAATCAGCACGCATCAGAACCATGCAGTGGACCTAGATAAGAAAGTTATACTATGGGATGACAAGATCTGGTCCATCTGCAGGTGCGCATGGTTGTGTTTTTCGTGGTTTGCCAAGGGGAGAGGGACAGTCTGTCTAGATGTAGGCCACAGTTACCTGGTGGTCTGCAGCAGATTTAAACACATGGTGAGACTGGCCAGGGGTAGTGTGCTTTTGCTATTCCGCGCCTCCTCTGCTGGTCTGTGGGTACCCTGTGGTACTTGTGGTTTATGCAGCAGGGTCACCTGGGCAGGCCTGGGTTGGGTGATGGAGGGGAACAGGGGCTGGCCAAGCAGGAGAGGAGAAGCCAGGACTGCACCAAGGACCTCAGTAGCATCGCACTAGATGCCACACTTGGCTGAAGACCACACCACGTGTGTGCAAGAATGTGAGAAGGGATTTGAAGCCTGTGGTCTCAGAGCTCCCCATGCTCTTCCCTGTGGCCTTGAACCCAGGAGGCCAAATGCAGGACCTGCCGTTGCCTGGGCTTCTCTGCCTGCAGCTGAGCTCTTGTAGTGCTGAGCAGCTGAGACCCCTCTACCAAGTTCTGTCTGTCCCTGATCCAAGGAGGAGGCTTCCTCGCCTGCTGCCACCTCACAGGGTGCTTCAGGCCTGGAGCTCCATGTATTTCCCACGGGCGGCTCTGCTTCAGGCCCTGGCCAGCTGTGCTCCTGGTTAGGGCCGGCACTAAGAGCCAGATTGCCCCTCACCTCCCTGAGGCAGGACCTCAAGGCCCCCAGCTGGACTTGGAAAGCTGTTCACACTTCCTGAAAGCTGCCTGGCGAGCTGCAGCCTCGACCTGGTGATGTGGGCGCCCAGTGAGTGCTTGGGGCCCTGTGAATGATGGAGGAGCCCATGGGTTGGGCAGGGGTGGCCATGGTGCCCAGCTGGGCCCCAGCCCTCTGCTCCTGCATCCCCCTCGCTGCTTCCCTTCTTGCCGCCTGCCTATTTTCTCTTTTTCCCTCATCCTCACTGTTCCTAAGTGTGGTCATATGGACTTTAAGTTTTCTCTTCTCTGGTTTTAATTAAAAGGAGTTTCATCCTGTCTCTGAAACCTCCCACCAGACCCTGGGCGTGATGGTGATGGTGCTGTGGTTCTGGATGCAAATGTGTCCTTCCTTCCCTGTGTCACCCTGTGCCAGAGAGTTCATTTCCTGGGGCTCCCCAGAACTGTCCTGGCCTCACCGTTTTGAGGCCCCATTGTGGCAGAATGGTTCAGGAACTCCTGTGTCCTCCTGCCAGCGAGCTGGGGCCGCTCCATGGCTCTGGGTGGACCTCATGGCCCTGCGGGGGCAGAGGGCCTGGTGAGTCAGGCCCTGCAGAGAGGCGTCTGGATGTCAGTCTCTCTTCCCAGCTCAGAGAGACCTGGGAGCCCCAACTGGTGCCTCTGACTTCCGACTTCAGCTGCCAGCAAACTGTTTGGGAGCTGTGCCCCACCCACGCCCACATGAGTGGTGAGAGCAGGATGTGCCATGTGACGAGCCACGCCTGTGTTTTCCCCGGGGTGGCCTGGTGATTCTCGTTGACTGACCCAGCAGCACTGAGCCCAGACATGAGGCTGCCTGAGGGAGGCTGCCAAGAGTGCTGGCCGTGCAGGGCTCAGTGACCAGGCTGGCAGTCAGTCCTGAAGTCTTGCTCTTGACCAGTGCTCCACTGGGGCAGAGCGTGGGCTTCCAGCTCCCTGGTCACACAGAACCCTCTGATTACAGGGATAGATGGAGGGGTGGGGTGTAAAGCCAGAGTGACCTTTGGGTCTCAAGAGGACTGGCAGGTGTTGGAAACCAACTGCTCTGAGGACAGTGTTCACCCTATGGGGAGCCTGGGAAGAAAGGGTCCCTGAGAGAGTGGAGCCAGCCTGCAGGTCTGAACTCTCACCCAGGGGTTTCCTGTGGGCCTTGTGCTCACGGGCTGGAGAAATGCAAGGAGCACAGTGGGTCCCAGGGAGGACATTCGAGTGGGGACACCAACTGACCAGAGACAGATGGTTCTGGCCAGCTTAGGTGTAAGTCCACCCAGAGGACACAGGGACAAGCCAACTCGTGGACATGGGTCACAGTGCTCCCACAGGAGTGTAGAAATGAAGTTATGGAGGCTGCAAGTGTGAGCCGTCTTGCTTGTCCAGGCCATGAGGCTGTGCTCGGAGGGGCTCCTCCAAGTTGCCCCGCTGTGCCTGCCTGAAGCAAGACACACAGATGGCTGGTGCGGGTCTACATGGCCTCACAGGAGGAGCCCCAGGGGCCACATCTGCTTCTGCCTCTCTAGCATTGCTCAGGCTGGGGGCTTCTTTGACGCTGATCGTGTGACTCTGAGCCGTGTGGGAGGTACTTCCATGTGGTGGAGGTGGGTGCCTTCAGATTTTCTGCATTCACGATGCTGTTAGTGTCCCTGTGCCCTTTGCTCTGGCACTTGACCTTCTGGTAACTTTCAGGTCGTGACGTTGCTTCCTTTGAATGCTGAATGAAGCGACATTGAGGGGCAGAAGAGCAGTAAACTGACGTGTTGGCAGGTTGGTCTGTGCATCAGTCTCGGGGAGCATGGTTATCGTGAGTCAGCTGGGAAGAGATCCACTCCTGGCATCTTCGCGCACCTTCTTCAGACTTTGGCAACATGGGTCTTTAATGTTTCTGGTGTGGATTTTTTTTTATGGCAAGATGGCTTTATTGAAGTGGAATTCACCAATTTGAAGCGCAAAATTCAGCAAATTTTAGTAAATTTATAAATCATGTCACCATCACCATCATGAAAGCTTTAGAAACATTTCATGACCCACAAAGTTCCCTCATGCCCATTTGCAGCCAAGCTCCAATCCCGCCTCGACCCCCCGAGGTCACAGATGTGCTTGGTCTGCAGACCCAGGCTCAGGACACTTGAGTGCATGCAGTCCCACAACACGAGACCCTCTGTGTGGGGCTGCCCTGTGCCGGCCAGGTTCCTTCCATCACTCATGCAACCGAGGACTCTCTAGCTGGGGGTGTCTGCGCTGCGCCCTGGTGGGCACTGTGGCCCAAACTCCAGCTGAGAGCATGCTGACTGAGGGCAGGGTCAGACGTTGCACTGGGAAGAGTGATCTGGCACTGAGGGCCTCCCAGGCTGGCCCTCGGATCTCAGCCTCCCCATTTCCTGAGAGGACACCTCAATGCACATGTGTGTGTGTGTGTGTGTGTGTGTGTGTGTGTGTCTGGCTTTCCTGC
Source organism: Marmota flaviventris (assembly GCF_047511675.1). Taxonomy (NCBI): domain Eukaryota; kingdom Metazoa; phylum Chordata; class Mammalia; order Rodentia; family Sciuridae; genus Marmota; species Marmota flaviventris. The sequence continues at coordinate 78,177,337 of NC_092514.1, forward strand.
TCCTGGCTAATGTCACCAGGCAGGGTGGTGAGAGCCCTGGGCACAGGAGAAGCTTGGTGCCTGTGGGACAGCTCCTTTGAGCACCCTCACACAAGCAGAGAGTCTTCGATGTGAAACAGGGAACGTGGGTCTTGTCCAGGTGCTGTTTCAGGTGCCGAGTTTCAGGTGCTGAGCCTGTGGGCGGTCTCACTGCTCTGTGGTGATCCCTCCAGAGTCCAGCTCAGAGCCCAAGGCAGCCACCTCACCCACCTGTCCACAGAGACTGTCGCCTTCCTGGCCCCAGGTCCTGCCCTGCCCTGGGGGCTCAGAAGCACAGCCAGCTGGTCCTCCCTGGGTGGCCACTCTCCTGGCTTGGGAGCTGGGCCAGCTTCCCACAGGAGTGTGAGGGACCACCCTGGCCATTGGGCCTCTCTTCTGTGCTCCTTCCTTCCCCTCTGGCAGGGCAGCGTCTCAGCCAGACGATCTGGCTCCTTCCCAGGACATCTCTCTCCTCACAGGTGGCCTAGCTCCTGCGCCCCAGAGGATTTCAGTCAGGGGTGCAGGTGTCTCCCAGGTCCCTGCCCAGCAGAGCCCGCTGGACTACAATCAGGTCCTGCCTCCTCCCTGTGGGACAGAGAGGGCCCTCGGTGTTGCTCTCTGGATGGCGGCAAAGGCTGAGCCTGTGGGACTCCGCTCCTCTCCTGGAGCCCTGGTGCAGACATCATCCTTTTCTGGAACCCACTTCCCCCCTTTCTTCTTCAGACTTAATCCTGAGGTTGGTGATGGTGTCCTCAGAGGCCCCGGACCCAGGCTCCCGAGAGCAGGGCTCCCTCGGCCTGCCGTGGAGGGACGTCCACTGCTGTGGCTGCACAGGAGGCCGGGCCACTCGTGGGCTGGGGCAGCGTCAGCCGATCTGCCGCTCTCACACAGGCCAGCCCTTCCCGCAGGGCCTTGCTTCTTTGGGTTTCTGAGTCTTTCCTGTAAGTAGCATGGGATTCTGTGAATTCAAGGGGGAGCAGAGCTCAGCCTGTCCTTCCTCCCAGCTGCCAGTGTCACTGGGCACAGGCTTCCAACAGAGCTGCTGTTTCTGTGTGGTGCCCCGAGGTCTCTACTCCCCGAGTCCTGGCCCTGGGCGTCTCTGACCTCCCCCTCCCCCGCAGCCTTTGCAGATGTTGCCGCCTGCCCTCTGCCCCCCTCCAGGACAGACACAGGGTGGCCTGGGCACAGGAGGTCCCTGCGTGCCGTTGACCCTCACGGCAGCGGCGTGGCCAGGCCAAGCCCTGTCAGCCTTGCCCCCGAGGCAGTCAGGGAAAGCTGCTGTGGGAAAGAAGAAGCAACTCTTCTAGAATCGGAGGCTGTGGGCTCTGTGCGTATGGAAGCTGAGCGTGTGCTTTTATGATGTCTAAGTCCTGTGTGGCTGCGGCTCAGCGTGAGGGTCAAGGCCCTGGGAGGCCATGAAGTCCTGGGAGCTGTGACGATGTACTTCCATAAGGGACTTCTGGTGCTCATTGAAGTGCTGGTGTGCGCCGTCTGCTTGTCCAGGAACTGGGCAGGAGATGAGGGTAGGGTTCAAAACCATCCCTGCTCCCCCAGCCAACAATCCAGAGATGTCGGGACAAAGGAGCTGGCAGTAGGGGTGGGTTGGGGGCCCTGGCAGGCCGGGAGGTAGAATCAGCCACCCTCAGATTACCCATGGACAGCCCAGGTGGGCAGCACCTACCCGCAGGGGGGGAAAACAGGGCCTGGTGAGGTCAGACACACTTCTGTCTCCTACCCCCCTCTGGGCCTGGGGTGTGTCCCCTGCCTGCCGGTGGACACGGGCAACTCTGCAGGTCAGGAGCCTGAGACAGAGGACGTGCACTGAAGAGCCCAGGAGCTGAGTGAGGGCAAAGGCTGAGGACAAACACAACGTCTGAGGTGAGGAAAGGATGGGGAGTGATGTGGGGGTCACGGAGGGGACAGAGACGTCTTATGGAGCTGGAAGGAGGGTCCAGACCTCAGGCCAGTTCCCACCAGGTCCTCAGGGCTGCCCTCTTGATTCTGGGTGGTGACAGCCTTTAGTGGGACAGGAAGCTCCAGGACCTTCTCAGCCAGATGTCGACCCTAGTCTTGCAGGTTTGCATCTCCTGGTTCCTGCAGGGGCTCAGGTCTTCCTGCCCTCGGGTCTGGACCCTGGCTCTGGCTGCACACTGTGCTCGGCCAGCTCCAGGTGCTACAGATCTCTCTCTAGCCAGGGTGTACCTACACGCCATCTTGCCTTCTAGTGATCAGTTCGGCTGTGGGGACTTCGCCAGCCTTTGCGTTCAGGAGCTTCCTCTGAGTGTGGTGGCACATTCTTCCAGCCTTGGCACAGACGGTGTTCCTGGGATCTCTCACGGGCAGAGGTGCTTTTCACGTGCAGGAGCTGGTCATCTGGAAGCAGTCCATCTTCCTGATTTGGGCTTGAGGAAGGGGTCCAGCTCCATGCTTCTTTGTGTGCACAGCCAGGCCCTGGCTCCTTTCGTGGCTCTGCACTTGAGTCCAGTGTAAGTCAGTTTCCTCTGTTCACGGGCTCTTTCTGGGCTTTCTGTTCTGCTCCGTGGGTCAGTGTGTCTGTCCTGCACTAACACACCTGTCCTGAGCTCTGCCACTTGAGAATAGGTGTGGGTGTCCTGCAGGCCGTCCAGTGGACCAGGCTGCTGTCATAGGTCTGGGTGTCCTGTAGGGTGTCCTGTCAGGCAGGTGTTCCTGCCTGTTTTGTGTCCCCCACACAAGTGTTTATTGAGCACCTACTGTGTGACAAGTGTTTATTGTGTGTCCTACTGTGTGTTGGAGAAATTGTCACTGGCCAGTCTATGACTCTTCAAAGACTGCATTTATGTTGGAATATGTCATCTTTTTTGCGTGTACACCAGCTTTCTAAGTAAACAGAAAATTCTGCCTTTCTGGTTAGAGAAAAATGAGTGGAGCCAGCCATGGGGCGGGGGTGAGGGAAAGTTTCCTTGGTATTGGTCTATAGCTCACAATACTCCTGTCCATCACAGCACCTTGGGCCAATGGGCGGGCGGCTTCATCTGCAGATGGTACTCTTCTCCCGGAGCCTCCGTTGCTCTGCCGCCTACCTTCCTCTGGCTTCCTTACATTATTCACGCACTGCTTTTCTCTCTGTACCCATGTGCTGTCCCGTGATGCCCTTACCTCTAGGTGTTATGATTTCCCATGATGAACCATCATTTTTGCTTTAAGCAGACAGGTTTATTTTAAAAACATTTACAAAGAGGCTGACCCTTCACGTTGTGTGTGCTTCACCCCTCCTTAAGGTACTGCACAGCACTGCTGGGGACACCTTCTCTAGGTACCACATGTCCTCACCTGATGTGGTCTTCTTTGTTTTGAAGGACGTCTTCTCCTTCCCAGCACTCTCAAGGCCCATTCTGCTCTGCTTTCTCTGCTTCTGGTGAGAATTCAGGGCATTTCTGATTAGTGCATCTTGTCAGGATCTACCCATTCTGGCTGGGCAGACCCTCTTCTGGTCCTGGGCAGCTGTAGACAAAACCCTCACTGCAGGCCTTTCCCTGGCCCTAGGGGCAGGTGTGGCTGGTATGGTGCCAGCCCAGGTGCAGAGCCGCTGAGCGGCCCTCTGGAGCCGCCCTCCTCAGATCTCACCTACCTGCGTCTCCCCAGCCTCTCTGAACTCTGAGTTCTGTTTGCGGCTCAGGTGAACCACTGTGCTCTCTTGGGGCTTCTTCACCTGTGCTGGGGTCAGAAAATGCCACCAGGAAAGCCATAGGGCCAGCCTGGTCTCTGGTGACAGCTGGCATGGTCTGCTATCTGTGCATTAAAACACATTGGGGGCTGGGGATGTGGCTCAAGCGGTAGCACGCTCGCCTGGCATGCGTGCGGCCAGGGTTCGATCCTCAGCACCACATGCAAACAAAGATGTTGTGTCTGCCGAAAACTTAAAAATATTGAAATTCTCTCTCTCTCTCTCTCTCTCTCTCTCTCTCTCTCTCTCTCTCTCTCTCTCCTGTTTTCAACATTTTCTAATCTGCAGGTTAGTCCACCCGAGAGTCTGTCTGGTATTCCAACTGCCACGAGCACCCTCTCTGGCCAAGTCTAGATCCCCACTCAGTGGCTGAACAGACTTTCAGTCACTCACCTCTCCTGTCTTCTTCTTGCTTTTCTACAGCCTTATATGGCAACCACCAGGGGACGGCTCATGCTGCCGTGGCCCCGGCTGGCCAGCAGCTGAGCTGGGATCCATCCCCGGCTGCTGACCCACTGAAGCCTCAGGAGACAACCTCCCCACAGTCAAGGTCTTCCAGTCCTTGCAGCAGCTCAGGATCTGGGGTGCCCCTGCAGCGCCCCTCCCCTTCTAGTCTCTGACCTTGGGCTCTGCTGAGCTGTCTTCAGCACCAGTTCCTAGAGACTGCCCAGGGCCCATTCAGGCCCATGACTCCCTGGCCCCTCCTGGGTGCCAGTGCTTCTGGGTTCCACTGTGTTCCAGGGCCGGCTCCTGCTCTCAGGCTCACTGAGCACCCCACCATGTCTCCAGAGCCCTCCGCTCCATGGTTTTGGCCTCTGGATACATGTCTTTTGGGGATGGGTTTGAGAGCACAGGACCTTCTGGGCCAGGCTGAGGCCCTTGAGCCTGGGAACCACAATGCGGGTGGAGTGTTCGGTGCCCTGGCCCCCATGGTCTGCCCCTGCTGCATCACCAGTCAACGCTGGGTCCAGCCCCACGCCTCTTCTTTTGGTATTTGCATTCTGACTCATCATCTACTGTTAAACATGTGAGTTTTCTAATTTGCAATTTCTGGGCGGTGCAGGCCTGATCTGCTGGCTGTTTACAAACTGTCCCCCAGCGGGCTCCACGTGGCTGCCTCCCCTCACTCTGGGAGGGAAACTCGAGTCCATACCCTGGACTCCAGCCTGGATGAACCCGTGCGGTCCTTAGCTTTCGCACCCAGACTTGTCGGCAGGTTTGCGCCTTCTCCTAGTCTCTGCAGTCGCCGTCTTTCCTAGAGAGCAGTGGCCCCTGGGGACAGGACCACATCCCTAGTACCGCAGCAGGAGAGTGGCTGGCCTCGGGCTCCTAGGACAGCTAGAACTCGTGAAAACCTGGCAAGTAAACTCAGCTCTTGGCTGGACCTCAGCCCAGGGCCAGACAGGAGCTGTGCCCCTGGTGGGCTTTGCTCCCTGTGGTGCCCTGTGTGGGGTGGCTGGGCAGCCTTGAAGCCCAGGAACTGCAGCTGGACATCGGTGGCAGAGTCAGGGCTCTGACCCACTGGGAGACACTGCCCTTTCCTCCCACAGGCATTTCCCAAACCAAACCCTCCACAGTGGATTGTCTGGCAGCTGCTTCTCACGGGACCCCAACTATTCCCTGCAGAAGTGGCTCATCCCCAACAGGCCCAGAGAAACTGCACTCCTTCCTCCCCAGCTATCCACTGCTGGCGGGAATCCTACACCCACACTGCAGCCCGCCCTCCTCTGGAGGGTGTGATGGCCTAGCTGTGGGGGGCCAAGCAGAGTGGCATCTCCCACAGAGGCTAGAGCAGGATGAGGAGGGTTCCTTGGCCCCGGGTCAGGTCCACATACCCAGGAAAGGTGCACAGGGCAGGGCAGTGGTGCAGATCACAGGGAGGCTGCCGGCCCCCAGGGAAGCCACTGAGGCTGTGATGGCAGAATGGTAAATCGAAACTCCAGCAAGGTGTGTGTGACTCAGGAGAATATTCTAAAGTGGTTTCTCCAAATTTAGCCTTCTGGGTATTTCATTGGAACAAAAGCCCCTCTCATAATGCCAACAATTTTCTTTAGCACACACTGATCATCCCCTGCAGAGACCTCACAGAGCCAGGGTGAGGACACAGGAGGGGCCTTGCGGTCCTGGGGCTGCAGCAGGCACCATTTAGGTCTACTCATGGTTGAGTCTTGCAGAGAAGGAAGAGCTGAACGGAGCAGCGGGACCACAAGGCCTGAGCCCTATTCCCAGCCCCTCCTGGCAGCAGGGAGCCTGGCCCAGAGCACCCGGTTCTCCACCTGCGGGGTGTGTGTGTGTGTGTGTGTGTGTGTGTCAGCAGTCCTGCTCCTGGGACTGATGGGGGTGGTGGGAAGCATTGCCACAGATCAACTGACAGAGGCCGGCCAGGAGGGGACACTGACACACTCTAAAGCCTGTTCGGATGAACATCTTGCATGGACAAGTAATTTCTTCTGATTTTTAAGAAAAAAACAACAACCCTGAGGGGAAAGTGGCAAAGGACACAAACTGGCCATCTGCAGAGGCTCCTCAATCCCAGGGGGAGTTGGAGGAAGTCAGAGGAGCTTCAGCACGGGACAGTGAGACACCATGGCTGGGGTGTGATTCCTGGGCTGCATGAGGTGGCCCTGCCCATTGGACAGGACTGAGCTGACTGCCGTGTGCTGTCCACGGCAAGCTGCCGTGGACAACAGACATGTGGGACACGGGCTCTCGACACTGAGCACTCGGCAGCAGTCCCTGGCAGCGAGTTAAGAAGATGGACCAGGACTGCCCGGCCCAGGGGAGGACTGAGGCAGTACCGCCTGGGCAGGGGTCAGGACAGGCTGGAGTCTGAAGTTGGGAGCTGCCAGTCTCCCATGGCACCTGGGGACATGAGGATGCTGACTAAGAAGGTGGAGCCCGACACACGCATCCTTGAAACTCAGAGCAGCTGGTCATGTTTCACAACAAGTCAGAAGAGCTGCCTCAGGTGGGAGGAGGACTCACAGGGGAGAGGGTGACCAGGCCACGCTGACCACCCTGATCCACAGTTGCACATGAGCTCCTGGCCTCCCGCCCCAGCAGGACAAGGCGGGACGGGGCTGTTCTTGGTGTGACCCGTCACATAGATGTGCAGCTGTGAGGCTGGAGCTTAGCTGGTTCTAAGGAGGCCCTAAATTGTGGGGATGAGAAGAGAGCACCTGATCTCCTCCCCCAGGTGGTGGACAGCCACGGTGCCGTGGCCTGAGCTCATCTGGGCTGCGGAGGACTGAGAGAGGGCAGGACTAGCTTGGGGGCGGCTCGTGTGGGGTGAGGAGAGGTGGGAATGGCCCGGTGGACAGCTCTGGGGAGGGGCTTCATGCACAGGTGGTGGCCTGGCTGGCTCTGTGCCTCTCCCCACCTGGAGACATACCTCCTGGGAAAGCTGCCCCAGGCCAGTCCTGCAGCAGGCGGCCCTGGTCCTATCCCCTGGTTCTGCGTCCCAGCGACCTCCCCTGGGGTCTCTCTTCTTGCCCTCTGTGCTGGGGCTTGCTGACACCCCAGCCAGGAGCCAGGGCTACCATTTGCAGGCCCCATACGGCCTCCAAGGAGGAGCCCCAGGCTCTGCTGGGAGTGGGAGGTTGGGCCCTAACCTGCGCCCTGAAGACCGATGCATCCAGCACTGACCTGGCTGTGTCTAAGCTGGACACTCCCCACCCCAATGTCCCGAGCCCAGCTCTGGGCGCCTGGTGGGGCCAACACCCAGATGCCCCTCTGCAGCACCCTGGACAGGGCTGGGTACCTCCAAAGGTAGGGAGCATCTCTCTGGCCCACATGTCTCCCAGTGCAGCTGCCCATTTGCCTGGGTTCCAGGCACAGCACTGAGGACAGTTTCAAGATGTGGATTCTTCCAGGAAGCCACACGAGTGGCCGCTGTAGGCTGCGGTTTGTGAGGAGTAGACAGAGGAGGACTCGGGAGCTATGGCTGGGACAGAACTAGTCTGTCAACCACTGTGGAGGAATGACAGGGAGAGCTCTGGGGGCTTAGCTCCAGGGCACGGAGGCAGCAAGAGGGAGCAACCTGGGCCTGGTGCAGATTGTCTCAGGTGACTTGTTCTTCACCAGGTAGTGGGCCAGAGATCAGACCACCAGGGACAGCGGTCCCAGAGCACCAGGATCCTGTTCCGTTGGTTCAACTGGTGGCATCAGGCAAGAGACCTTGAAGCCATGGGGTCCTCAGCGTGGCAGAGATGGGCTTCCCTTGAGCAATTTGGAGCATGTGTGGAGGTCTAGGCAGTGGCTTTAGTCTTCCAGGTCAGGCCTGCAGCACAGGTCTTGTTGAGGTCTGGCTTTGACCACAGACAGGAAACCATGGACCTACCTGGGACAGGGCCAGGCCAGCCTCTGTGTGGCACGGGTTCCATTTCTAAACCCCTGAGAAGGCCCTGGTCCCAGAGGGAAGTCACAGTTGAGTGGAGGGGAGGGAAACTCAGGCGTGGATTGAGAAGGTAATGCCTAAGACAGAAGATCCCACCTGACCCCCTGGAGTTTGAGATGACTGAGAATTAAGTGTGTTGGAGTGTGTTTCTGCTTGGGTTACCAGGAGCAGAGCACAGGCCAGCCGGGCAAAGCAGGAGTGCTAACAGCTGTCCCCAACCCCAAGGCCAACCTGGAGCTGGCCCGCCCGTGAGGCCATGAGGCCTGGGAGAAGCAGGGTGTTCTGGCAGGCAGGCCCCAGTGCTGCTGTCCCCAGGAGCAGGCAGTCGGGTCCCCTCCAGTGCTTTCCAGACCTGGACACTCACTGCTTCTGCCTCACATTCTCCTGCCCCATCTTCCAGTTGAGCTGGACCTGGCCACCTTTCCTAGAGCACATAGGGACCCCTGATGGTACCACTGCTCGTTAGGGTTCCAGCAGGTTGAAGAGCTGTGTGGGGCCAGGGCGACACCTCCAGTCCACACCTCACACTCACGTGAGAAGCAGAGTTCTGCGCCCACGGCTGGTCTCAGCTCCTCAACAGCACTGTCCCTATCATTAGTCTCGGCCTCTGCTCCCACCATTGCCACCGTGAGACTTTCAGGAAGCAGGCTGTTGCCAGGCAGTCCTCTAGAGTATGTGTCCCCTCTACACGTCCCTCTTCAGCAGCCATGTGTCTGGACCAGAGGTGTGGATACTGAGACTCAGAGAGACTATGCAGCTTGCTCAGGGGCACACAGCTATGAAGCAGCAGAGCCAGGATGTGGGCCAGGTCTGGCTTCAAATCCTGGATGTTCTTCTGCTTGCTAAAGCACTGACCCAGCTTCAAAGTGCCTTCTTTCCAAGGGAAGCCCTTTTCTGAAGTGGCCACGCAAACATCCAGGTTGGCGGGATCCCGGCAGGGCCTGGGATCAAAGCCTCAGCGGACTGACTGCAAGAGCAGGGCAAAGGCCCTGGCCAGAGCAGATGAGCTCTGTCCACCCTGTTCTAGGCCACCTGGCTGGCTTGGTCAAGGTCGAGACACTTGTTGGCATAGGCCCAGGGCACAGCCAGGGCTGGCTTGGGTCAGGGACACGGATACAGTGGTGACTTTGGTGTCCCTGGTACGGTGACCCCTCTTGGCTCATCCTGCTGTCAGTCGCACTCCCTTCCCACCATGTTTCCTTCATAACAGGAAGGCAGATGGTGTAGCCATCAGGGGCTGTGTGTGGCAGACACACCCCACAGGCTTCAAGGCGGGTGTCCACTCCATGACCCTGGATGGGGATGGGGCACCTGGAAGTGCCCCAAGCATGCCTGGTGGGCAGGATATGTGCTGGGGCCTAGGGTGCCCTCCATCACCATGTGGCTTGTGGCTCGTGAAGGCGAGATTTCCTGGGGTGGCCGCGCTCTCCTTCTGCTGCAGGCCCACAGTGCTTTTCTGAGGTTGTTTTTGACTCAAGGTACTTTGTCCAGTGTAATAGAAACAACTAATCCACTCTGATATTTTGCTTGGAAAGCTCTTTGCCCAGAGCCAGGATCACATTAGGTGCAGTTCCTGTTTCTAAGTTACTGCAGGAGCCAATTCTGGGACTTTTGTTGTTTACCATTAATTAACACAAGTTGCCATTTCTTGATTCTCCACACCAAATTCTCTGAGTTACTGCTAGGATAATGCCATGTAGCAGACAGTCCTGCTAATGCCCTGCTTAGAATTGTACTAGTCCCTCCCTCCCGCACCTGGGCCTCAGGCTGCAGAGCTGTTCAGAGCCTTCCCATGTGGCTCCTTCTGAGACCTGTGGAGAGGGTGGAGAGGCAGAACCCTCTGGCCCCTGCCCAGGCTGGATGGCGTGCAGGCCAGGAGAGCCCACTTTGGAGACGGTTGCTCAACACTCCCCCCTTCCTCAGGCCACCTTCCAGTGTCCACAGCAGGTCCACATCCCTGCCACAGCAAGGTGGCATGTAGGCCAGGAGGGGAGGGAGGATGGTGGACGACTTGCTGTGGGCTGCTGGAGGACTAGATGAGGTGGAGGTGAGATGAGTCGTCCATCCCTCTGAAGCCCTTGCTATGCAGACAGGACAGGACTCAGAGGTCAGCAGCTGCCCCTCACACTCTGCCAACTGCCTGGTTGCCCTCCGAGGTGCTCAGGCATGCGGCCTGAGGGGGAGAGCTGGCTCTGAGATTCGGACAGTCACCACCTCCCACCTGGCTACAAGAAGAGGGGCTCAGCCCACAGCCACAGCCCCCCAAAGCAGAGGCATCTGCCTGCTGCTCCATTCAGCTATAGACTTGGGGAGGGCAGAGGTGATGTGTCCCAGCCCATGAAGCTTGTGGCCCCAGAGACAATCCCACTTCAGCCATGAACACACCTTCCCTGCCTCTGGGGTCCAGTATCTCTAGTGGGCTGGTGGCGGTGCCCAGATGTGTGTCCATATCTTAATCTCCAGAAAGTGACCTTATTTAGACAAGGGGGTCTTTGCAGGTACAAATTAGGGCACAGACATAAGGAGGTCAGTCTGGATTGTCTGGATGGCCCCATTCCCATGATAAGTGTCCCGATGAAAGACAGAGGGGAAGAGATGGAGGAGTGGACCCCAGAGGCAGAGCCTGGGCATGTGGCCACAGGCCAGGGCATCTGGGGCCCCAGAGGCTGCGAGAGGTGGTAAGTATCCCAAAGGGGATGAGCTCTGCCCACACCTCAAGTTTGGGTTTCAGGCCTCTGGAACTGTGAGAGAATAAATTTGTGTTGTTTTAAATCATCCTATGGGTGGTAATTTGTTACAGCGATGCAGGAAACTAACACCCATCTTATTTACATTAGGAGATTCCATGTGGCAGATCCTTGATACCCATTCTACAGGAGGATAAACCAAGGCCCAGCATTTAGGTAATGTGACCCTTGTGGCTGCTAATGGTGTAAGCAGAATCCATCCACTTCCACTGCAGGAGCCTGGGCCCTGAGTCAACCCACAGGCGGAGCAGGTTAGTGGGGAGTGGCGATGGTGTGTTCTCTGAGGAGGAGTGAGGAGGCTGGTGAGCTGCCTCAGAGGGCTACTGAGTGAAGTGTAGAAGTGGATTTGCTGAGTTGGCTTCTGGTCCTCAGGGAAACTGGGGTCTCAGGCCCCCACGCCTGGGGCTCTCTGGGTTCGGCTGACACAGGGCCCAGCCTCGTGGTGCCTGCTTGCCTGGAGTTGACAGGAAGGCCCTCCTCCTGTGGTCCTGTCTGACCACCAAGACCACCAGATTCTGTGACTTTCAGTAGCTGGAGGAGACCATGAGGGGCCACGGGGGGCTGGGCCTTGCTGGGCTGGGGAGCCAGGGGACCCCCGTGGGCTGAGACCCAGTACATGCTGTGCCTGGCCATGTTGCTAGTCCCTTTTCCAGAGAGGACAGAGGAGTAGAGGAGAGCTTCTGGGCAGAGGTGAGTGGTAACCTCTGGCCTTCCCTGCTGAGGTTCTCCCTTTTCCCTTCCATATTCTCTCTTTCTGAGCAGGCAGGTCTGTCCAGAGAGGAACTTGCACCAGGATGGGTCACACCCAGAGTCTCCGCCTTCCTGACTGAGGCTCTGATGGAACTTCTGAATGATCAGTCTCACATGATTGATTTGGGGCTTTATTTAAGGCTGTAAGGGGTTTGACTTTTATAGATGTCAGGATGGAGTATTTTGCTTGTGAATTTTTGAAAGCCAAAGGGCAGACTGTGGTCAGCAGAATAATGACCCCCAAAGGAGTCCACATCCTGATCCCCAGCACCAGTGACGTATGTAAGGTCAGGCAGTGGTGACCAAAAGGAGGCAGATTTAAAAAGGCTGCTGAACGAGGCCTTATTGAGATTTCACTCCTGGGTGGAACCCTCAGACCAGCAGAGTGGGTAAGAAGAGGGTCTGAGGAGAAGGAAGTGGGGGCTTGGCCAGACTGGAATTTGATTGGGCTTAGGGCAGGGAGGGAGGGCTGGGGACAGGAAAAGAGGTTTTCAGAGTCCCTTGTTTTACTGGAGTTGGTCGGGGCGGGGGGGGGGGGGGGGGAGCTGGCTAAGATCCAAGATTGGCCAGGAGACCTCGCTGATTGACAGGTGGTCCCATCAGGCCTGATCGGTATTTCTTTTGTGCGCGGAGATTTCTTGTTGCTTTGTTCCTTAGTCACCTGCATCTACCTAACATCCCAGCCTTTTTGATGATATAGGGCGGCTAATGGCTAGGGGCACTATGGGGAAGTGGGTGGCTCTGGGGTTGGTTCGGTGGGGAGGCGCCTGTAGGGGTGTAGGAGCGTCTGGTTGTAGGTCACTCTGGCGACTTTACCCAGGCGCTTCAGGCGAACTTGAGAAGGCAGGGAGCAATCATTAATAGCAGTTCTATTTCTAATACAGGAGTGAGAATGGGAGCCAGCCATACAATGAGGGTTGAGTTTAGCCAGCCTGGCCAAGGGTCATTTGATGGTTGCTGTTTAAGCCTTTCACCCAAACGATGAAGGATATCAACATTTTTTTTGACCAATCCAGTTTCATTGATATAGTAGCAGCCTTCTTCTTTCAGAAAGAGACAGGTTCCTCCTTTGTCTGTCATCAGAAGATCTAGGGCTCGACGGTTCTGTAATGAAACTTGGGCAATAAATGTTATTTGCCTTTGTAGGGAAGTGAGAGAGGCGGCCGATGCTTCTATTGCTTCCCGACGTTGTTGAAGCTTCTGAGTAGCGGTCACTGCATAGCCAAGTCCTCCTGCCCCCAGTGCAGAGGCAGCGAGGGAGGAGGCCAGGGAGAGTCCAACTAATACTGGTAGGAAGTCGCCCATCTTGTCCTGGGAAGGGAGGTGCTGACAAGCCATGCCAATTCAGCCTCACTGGACAGAGTTAATTGAGGGGCCAAGGTGGAAGGAACCCAAAAAGCCAAGGGCATATTGAGGCTTAGACTTTTTGTTAGGGTACCATTGCACCAGAAAAAGAACCCGGGCAGAGCAAAGGTTGGGGAAGAAACTCAAAAATATGGTCACAGGGTGCTGAACCAGAGGAAGTGTAGCAGCAGGGAAACTCCCTGAAGAGTTACGAAGAAGAGGTACTTCCTCAATGGGAATCACAGTCAATGGAGTACGATTCAAACCTATGCAGAGGAAACAGTCTGAAATGTTATTAACTTTGGATAAACTAAGAAGCTGAAGGCGCTGATGTATTAAGGCCACCCATGAGAAAGGGTCAGCTTTAGGATGGGCAACTGCATCCAACTGGTGTTGGAGTTCTCTCTCTTATTCCTGGATGGTTATGTGAATTTGAGGGAACACTTGTATATAAGTTCTCCAGATTCTGATAGAGGCTGAGGGGTGCTTGGCAAAACCCTAAGAATAAAATTAACCATCAACACCAGAAGCCCATTTCGGGTCCCATGGGTCCCAAATAGTTTTTTGGTGTATGCTCGACTCTCATAGCAAGGCTTATCTGGAAAGCATTTTTTTTTTAAGAGAGAGAGAGAATTTTTTAATATTTATTTTTCAGTTTTTGGCGGACACAACATCTTTGTTTGTATGTGGTGCTGAGGATTGAACCCGGGCCGCACGCATGCCAGGCGAGCGCGCTACCGCTTGAGCCACATCCCCAGCCCTGGAAAGCAATTCTTACATGAATTATAAGGGCACTCGCCATAGGTGTTAGGTCAGCGCTTACAAGGTTCCTCAGTTTGGTCTGATATGAAGCATAGCCTTGCTGAGCATAGGTAAGTTGAGGTGGCCCGGTTGAATCCAGTAATGTTAAGAGTGACTGTCTGATTGCAGCCAGCGGAAAGACAATCGCCTTGACCCATAAACTGAGAGCCGGTGGTGCCATCCTGTTGCCATGTCGCTTGGATGTAGAAGTGCCATCTGTGAGTTGGAATAGAAACTTGAGAGAGATTAATGATTAGTAAAAGAAGAAGAGGGTTGGCGAGAAATCTTGAGTTTGGTGGTCCCCAGCATGGTGGAAGTCCAGAACTGGACATTTGGAACAGGTGCTTTTTTAAAGCGGGAGACATGGTACCAGGGGAAGTGGCCCAAAAGCTGGGCCACCGTGGGTAGTAAGTATGATGCTATGGGGTCCTGTCCAGTGAGGTGCCAATGATTGAGGATGCAGCTCTTGAAGTAAGACTGTATCACCCGGTTGGAGATGGTCTGATTCAGTTTGTGGTTGTGCTGGGATTGAGGAAATGGATGGCGCAGGAAGACACCGGTCTGCGTGTTCCCTTAGGAGTTTATGTAGACGTGTGAGATAGAGCAGGTAGGACACAGGGGGAGGAGGAGTGACGGGAAAGCTTTGGGTGGTTAAGACAGGGCACCCATAGAGGAGCTCAAAGGGGCTCAGGTCTGAGGGGGCTCTAGGGGTTGCCCAAATTCAGGGGAGGGCCAACAGCAGGAGATTGGGCCAGAAGAGCCTGAGTTCAATAGCGAGTTTAGTGAGATGATCCTGGAGAATGCCGTTAGGTCTCTCGAACTTACCCGAGGATGGGGGTTGGTGGGGGATGTGGAGCCTCCAAGTGATGTTGAGGCCTTTGGAGACTATTGAGCAACCTGAGAAGGGAAGGCTGGACCGTTGTCTGACTGGACGGAGGTGGGAAGTTCGAACCTGGGAATGATCTGCTCAGTGAGGACGGAGGCTACGGTGTCAGCTGTTTCTCTGGAGGTAGGGAAGGCTTCTCTCCAACTGTAAGAGAGTGCTATTCCCCAAGTCACAAGCAGTTCGATCCTGTGCCAAGGCTTGCCCAAGGAGGTGGGGACTGTCCCTGAGCCCTTGGGGTAGGACTGTCCATGTCAGCTGTTGAGATGTAAAGGATGCAGGGTCTTCCCATGTGAAGGCAAAGAGGTAATGAGTCAGGATGGAGGGGCACTGTAAAGAAGGCAGCTCTAAGATCCAGGACAGTGAAGTGAGTGGTTGAAGGAGGAATATGCAAAAGAAGAATGTAAGTGTTGGCAACCACCAGGTGGAGGGAATGACCGCCTCATTAATAGGCAGAGGTCCTGGACTAAGCAATAGGCTTGTGTACCGGCAATATGGGAGTGTTGAGGGGGAGTCATAGGGATGAGTCCCTGGGAAAGTAACGGGTCTATGATGGGTTTAAGTCCCTCCTTGTGGGTTTTGGAGATGGGAAATTGGGAATGCGAAGGAAATTTAGTTTGGTGTTTCAGCTGGATACAGACTGGCTTGTGGTGGGAGGCTATGACCAGCTTGGAGATGTCCCAGACCTGGGGATCGACTAGGTCAGGGGGTACTGGCACAGTAGGTACTCTCAGGTTATTAGAGAGGAAAGGATCAGGGGCAGAAGGAGATGGGTGGTAGTATTTTTGGGGTGTAGTTGGAGCGTGGCTCCTAGTAGTTGGAGAATATCTCTGCCTAGGAGAGGAACCAGACAGGACGGAATGACCAGAAAAGAGTGTGAAAAGGTGTCCCTCCAGGGCACAGGCCAGCTTAGCAGTTCAGTTTGGGGAGGAGGGTTTGCCATCAATCCCCATAACTGAGACCTGGAAAGGAAACAGAGGCCCAGAGTGGGTAGGCAAGACAGAATAGGTACCCCCATGTCCACAAGGAAGGTTATGGACTTACTGGCTACCTGGAGTGTTACCCTGGGCTCGGCGTGGGTGATGTGGGTCCTTGAGTCCGGGCTTCTTCAGTCTTCTGTGAACCCCCAATAGTTCAAGAGAAGGGACCACCTGGCTGGTCATACCCCCACGTGGAGGCGCCGAGGAAGGGCCAGCCATGGGGCAGTCGCTCTTCCAATGTCCTGTCTGCTTACAGGTGGGGCACGGCCTGGAAGGAGGCCATGGTTTTGGTGCATCCACATTTGAAGTAAGACCCTTGCGGAGAGGAATGCTGGGTCCCCTGCGAAGCTCCCGCTTGAGCCGAAGGCCTCAGGGCCACTGCCAGGGCCTGGATTGGAGTGTTACCTTTTTCTGCAATTGAGCCTGACTGGCTAGTTCAGCGGATTCCTCCCAGGCATTATAAACTTTAAAGGCCATTTTCACCAGATCTTGGATAGGGGTCTGAGGGACCTTTTTAGCTCATTTGAGCTTTTTTTCTAGTATCATGGGCCAATTGAGTAATGAAATGGGTTACTAACGCTGTAGCCCCGGAGGGAGACTCAGGAAGGCAGTTGAGAAATACGGCTGGATTCTCAGCTGGACCCTGGGTGATTTCTCTTAGCTTATCAAAGTTAACCACCTTACTGGCACCTTATTGGAAACTACCTGCAGGCCCACCATAAGACATCGAACCATGCGGACGCAGTGACGGCGACCTTGCTGGCCATCTTGATAGTCCCAGTTGGGTTCCGTTAGGGGAACTGCTGCTTCACCTGTGGAGAGAGTCATGTCTGTCAGATGGATTTGATCAGCATGATCTCGTGCAGCCTGCTGGATGCAGACTTGCTCACTGGGGGTAGGGGTGGAGGGCAGAATGACGCAGACATCATGCCAGGTAAGATCGTAAGTCTGGGAGAGGCATTGGAATGCCTTAATATAAGTAGAGGAGTCAGCAGAGAAGAACCCAGGTGCTTTTCAATCTGGGAAAGATCTTGAAGTGAGAATGGACGTGTACTCGGACCATCCCTTCAGCACCAGCCACTTCCCTGAGAGGACAAAAGAGCTTTGGGTTATCTAGCAAGAGGGTCTGGTGGGACCGGGTGTGGGCACTGACAGGAGAAGAGAGGGGTGAGTGGGTGGAGGTAATCATGGCTGCAGGAGAGGAGGGAGAAGAGGAGGGGCAGGGTCCTGGAATGGGGGAGGGGGAGCTGTGGTAGCAGGAGGAGGGGGAGACGAGGGTGCAGGTAGGGGAGGGGAGGAGGGAGAGGATTGGCCTGGGTAGGGAGGGGGAATTTGGGAATGTGTGGCCGAGAGCGGCTTGGGTGGATCTGAGAATGTGGAAGGAGAGGTTAAAGAACAATGGAGAGGGTTTTGGGATTTTCCCTGGCAAGGAAGACTTGAGCCATAGACAGATAGAACAGAGCAAATATCCCCAAAAGCCTGAATGTAAGGGACTTGTACCCACTTCCCTGCCCGGTGGCAGAAACTATCCAAATCAGTGAGGACTTGGAAGTCAAAAGTTCCTTCTGGGGGCCATTTTGACCCACTCTCCAGTTTTTATTGGGGCCACGCCACAGTGGAGTAAAAGACCAGGTGTCTATGGTGTAGGTCTTGAGGGAGTCCCAGTTTGGCAAAATTTGAGTATAAACATCCCAGAGGAGTTTTGGGGTCTGAGGAGGATGTGGTGTTTCACATGACCTTCTGGCACCCTCAGGGGTGAGTGGGAGTAGAAAAAGGCATCCCAAATTCTTTTCACACTCACCCCAGGAATGGATAAGGGCTGGGCGGGGGTTGAGGCATCCCTGCAACCCACCAGGGGCCCAGATGTATTGGAGTGGCTCACAGGAGGACTGGGACACCTCCACAGTTCCCGGAGCCTTGAGTGGAATGGGTGGGGGTCTAGGGCTCGCGTGACTTACATATAGACCTCGAGGACAGAAAGGGGCTGGAAGTTCAGGGGAAATGGGGCCGGATGAAGGGAGAGGAAAAAAAAGGGCAGCTTAGGAATCTCCCGATTCATTTGAAGGTTGGAGGGTGGCTCTCAATCCCTTTTGGGAGAAGCCCGAAAATCCCTCCCGGGTTTTAGCACCAGATTTAAGGTCAGGCAGCAGTGACCAAAAGGCGGCAGATTTAAAAAGGCCGCTGAATGAGGCTTTATTGAGATTTTGCTCCTGGAGGGAACCCTGAGACCAGCAGAGTGGGTAAGAAGAGGGTCTGAGGAGAAGGAAGTGGGGCTTGACCACACTGGAATTTTGGTTGGGCTTGGGGCAGGAAGGGAGGGCTGGGGACAGAAAAAGGGGTTTTTAGAGTCCCTTGTCCTACTGGAGTTGGTCCAGGGGAGCTGGCTAAGATCCAGGACTGGCCAGGAGACCTGGCTGATTGACACCATCGGTGCCTCATCGGTGTTTCTTTTATGCGTGAGGGTTGCTGGGTGCTTTGTTCCTTAGTCACCTACATCAACCTGACAAAGTACTTCATGGTAGGTCACAGGGGTCTGCAGGTGTGGTTAAGGTCCTTGAGGTGGGGGGGGGGAGGTCTCCAGCTGGGTCCGATCAATCATGAGACCCTCACAGGAAGGGGCAGCCCTTCGGCGTCTGAGTTGTGGCCTGGTGGCAGGAGAAGAGGTCAAATGATGACACAGGGGTCTGTAAAGAGGAGGAGGGAGGGGCCAGGAGGCAGAAATGTGGGCAGCCTCGAGGAGAGGCCAGGAAGTAGCTTTGGCCCCGGAGCTGCTGGAGGTAGGTAAGGCTGCTGATACCTCCAGTTAGTTCAGTGAGACCCATCTTGGACTTCTGATCTCCAGAATGGTAAGACAACAGACTTGTACTTTTTGGTTTTTTAAAATTTGTTTGTTTGGTTCTTGGGATGAAACCCAGGGCCTGGCACATGCTAGATAAGTGCTCTACTACTGAGCTGTACCCCACCCCTTATTCAGTTTTTTTGAGACAGGGTCTCACCAAGTTGCCCAGGATGGCTTTGAACCTGGGATCCTCCTGCCTCAGCCTCCTAAGTTGCTGTGGCTACAGACTGGAGCACTGTGTCCAGCAAGATTTGTGTTGTTTTAAAACACAAAATCTGTGGTGCTTGTTAAAGCAACAATGAAAAATCAACACAGGGTGTGTGATGGAGATGCAATTGAGTCCAGCAGCAGACAGAGCTGGGAACCACTGCCCAGACCAGGCCACTTGGAGGCCACTGGAGGCCTTAGCAAGGGCATTTTTGTGGCATAGGGGAGATAAAGTCAGGGAAGACGAGGAGGAGGGTGGAGGCTGCAAGATTATCTGCCAGGAGAGGACCAGGGGTTCTAGTCCTGCCGCGGGGGCCAGGTCCAGCCGTCTCTGCAGAGAGGGCCAGGGTGGGCGGTGCCTGGAGGGAGCACGTGGAAATTCTTTTCTGATTGCTTCTGTTTTCTCAGTGAAATGGAAAACGATTGTATTTTTCACTTGGGAAAAGTGCTGAGCAGGCTGAAGGGATGCATGGAGGCGGAGAGCAGGGGAACGTCCCACATGCAGCTTCATCAGTGTTTGGTCAGAGAAATGGTATACACCCCCCAGTTTATTTTAAATTAGACAAACACCCAGAGCCCACCTGCTGCTGGAGGGTCGGCCCAAGGCTGTCTGGGGGCTCTCAGTGCTGAGGTCAGCTCTGTTTCACATTCCTGAAGTGTGAAGGGCGGAGCACGGCCCTGGGCAAGCTGCTCCGTGGAGCTGCTCCAGGGTCAGTGATCCCGTCTGAACATCTGCTGGTGCTTGTGGAACGCAAGTCAGGCTGTGCCGCCTACTGCCCTGAGAGGGCCTTGCGCCCCACAGACCTGGTGATGCATGAGTCACTGCCAGCCCTGACCAGACCCCAGATCACATTGCCGCCTGCCTGTATGGGGCACAGCCAGACTGACAACAAGGGCCGAGGCTCCCCAGGAGCTTGTCCCTGAGGCCAGCTGTGAGGGCGGCATGCCCTGCCTCCCATCCTCTCCTGGCCAGATGCCCCGTGCCTCTCTGGTCTGTCTGTCCACTGAGGCCTGTCTCACTTCTCTCCTGGTGCCCCCGAGCACATCAAAGCTAACTCTTCCACCCACCATGAGTCACATTCCACACCCCCGTGGGAGAGGCAACTCACAGCACTGTGTTCTATTCCTTGAATCCATCTGGGGCCAGTTTAGAATCCCATTCTTCTGGGGTGTTGGAAATGTGAGGCTCAGGCTTTGGGAGGGTGCTGCCTGGCCTCTCCCAGGGTCCCCTCCTCCCAGGCTGCCTCAAGGCCCCACCCACAGGCAGCTCTGTTGACCTACTTGCCCGGGTCTGAGCTCTGCCCCGCACTGCACTGCAGGCCTCTTGGTTTCCTGAGGGGCACGACTCTGTCCACTGCTCTGGACGCATCTGCAGGCCTAGAATGATGGTCCACATAGGTGAGAAGGAGGGCCAAGGAGCACTCACTGACCTCAAGAACCTCATTCCGTCTCACCTTGGAAGCCAGGAAACAGAAGTCTGGTGTTGGCCATGGCTGATACCTGGCAGAATAAGGCCCTGTTTTCAGTCACAGTGAAACAGTTCTTCGAGTCTATAGCATCTTAGCACATCTGTCCTGCTGCCCACCCACTGTCCAGCTGTCCAGCTGTCCAGTGTCTCTGCCTCCATTTCCACCCTTCATTTGGTGAGATCTTCACACACATACCCTCAGTCCCTGGCAGTGCTGTGTCTGTCTGACCTGCAGCCTTGCTCACCTTGACCCCACTGACCCCTCAGTCCCACCTCTGCTTGTCTGGCCTTTCCATGTTTCTGCCCCTGCTGGATGCCCTCTGGGGTTAGGGCCTCCCTCCCTCGTGGTGGCCTTTCCCCCAGGCACACAAAGTGCACAAATGCAGTGTCCTCGTAGCCTGCTGGGCATCTGCAGGGAGGTGGAGCTACACTGCTGGGGGGCCAGACCTTGCTTCTGCTTCCTAACTAGGGTGGCTGGAGGCCCGGAGAGAGTGACCCATGTGGGGCACCGGTGGGTGAAGATGTGGTCAGTAGTGACGGTGGAACCCGCAAGCTGAGCCAGCCTCCCTTATGCCAGGCGCCACCTTCACCTCCTTGCCAGGCAGCTGCCTCTGAGGCGGGACAGTGGACAGCCAGTGTGGGACTGGAGGAGGGGTCAAGCACCTTATGGGTGTCTATTTGGAAGCAGGAGGCCTTTGTGCTTTCTCCTGGGCCACACCCTGGCTGGGGTGGTCTCCTTCCCACATACCTAGGCACCCAGGCCATGAGGAGCTGCTCCTCCCAGGGCCACAGGCCCCCAGCCTGCCCCATACCATAACCTCACAGAGTCAGGGAGGGACAGACCACGGGGTCAAGGGAGTTTTGGCCAGAGGGGCAGCCCTGCCTGTTCATTCTGAGAATGTGACCCCAGAAAGAGGCCTCTGGCCCTGCTGCCAGCACCTCCAGGCAGCAGAGGAGCACGCCTGGCACCGTGACGTAAGCTCGCGAACATTCATGACGAACCTCGATTCCACAGTTACTCCCAGGACCAAATGGTCTCACTGGAGACAGAATGTTCTGGATGGTGTTCCCCCATCAGGCGACAAGTACTTGGCTCAAGAGTGGGACAGACAACGGAGTCTGTCATTTCAGCAACTCAGGAGGCTGAGGCAGGAAGATTGTAAGTTCAAGGCTAGCCTCAGCAACTTAGTGAGACCTTGTCTCTAAAATAAAAAGGGCTGGTCTGGGGCTGTCGCTCAGCAGTAGAGCGCTCTCCTGGTATGTGCAAGGCCCTGGGTTTGATCCTCAGCACATAAAAATAAATAAATAAAGGTATTGTGTCCAATTACAACTAAAAAAATAAAATAAAATAAAAAGGGCTTGGGGTACAGTTTAGCGGTGGACACTGGTGCCTCTGTTCTGGGCAGGCCCAGCACTGTGTCTATCCTGCTGATTTTGGGAGCAGCGGCCCCAGAGCAGCTCCTTCCCTCTACATCTGTCACCTGCCCTGTCCTCCTGAGCTGGGAGCAGAGGGGGAAGCACGCTTAGCCAGGACACACAGTTGATAAACTCGTGTGTGTGTTCCTCAAGATGCTTCAGAGAAAAGCATCCCAGAAGGATAGGGGTGGACAGGACATGGGCTGTGGCTGCCCCCTCCAGGGGGGCTGTGTGGAGGTGGGTAGGGGCTTTGGCCCTGGAGTGGGGGCTGTTTCTCACAGACTTTTTTCCTGTCTAACCCAGTGAAAACACTTGGGTTCCACCTGAGAACAAGCCAGTTTACTGGGGCTGACACTCTTTCCCAGAGGCCTGTGCTGGGAGACAGGGGGCCCTCCCTGGTTATGGGAGCATGCCTGTGGGCTCTGCCTCTATGCGTGTGACACCAAAGCCCAGGAAGGGGGTCTTGTGCCCCTCCCTGCAGGTCCAGTGATGCCCCAGAAGCCTGCCTGTGCTCTGCCAGTTATTCCTTGTGGGAGGTCCCTCCAGGGTGAGCCCAGGACAGGAGTGGGCTCCCTAGCTGCCCCTAGGTTTTCTAACCTCCTCTCAGTCCCCTGGGGGGCTGTCCTCTAAGGACAGTGAATGTTTCTATGCCTACCCAAGAGGGCTCAGCCCTTCACAGGAGGTAAGGTCTTGCTGCCACTGGCTGAGACTCATTTTGGGGCCAGGTTCAAGGACAAAGGGGTCGCCAAGGAGGCTCCAGGGTCCCACAAGAACACTGATGCCACCTTCTTCCTGCTGCTGTCACTGTGCCCACTGGAGCACAGAGCTGCAAGGTGCGCAAGCTTTCCAGCTCTGGGTTGCTGATCACGGCCAGTTTGGGGGCAGCAGGCTGGGAGCATCAGCAGGCCTTTGAACTGGGTATATCAGGGAGGAGATCTGAGACTGAGGAATGGGCCAAGGTTGAGGTCCACAAAGAGCCCAAGCATGAAAAGGGGCTGTTCCCTGAGTTGGGGCAGAGCCACCTCCGGGGACAGGCTATGTGTGGAGACCCCGCTCCGATTTAGGCTGGACAGCTGAGAAACTTTCCAGATGGTGGGTCACTAAGCCCTGGGAGCTGAGGAATGGGAGGGACCCAGGTGTCCGAGGTAGGTGGCTGAGCTATGCTCGCACACCAGGGCCTGGAGGAGCTACTACCCTGACAGTGCTTCACCAGGCAAGGGGTCCCCTGGTCCTCTGGGCCCCGGAATTTGAGATATACTCTGTGTAGGAACTTGGGTAAATTTGGATTCAGCCGGAGTCTGTTTGTTGGAATTCCAGGCAGTGGGCTGGTGCTGGCCGCACCACAGGGAGGCTTGGCTCCAGGAACAGGGCTGCCAGCAGGCTCCTCCTGTAGGGCATGGCAGGCCAGGGTTGGCTGGAGGGCTGCCCGAGCCTGGCACCCATTTGGGCCATAGGGCGGAGGCTCCCATGGCTGGTGATGCCACAGGACAGAGCCTGGGCTCTGGGGCCCTCTGCTCCCACCCAGGAGGTTCCTGGCCTGGCTGCTGGCCTGGGGTACATTCCTGAACTCATACCTTGGACCTCCCAGCTCCTTACTGCCCCTTGGTCTTGGCCCTGGGGGAACTGGGGCGTGTATCTTTTGGAAATGACTCCGATTTGTGGTCATCCTTGGTAGACATGTCCCCTACTAGGGATGAGAGCTCTCCCTGGGCCTTGGTTTAGGGAGGAAAATGGGCTCAGGCCCATGTTAACCTAAATAGTGTTTTGTTCTATAAGTTCCAGAGTCATATTTGAGGCTGAGCTCGGCTCCTGCCTGCCTATGGTGGCTCTGAGATTCAGGGCTTCCTTTCTGAGAACATTCCAGTAAGGCACCCTGGGCACACCCGACACGCTCACCTGCTGAGCTGCAGGAAGAGTGCTGAGGGGTCTGTGGGAAAGAACAGGCCTCCTCCTGTGAACCTGGGCGCATGCCCTCACTCAGTGCCCCCCTCCCGCATTTGTGGTTCCTTCTGACCTTATCCCCCCCAGGGATCCCCACCCAGCCTCAGGCTGGGCCCAGTGCTCAGAGCCCTGGGCCTGGCCCTAACACCAGCTTTGCCCCAGGGCCAAGGGGGCTCTGTCCAATCTGCTGCTGTACCCTCGAGGGGCATCCAGGCAGGTGGGGACAAGGAAACCTCAGCATGAGGTCAGGGTGCCAGGGAGAGGTCCCCAACAGACCTAGTGCCTTGCAGGAGGCCCTAGCTCCAGCCACAGGGTGCTGCAGCTAACGCTCATGGGTCCCGGCCCGAGTACAGGTCAGGTCCTGGTGGGGACGCCATGGAAAACAAGCAGTGAACACATTATGTCGGTACCTCGTGTCTTGTCTGGGAAGGAGAAGAGGAGAAACGCTTTGTGAGAAAACATCCGGGTGGGGCCGGGCAGTGGGGTGTGTGGCCTTTGTGGGGTCGGCCCCTAGTCAAGGCCTTGAGGCCTCTGTGACCAAGTTGAGGGTTGTGGGTGGGTTTCATGAGGCCACTGGGCCATAGGGCGAGTGGCTCCAGGCGACATGGGAGCCGGGCAGTGGCTGGGTGTCCACAGCAATTCTGTGGCTGCATGTGGGGTCAGTGGCAGGGGACAGCTTCCAGAAGTGTCCTTGGTCTAGCTGGGAGCTGGGGGAGGAGGAGGATTCCTCCCACTGTCACATGAGCTCAGGAGGCACAGGGCCCTTCCTCGCCTCCCAATCCTATGGTGTGGTGAGGAGGCCAGCACGGGGCAGCGGGATGGCCTCACTGTAGAACAGCACCCTCTGCCTCCCTATGCAGCCCATGCTCCCTTCCAGGCGTGGCTGCAGCCCAAGAGGGCCCCGTGGTGCGAGGGTGGAAATGTGGAACAAGCTCCTGATTGTTTCCCAGGGAGGGGCCCCCCTAGACCTCACTTGCTGATTCTTGAGACAGGAGCCCCACCCAGCTGCCCACCATCTACCCCCAAATGATCCCTCTGCAAATTTTACAGGCATCTGGATCAAATAACCAGCTCATATCGCATATGAAATTAGAGGCTGAGCTCTCCAGAAGGCAGAGGCCGCTGCGACTCATTCCAATACAATGTTTGCAGGGGGCTGTAGCTCACTGGGAGACAACGCTGCCCACGCGCAGGAAGCTGGAGTCTGAATGGGTGGGGGAGGAGCCATTGGTGAAATCCAGGGTTGGGGGCCACCCTGAAACAAAGCAGGAATGGGCTGTGATAGAGAGTGGGAGGTGCCACAGAGAGGAGCAGATCTCCCAACCTCTGTAGGACCTCCCCCCAGCACCCTGTTTCTCCACCAGGCTGTGGGGCCCATGTTGGGTCCGGGCCAGACAGCTTCACCAATTCCCCACACACAGCCCCTTGGGGCAGTGGCACCAGGTCTGCAGGCTGGATGGCCTTCTAGGCCACCACCTTCCCTGTGAGGAGTGGTTCTCCAGGTGGGGGAACTCCAGGGGCCGGGTGACTGGGCCCCCTTCTCATACCAGCTGTGAGCCACGGACTTCACAGGATGTCTCTAGGCAGGGCTGGGGTCTCAGGACACCTGCACCAAACCCAACAGACTCCAATTCACCTTTCAAAAGGCTGCTTCTGTGCACAGCTCTGCACAGGTGTGGGAGTGGCCTTCCCTCACCAACCCACACTAGGGTTTGTCACTTCTCATTTCAGTACTTAATGGGGAGGCTGGATACTTTGTTGTGTTCTCTAGTTTGTTTTGATACCTTTTTCTCTTCTCATCTGTTGCCACTTTTCTACTAGGTTGTCTGTTTTTGCTTATGACTTGTGGGAGGTGATGAGCTTCATTGCTTTGCATTTATATGCAAATACTATTTTACCTCCAAATGCTACCTTTTTCACCACTAGAAGTCTTTAGGTTTCACCCTATCAATGGTTCCCTTAGGGCTTTGTGTCTTGCATCCTGCCTGCCTCTCAAGAGTGCTCAGATCTGTTCTGGTCTCCTAGTGCTTTTATGATTTTTGCTTTTTGTCCTTAATCTATCCAAGTTTATTTCTGTGATGGGGTGAGACAGAATGGAACCATTTTCCCACATTAAACCTTAGATATCTTGAGCCCTGGAGGACACAAATTATAGCCTAGGGGCCTGGAGGACTCTGGAGCCAGCTTCCTGGGCTGGAGTCCAGCCCCGCCCTCATGTCCGGCTGTTCTTTGGTTGCTGACCCTCCGTTTATTCTTCTCCAAATGGATGGTGTGCAGAGGAGAACACCTTGCTGTACACACAGACCTGTTATAGCCCTAGGAATGCAGCAGGCTGGGGGTCCTCCTCCAGCCAGTTCCTGGTCCCCTCTAGCAGAGAGGGGGGTCAGGGTAGGGTCCCAGGGGAAGGAACCCAATCCTCAAAGCCTTCAGGTGACCAGCACTCTGCTCAGCACTCGTTCACTCTGGCGCCCTGGGATGAAGACAACCCTTGGCTGCCTAGGCTTCTGGGAAGACAGTCTTAGTGTGGCCATGTCCAGCCAGACTGTCAAGGAGAGGGCATGGGGCAGGGGCAGAGATGACTGGCATAGTTTGCAACTTTCTTCCCTGTGAAGTGGGGCCCAGAGCACCCACCTTCCTTCTCTGGGCCGGAGAAGGAAAAGCCACGCCTGCTTTCCCCAGGAGGCTGATGCTGGGGGCTGGAGGCACTGCCTGGCCACCTTTCCCAGCTCTAACTCCAAGGGACACCTGAAAGGAGGCCCTTCAGCTGGTGGGCCCTGTCTCTGCAGCCCTTCCTTCTCCTTGCCCTGTCCCTCCCAGATCTGTGGGGCTGCCTCCAAACAGTCCTCCCTCAGTGCTGGTCCTGATGCTCATGAAGCCCCTCCATTGGCCCCGCCCCTGCCCTGTCCTGCTCCAGCTGTGATAGCCACTGGGCTGAAGGTAGCAGCCATGATCCTGGCAGTTGGTAAGTAATGGTTGCTAATTTAAGAAAAGCAAGATAACTCTGGGCTGGCCCTGAGTGGGTGCTATGGAAGTGGTGCTGCTGACCAGGCCAGGGATGAGTCCTGCTGCCTCCTGGCCACTGCAGCCTCGAGCAGGAGGCACAGGTCTGCCTGGCTGCACACCCCACCCTAGCAGCCTACTGCCCTCAATACTGCCAGTGGAGGACGACTCGCTGGGGTCCTAGGAGAGGCCATCCCTGTGGCCAGCAGGCCGGCCCACCCCCACAGTGACGTCAGCTGCTGGCTCCTCCAGAGGGCAGCCACCGCTAGGAGACAGGCACAGAGATCAGTGCCAGCACAAAACACTCCCCTCCAGCATTTCCAGGGTGGGGGTGGAATGTGTGTGGGGGGTGAGTGTTAAAGAGACAGAGTGCTTTCTCACCATGGGTTTGCTGATTCTCCAGAAGGGCCTAAGCTTGGAGCCTCCACTCTTTCAGAGTGAGTGCATTTGAGCCTGACTTGCACTTCCAACCTCACTGACTCCCACAGACTCTGGAGGCCAGTTCTGCTGAGCTGGGCACTTGTAACACCTTCCTGCACTGAGCTGATGCCTTCCTCGTATGAGAAATACATAATTCAGCTAAAAATAGCCCTCAGATCGGATGTGATGCTGCCCCAGCTGTCACAGGAAACATGTGAGTCAGCTTCATCCTCAGACACGGCAATGTGGGGATGACCAATGGTCTTTGGACTCATCCTGGGTGGCTTGGGCCAGGTGGACCCCCACCTTACCCCCAGGCCCAGCCCCAGCCCCAGCAAAGACCCTGGGGAAGAGATGAAGACCTTCTTGCCAACCAGAGAGCTGGCTCCAAGGACAGCTCAGTGGCAGCTCCTCCACTTAGGCTGGCTTGCTTGTGGGCCTGTGTCCAGCCTCACCCTGGCAGGAAGTGGTAGGTGTTGCCTGGAGAACTGGGCACAGCACAGTCTCTTTTTCTTGTGAAGAATCGAGACCTAGGTGGTCACAGAAATTTCACACCCATCATATATGGTTGCCAAGACTCAGTGTTCACAGTTCACATGTTTAGGAGCTGCTGGGGTTCATTCTGACTCAGCAGAGCAGGAGTCAAGGCCGACGCAACCCGGAACAGCCTCAGAGGCTCCGGGAGGACTGAGTGCAGCAGGCCCCTTGGCATCATTCAGTTACCACAGGGAGGGACTGGGTCCTAGATGCTGGCACAGTTTCCAAGGGATGTGCACCAGCAGCCTGCCCTGATTTGGGGGTTCAGGTCCACGGGTGCAAGGCAAGTCATGTGTTTCCACAGGAATATCCTTAGCACTACCTGATCTCAGGTTTCTGTTGCTAGAGTAGGAGGTGGGGAAGAGCCCAGAGAGGGTAAGTGCAGCTCAAGACAGCCAGTTGTCTGTGGAGTCAGGATGTAAATGTCAGCACAAGGCTCCTGCGGGACATGCCAGGCTGCCAGCAACCACCGAGGAAGGCTGCACGGGCCAGGGCACCTCCCTGAGGAGTCTGCACTAGGCTGGACTTCCTGCCTTGCCCATGGGTCCCTCCTGGCTGGGCAGTTGCCTGTGGTGAGCAGAAGTAAACTGGTTTGGGGACAGACTGTGCCCTTTCCAGGAACCCCCCCAAACAAAAGCCTGGTGGGATTTTACAGATACTCAAAAGTGCATTCCTTTTTACATATTGGAGCCAATGAAAGTTATTTACCCCCAGTTTCAATATTTTCATAGGTCCTTAGAAGCTTGCCAAGCTGGTGCCTTGAGCTGTAGGATCTGATGGGTACAAGAACAGAAGTTCCAGACCCTTTTCCTGGGGCGAGGCTCCCAGAGGGTGGGAGAAGAGCCTGCCCTGTTCACTCAGCCTGGCCAAGGGAGCCAGGGGCAGCAGCAGCCTAGCCCCAGGTGCTGTGTGCTCACACACTCACACAACCCACATGCATGCATACACACGCTTTCCTCTGTGCACATGCATACATGTGTGTACACACATGCTCCACATGCTCCTTCTGACATCCACACACATGGCTTGAGGCCACTGCCTTCATGTTCCCCTCACCTGGCCGTGGGACCCAGAAGGTGTGCCCTGGCTATTTGGTGGCATAGATGAATTAACTCATCGTGGCCTAAAGACAGGCCAGAGCTCTGTGTGGGCAGAGAGGGGATGGAGCCAGCATGATGGGGATGGGCGGTCGATTCGGAGGGGCTCTGCCTATGGATGGCTCCTGAGTCCCTTCTTTATGCCAGACCCTCTCACACAGCCCCCCAAAGG
This sequence comes from Marmota flaviventris, assembly GCF_047511675.1. NCBI lineage: Eukaryota > Metazoa > Chordata > Mammalia > Rodentia > Sciuridae > Marmota > Marmota flaviventris. Next base: position 78,206,059 of record NC_092514.1, read on the forward strand.
GGTATGGGATGGACTTACTGTCCCTAACAGAGAGATTCAACTATTTCCCAAATGTACAGGTGCAGCCAGGATCTGAGGCAGTGGCTCTGCTCTCTACCTCCCACTCCCGGACCCAACCCTTCATCAGACCGGTCCTCTGGCTCCCTGGTTCTCCCCCCACCACCACGCCCTCTCTGACCACCCCCACCCCGCCCCCCTCCTCCAACAGCTCCACGACCACGCCCACTTCCCACCCCTCCCGATCTCTGGCCACGCCTCCACTCCCACCATCCCTCCTCCTCCCTGTCTTGCCTCCACTCCCTGCAGGCTCCTCACATCTCTTCTATCTGGCTGTTCCGTGGATGAATTTCCTTACGTCGTCGTAGGACACCAATTGGTGAACAGAGACTTGGAGAACTGGCTGCTGATATGACACTTGGTGTCAGGAGTGTCAGGAACAAAAGAGTAAAAAGACATCCCAGCACTCAAGGTTGTGGACATTTGGGGTGCTGACACTGTTTTCTGCTCTCATATCCCTCCCCAGATTCTCCCAAATCCAGGCCCCTGGACATAGAGGGCACCTTCAGGGTGTGAGTGCCTCATAAGTACCAGTAACTGAGTGTGCTGCTCAAGTGCAGATCTGTGGTCACCACAGGCTGCCATCTACTCTGACCCCTGCAGGGCAGCATCTCCAGCAGATGAAGACATGAGGCCTGTTCCTAGCCTGACTTTGGAAAGGTCTGGGGCATCAGGCCTGATGACATCCATTGTACAGATGAAGAAACAGGCTAGAGAGGTTGAGGGACTGGGCCACTGTCCTTCTGGCACCTTACTCTGCTTAGGGCACACTGGAGCCTGGGAGGTGACCCTCTGCACAGTCTGGCTTCTGTCTGAAGTGACTACAGCTATTGACACCTCTGTGCAGGGCTGTCAGTGGGTAATCATGATCCCAGGCCCTGCTGACAACTGGGCATTCAGACAGCATTTGTCTCCCTCTAATTGGTGCTAGATCAGGTCCCTACAAGGGGGAAGGCTGCTTGTCAACAATAAGGACCTAGACTGGAGCCCCCAGCAGCTCAGGTAGGAGTGGTGGGGGAGCCTGGGGCTGACCTTTAGTGGTTAGCAGCCGCCTCAGCCGAGGCTGGGCCACAGACCCTCCTCTGCCTTTTGAGAGCTTTCATTGTGGGCTCTGTACAGTCCCCAAGGAGTAGGGCTGGCTCCACTACCCTGGCCTCCTCAGTGGGCCTCCTCAGTGGGCCTCCTCGGTGGGCCTTAGTACTGGCTCAGCATTCTGAGAGCCCTTCAGACATGCCTGGGGACTCCCGGAGCAAGAACAGCAAGGCCTAGTGGTGCCAACCCCCTTCTGGTTACCTGGGTGCAGAGGTCTTGAGGTGAGGTCCTCTAGGGAGTCTCTCTGCACTATAACAAGGTCCAGTGAGACTTGGCTTCTGCCAAACTCATTTGGACTGACGACAGCCTTTAATAGAAATCAGTGCTGCATGTCCTACCAACAGCCTACCCACCTTCTACAGAAGGTCAGGCCAAGTGGCTACTGGCTTCTATTAACCTGATGGGGAGCAGATGGGGAGAATCTTCCGGGAAAGTGTGGGGAGTGTCTAGGAGGAAAAGGGGATCAAGTGATGGAGGGTCAAGTGGGTTACGACCCCTGACTCACATCTGCCTATAGGAGCCTGGACTTTCTCCTGGCATAAACAGAGCCAGCCGGCCATGCTCATCCCTGAGAACACATGGATCCGAGGTCTGAGAAGGTCTCCCACAGCAGATGGTCAGGCTGGGGTCAACTTGTTGTCCACTGGGTACATTTGGAGCACACTTGCAGGCTTCCTGCCTGAATTTAGCCCTCTGGGACTGTCCTGCTCACAGCCTGCTCTGCACCCGGACATGTCTCTGTTTGTAAGTCACACACAGGGTTTCTCTATCATAGCAGGGTCCTACAGGGGACCTCTGCCCCACACCTCCCATCTGATCTGATTTTAAATACAAGTCTGACATCACAGGGCCTATGGCTCAGTTCCTGCTCCCAGGAATAGTGGTAGGCTTGACAGTTGTGTGTCAGGGCCCACCTTGGTCTGGCTTGGAGCCACTTCATGCACCATCCATGGCCTGCGAGTGCCCATGTTCCTATGCTTCCCACAACACACCGAGAGTGCTCTGTGGTCACCACTTCTCACATTGTCTGTGTGGGGAGGGTGGCTGAGCCCCCTGTGGCCAGGGATCACCCTGTGCTAAACTCTCATGAGGGGGCTTATAAGCTCAAATCTTAAAGAACGAGCGTATCCTACCGGCTGGAGGTGACACGTCCCAAGGAGGACAGACAAGGTGGGGTTCTAGGAGCTAGCCCCTTGTCAGCTCAAAAAGAGAGGCTTGAGGGATCAGATCTGGCTGTGGGGCGCAGGGCTGGCTTGCCCGCAGCATGGGCAAAGCCTCAATGTGGCAACCCTCTGAGAACAGGGCTGAGTGGGGAGGATATGGAGCCTCTTGGGTTGAGTCATCCTGGCTGGAGGGAGCTTGGCCACATGATTCCACGTTGGAGGGACATGGAGGTTGTACTGAATGAGAACCACCTCAGCCCCCTGGGTGAGGTGTCTAATGCTGCCCTGAAAGTGAAGGAGCTTTTGGGTCCAGACCCTGGGTATCCTGGGATGGGCAGATTGGCATGGATGGCCCAGGTATGAAGTCCTCAGGAGAGAAGGACAGAGAAAAATAAGGGAAGAGCGGCACGACCTCATATCTAGGTGAGACATCCTAAGAAGAGATCAGCTGAGAGACATGGGGAGGGGCCACCACCTCAGCCCCCTAGGTCAGATGTCCTAAGGACAGAGCAGCTGAGGATAGGAGGAGGAGATGTCACCTCAGCCCCCTAGGTGAGATGTCCTAAGGATGGAGGGGCTAACAGACATGGGGAGGGGCCACCACCTCAGCTCCCTAGGTCAGATGTCCTAAGGACAGAGCAGCTGAGGATAGGAGGAGGAGATGTCACCTCAGCCCCCTAGGTGAGGTGTCCTAAGGATGGAGGGGCTAACAGACATGGGGAGGGGACACCACCTCAGCCCCCTAGGTCAGATGTCTTAAGGACAGAGCAGCTGAGGATAGGAGGAGGAGATGTCACCTCAGCTCCCTGCTCAGTAGATGCAGAAGCCCTATCCGGAGAGGCCCCCTGTCCATTGAGGACCCCCGGGAAACATGTGGCCAGCTCGTTTCCTCTGTCCTGTGGACTCTTGGGGTGGTGCTGGTTGCCCACTGTGGCAAGGATGATGACCTTTACTTCATCTGAGAAGAAATCAGCTCTTGTCCCAGTGGTCAGCTCCAATGTCTCCTGGAACTGCTGCCAGTGTTCGTGTCCATGGCACCTGGGCCTCCCAACAGGCTCGTGGTGGACTCTCAGCCTAGCTCAGGGATGAGTCAGAACGGTGGGGGAAGGAAGGTTAGGCACTAGGACTTCCATGTCGAAGATGATCCTGAGGTCAGAGGAGCCCCTTCACCTTCAGCAGGAAGTGGGTCCTTGGCTGGGTGGTGGTGAAGCCCACCAGCCAGGGCCCTGCCATGGGACAGATGCCTTTTGTCCAGGTAATGGGCAAAGTGGCCTCAGCCACCAGGCCCTCCTCCACATGTCACTGGTTCAGTAGGACAGGATGGAGTTCTGTCTGAGGGCAGCTCCCTAGTCCAGCAGGGGCCTTGACACCTCTGTGTGCAGATGCTTGGTGTTCCCCATGGACAGGGAACATGCCTGGAACCAGGTGGTATCTGCCTAAATGTCAGAGCCTAGGGGAGAGATGAAGCCACTGGCTCAGAGAGGTGCAGGAACACAAGGCATCCATACACTCAGTGGGACGCCCCAGCAACCTCAGCAGCAAGGTGCTCACACACCTCACATGCCATATTACATGCAGTGCTCACCAGAGAATGCACCACATCATACACAGTGCTTGCACACATCACATGTCACATCATACTCAGTGCTCACCAGAAAACACGCCACATGGCACTTTGCTCATCAGAGAACACACTACATCATACACAGTGTTCACACAAACATGGTACAGCACCTGCAGTGTTTACACGCTTACTGGTAGATACACGCCCTCATGCTGCACACAGCCTTGGTTGGTGGGTGCGCAAAAGGTCAAGACTCCAGGGAAACTGAGACCATGAGATGGGAGCAGAATTGACAGGAAGATCATCAGTGAATCCCAGTGGATGCACCCTACCTGCAAGGGCCTCCTGTGCTGAGCGGTATGTGCCCTGATCCCACTCCTAGCTCAGCTTCTGCTTCTTGGTCCTGAAGCCAGCATCAGAGGCCGGCCAGGGAGCCTGAGTTGACCCACCAGAAGCATCAGCCCTTAATGTGCATGAAGGAAAAGAAAACTGGGGAAGTGGTAGGTGGGTGGTGGGGAGTGGCCCAAGTTCCAGCCTCCCCTGACGCCCTCCCATGGCCCCACCGCTCCCTGTGTGTAGCCCGACACTGGCCTTGAGCCCAGACCTGTGTGCCACGAGGAAGTCTCAGGACGGTGGGGCTGCAGAGACCGAGGGCCCCTGGGAGAGCCTGCCTTGGCCCCTAGAGCAGGCTGCAGTGCCACCTGCTGGTCATAGGGAGCCTGGCACCCTCGTCTTCCCCGGCCCAGGGTGTCCATCCCAGCGAGGGGACACCATCCCTCCATCTGCTCCATCTCTGTGGAGCCCCAAGATCAGGTGGCTCCAGCTCTCTGCGTTTAGTAAGCTGAAATTTGTGACGGTATGGGCGTAGGTACCAGGCTGCCAGGGCCAGAGCTGGCCTCTGCTACTAGAGAGCAGGAGGTGCAGAGGCCCCTGGAGGGGGGTGAGCACAGGAGGGCTGGACACGTGCCTCACTTGGAATGTGCACTGCCTCCATCCCAAGCTGCCATGTCCACCCTGGTTCTTTGCATCTCCTCTACCTGACCCTTGTCCCCTCTCAGATCAGCCCTTCCAGACCTGGTGATCCTCTTCTAGAGCATTCTGGGATGTTCTTGGGCAGCAGGAGCACTATAAATGCTAGACCTTGCTGAAGACGGTGTGAAGGCCTTAGCTCTAGGACAGTAACAAGGAGGTCTTTGGTTTGTTTTTCAATTTCTTAGTTGTAGATAGATACAATACCTTTATTTTATTTATTTATTTTTCACATTCTCACACTCACTCACCCAGGGTCTTGGCCCTATAGCCTTTCACTGTTAGGTGTAGGGCAGGCTGAGTCAGCTGTCTGCAGGGCAGGCCAAACAAAGTTAGCTGCAGGATGACCTGGCCACTCAAACCCTCTGTCTGGTTCTTTATCACCTGTTTGCTTCAAGCCCAAATGCCCAAGCCCCTGCTCAAGGCTGAGCGCTTCGCCCCCCTGCTCAAGGCTGAACACTCAGCCCACCACTCAAGGCCGAACACTCAGCCCCCTTGTGCCAACAAGGCAGCTTGCAGACCCGGAGACCCCATTAGATTTGGGCTATAGAAACTCCCTCCTGCCGGGCCCTCCTCTTGCTCTCTCTGTCTCTCTGTCTGTCTCTCTGTCTCTCTTGCTCTCTCTGTCTCTCTGTCTCTCTCTGTCTCTCTGTCTCTCTCTGTCTCTCTTGCTCTCTCTCTTGCTCTCTCTCTTGCTCTCTCTGTCTCTCTTGCTCTCTCTGTCTCTCTTGCTCTCTCTCTTGCTCTCTCTCTTGCTCTCTCTGTCTCTCTCTGTCTCTCTTGCTCTCTCTGTCTCTCTGTCTCTCTCTGTCTCTCTTGCTCTCTCTGTCTCTCTTGCTCTCTCTCTGTCTCTCTTGCTCTCTCTGTCTCTCTTGCTCTCTCTCTTGCTCTCTCTCTTGCTCTCTCTCTTGCTCTCTCTCTCTGTCTCTCTTGCTCTCTCTCTTGCTCTCTCTCTTGCTCTCTCTCTTGCTCTCTCTCTTGCTCTCTCTGTCTCTCTTGCTCTCTCTCTTGCTCTCTCTCTTGCTCTCTCTCTTGCTCTCTCTCTCTGTCTCTCTTGCTCTCTCTCTTGCTCTCTCTCTTGCTCTCTCTCTTGCTCTCTCTGTCTCTCTTGCTCTCTCTCTTACTCTCTCTCTTGCTCTCTCTGTCTCTCTTGCTCTCTCTCTTGCTCTCTCTCTCTTGCTCTCTCTCTTGCTCTCTCTGTCTCTCTTGCTCTCTCTCTTACTCTCTCTCTTGCTCTCTCTGTCTCTCTTGCTCTCTCTCTTGCTCTCTCTCTTGCTCTCTCTGTCTCTCTTGCTCTCTCTCTCTGTCTCTCTTGCTCTCTCTCTTGCTCTCTCTGTCTCTCTTGCTCTCTCTGTCTCTCTTGCTCTCTCTCTTGCTCTCTCTCTTGCTCTCTCTCTTGCTCTGTCTCTCTCTTGCGTGCGCTTCCTCCCTCTCTCTCTCTCTCTCTCTCTCTCTCTCTCTCTCTCTCTTTCTCTCTGTTCTCCTCTGGTTCACTGCTGCAATAAAGATCTCTTGGTTGCTCTGAGTGTTGTGGTCACTTTCCTTTCGTTCACCAAGACGCTTGCTGGCCACAGACTGGTGCTGACTGCTCTGGCTTGCTGGTCCCCTGGAGAAGCAGCTCTCTCACCCCATGAAGTGCATGCCGTGCCTTGCCTACTCACTGCAGTCAGGAGCTGCTGGTGGCATGTCTGGAGACAATCTGCTGGAGGAGCTGAGGCCCCTGGGGCAGGCAGGACGCAGTTCCCAAGGACACAGTTCCATTAAGCATTAGACCAGGCCACTCTCCATACCTAACTTCACCTGGCCCTGGACTCGACTCTGGGCAGTTTTCACCTAAGATCTCACTCAACCTCCATGTCCTCTTGACCCAAGCCGGGAGGCCTGGAGCTCTCTGGAGTTCCCATGAGGACCAGGATGGGAGGCACCCAGGCTTTAGGCAGGTCATTTGTGCCAGAGACAGAGGAGAGCAAGAGGCCTGTTCCTGGCTCCTTGGTGGGATAGTCAGCCTGACCGTCTCCTGGTCTCCTCCATGACACTGGTGGAGGTGTCAGGAAGTTCTGGCCCCAGCTGGTGTGGACAGGTGAGGTGCAGGACTAGTGAGGGGTGTGATCTGCACCCAAAACTGACTCCTGGGAGGAGGCCCCACCTCCCTGTGCCGCAATCTGGTCCTGGGGTGCTGTGGCAGCCACACTTATCCCTCCTGGGAGCTTGTCCAGCTGCAACTTGTGCTGGGAACTGATTACTGTGATTTCTGGGCTCCAGCGAGCTGTATTTCATTTCAGTATTGAAGGGTCAACAAGCAGCAATGGCTCAGGCCACGAAGGCCCTTCCTGGGCCTCTGCACAATGGAAATGCATCATCACAGCCAGGAGGTGAGTCAGGTGTGGGGTCTGTTTTGTCTACAAGGTGCAGAAACCCAGCAGAAAACACCAGAGGCCCTGTCAGTGAACCATGACTTGTCTCAGTGACGTTCTGGATGTCATGAGCTACTTGTTTCCTACATCCCATCAAATGATCTCCCAGCACATCATGGGAGAAGGGCCCAGCAGAGAAGAGCTGCTCAGCTCATGGAGGTCAGGACACAGAGAGAGAGAGAGGGAAAAGAGGAGGCAACCCCCATGACCGTCTTATCCAGCCACGCCCACAGGTACCACCTCGAGCTGGGTCACAGCTCTCAGAGTCCAGCCACCTCGCCCGCCCGTGAAGAGTCCCGCATGAATACAGAAGCCTCTAGGGGTGCCTCAAGTCTGAAGCCCACGCAGGCCTGTCTGTTGGCCTGGCTGGGCCTCTCCTGCTGGTACAGCAGTGCCTCTGCTCCAGGAGCCTACTTTGGGGTTGACACCGGGGAGTGATGCGTCTTCCCCCAGGGTCCCAGCTGTGTGGGAAGTGTGGAACTTCACTCTAGACTCCAGGTGTCCACCTCCCAGCTCATGCCCACTTCTCAGGGTTGTGTGCCTGACACTAGACTGTTCCAAAAGGAAGGCACAGTCCCTTCTGTACCCTTGGTAGAAAGGGTACAGAAAGGACAAAAAAGAGATGAGTGGCTGCTCTCCAGGTTTGGGATGTCAGCCAGCCTCTGGCCAAGGAAGCAAATGAGGAGAGAAGCTTGTGTATGAAGACACCACTCCTGGGTGCCCTCCTCTTCCGCTGCCCACCTGTGGGGGGTGTCCTGGGCAACCCATAGGCTGAGACCGTGCAGGCTGGGGGCTACATCAGAAGGGGTAGAGCTGGCTTATTCCTCAGCCTCAGGCTCACAGAAACCCCTGGCAGGGCCACCCTGCCCTACCCAGGCCTCACGGCCTCTGCTGGTGCTGGCCACTGCCTGGCTCAGGGCTGTGGGGTTAGGGAGTGTCCCGCTGAAGCTGCCGACCTGACAGAAGCTCCTTGCTGAGAGTGGAGTGCCAATCTCTGGGCTCCTCAGCGAGTCTCCAGCTGCTCCTCATGTTCCGGCCCTGGGACTCCTGTCCTGAGCTCAGCCTAGGGTTTGGGCAGCCTCAAGGGTGGAGGCAGGCCTGGAGCCTGGCAAGACCCCCCTCTCCTGGCTGCCATGGACATACACCTCCCTGAGGGCCTCTGGGCTCTGGGGAGAGTGATGGAGATGAATCCCGTGGGCAGGGTTCACGGCCTCCTAGGCTCTGCCTGTCCCTGGGCAGCATGGTCGGTGTGGATGGGGTTCAGGCCTCAGGGCACTAGCTGGGACCAAGGTCACACCTTTAGCAGGTTGTACGTGGGATTCCAAAGTGCTTGGCATTGAGGTTCTGTGTTGTACGTGTGTGCATGTATTCATGTGAGCCCTCTTCTGTGACTCGGATGCTAGCTATGCTTTGGGCTGAATCGAGGACACGAAGGAGGAGCTGCAGCTCTGCAGCCCCCGCTTCATTTCTTTCCAGCTCTTATTCCACCACAGGAAGTGACCTGATGTCTCTGCCATCCTTCTGGTGGTGGGTCCTGGCATGTGAGGCTTCTTTAGCTCGTGGGCATGAGCAGGGGTCTGTTCCACTGGAGCTAAAGGCAAGCACCGACCCAGCTGTTTGGAATGGACTGTTCCCTATAGGTGTGTGGAGGGAGAGGCTCTCTGCTCTGTGTTGCCCCGGGCACCCTTCCACTCCTTCCTGGGAGCCTGGGCTGCGTCCCAGGGTTTGGACTTGGGGTATTGACAGACTGGGCCCTGAGATCTGGGTGGGTGGGGACATACCTGGAGATGTGTAGAGAGAGTGGATGGCCTCACCTTCGTGCTTTTGAGGCCTGGGTCTGCATAGACCTGACTGTCACACATGCCAGGTGCCCCCAGATATTCCCCTGAATTCTGGAAAGCAACTGTTTTTAAATAATCCATGTCCCTGAACACTGTGGAGTTTCCACTTCTGACCATGTGGTCATGGTGGTCACAATTTCATTTGCAGTTGTGATTTCAGTGGAAATACAGAGGCTTGACACATGTCCACATGTTCTTTGGGGTCTGTGGCCCCAGAGAGTGTGGGCTGGCTGAGATGTGGCCTCAGCCCAGCTGCAATCCACTTCCGAGGATTTTATGGCTCCTGGGACATGCTGAGAGGTGGCTGCTCCCAGTTTCTCCTCATTTTGGCTGCTAGTGATGTGAAGAAGTACTTGGAGTCTGGCTCCCAGTGAGGCCACAACCATGACTTCTGGGCCTGAGGGCTGCAGGCAGGCATCAGTGGCTGCCACCTCTTTGGGTTCTTCTTGTTTCTTCTGCTACTCATGATCTCTGCTGTGAGTCAGATTTAAAAGGGTGGTGGCATGTGAGTGAGAGTGTATGCTCACGGCCATGTGAGAACTGCAGAGACAGGCAGGTGAGGAGAGGGGCCTGTGTCCTCACCTTCCCAAACACCAGCTTCATGCTACTTGGCTTAGTTCTCCTGAGGGTGCCCACCTTGCTACTTACCTAGAAGCCTGGATTATCCCACAGATGCAGCTCTGGGCCTCAGGTGGCTACCTTCTGCTTGAGGCCACCTGTGAACCTGAGTGCAGAGACCGTGGTGGCAAGTGCTGGTCCACCCTTGTCTCATTACAGGAGTCAGGGCTGTGGCCCAGCTGTATGCTGTTTGCTGCTGTGATCAGATCTGCCCCAGAGTGGAATGCCACATGCTCTGGTCCCATAGCTGGTGGGGCTCAGCCTTCCTGGGTTGGAGTAGCTCATCAGGCTGGACACCTCAGGCCTGGGGACTCGGACCTCATTGGTCTCCTTCCTTGAGGTGGTTTTCCTTTGTACTCTTTCTCCCTGAACATCAGATGATTTCTGAATGGAAAACTGTTTTGGAGGCTTCTGTACCTTACATCTGACATCACTCCTTCTTGCACCAGCAGGTCCAGCAACCTTGGCTAAGCTTCTCAGCGCAGGCTGCAGCCCTGTGCTCTGCCAGGATGCAGAGATATTTTATCATTTACTTGTTCACAAATATCACCTAAGATCCTCCTAGGAAACATGATGTATAAATCTGGGTCTTTATTTCTTGTGAACAAATGGTGGACTGTCTGTCATCTTTTTATCTCTATGAACCCAGGACTGCCCACTGGCTGCTCATTTGTGACTGAATTCAGAAAGCACTTGTCACATTCTCCTTTCCGCATCCTGCCAGGAGTTCTGGCTGCACTTGCACCTGCTGGAGTGCAACGGCTGTTCTTGTTTTGTCAGTATAGACCATTGTGTTTCGTTTCACCATCCTTGGCTGTAGGATTTCTGATTAACCTGAGGTGTTTGCAATCATTGGTAATTAGGCCTGGAGATTTCAATGACTAGATTTTGAAGTTTGGATATGTTTCATACCCACAGCCTGTACACTGGACATTGGCTGGTGTGGTGGTTCTTGGTGACCTCATCTGCACTCTGATCTGCACTCTGAGGGTCAGCCGGGTGAACAGCATGTCGAATGCCCTTGCAGCCCCCAGATCATCCTCAGCAAGTGCTGAGGTCAGAGGTGGGGCTGCTGAAAGTAACACCCCATGGGGCTGGGATTGTGGCTCAGCGGTAGAGCGCTCGCCTAGCACGGGTGGGACCCAGGTTCGATCCTTAGCACCACACAAAAATAAAGGCGTTGTGTTGTGTCCTTCTACACCTAAAAAATAAAGAAAGAAAGAAAGTAACACCCCAAGTGCTGGTGGAGGCAGCCTCAGGAGGGGCGAAGTGCCCACTTTCAGTGCACCTCAGTTTCAAGAGTTCCTTATTTCTTCTTTGGAGGAGCAAGTTCTGGCCCTCAACTTATTTGTTCCTGGCCCACAAGATGTGTATGGAGAGGTGATATTTATGCGTTTGCTGATGTTCAGAGAACACTGCTGGTGTCTAAAACCTTGACCACTGTGGTCTCAGCGATATTTCTGCCAATGTCCTGGGATTTGCTCTCTGCTGTCACTCTGAGAGTACTGGTCCACAGGGGCCCTTCACTTGAAGGTCCCTGCCTACATTTGCCTCTCTGGAGCCAGAGTCACAGAGGTGCAGGGATAATGCACCAAGCACACCAAGTAGACAGCAGGACTGGTCAGCCCAGGAGTGTCTGAGCCCACGAGTGCCAGGCCACTGAGAGCACTCACTGTGTTCTCACGTGTCATCCTTGAGGAAGCTGCTCACAGCGCTCGTTCAAATGGCAAGAGAGGTCACTCAAAGCCACTGCCAGGGGGAGAGCCTGAACACAGCAGGCAGGTGGGCAGAATAAAGGGAGGGAGGGAGGGAGATCACCGAGAGAGCTGGGTAGGTAGTGGGCCAGAGGAGCTTGATTAGAGCCAGTGTGGGAGCCTTGTAGACTAAGTACCAGGGAGAGGGTACACAGGAGCCTGCACAAGTGGCCAGAAGGGAGCCCTCTGTCACCCTGAAATGGCTCAGCTCATGACCAAAGAAGCAGAGGCTCAGACAGGTCAGGATGCTTGCCCAAAGCAGGAAATGCTGGCTCAGGGATCCAAAGCAAGGGATTATGGAGACTTGAAGACTTGTTTTTAGAAACTCAGCATGGCATCTCTTCCCCAGAATGTCTCTTGGGCTCCATGTCTGCAGGTCTGTGAGCCTCCTTCCCCACCCGTGTCTGTCACCATTCTTGGCTTGTTTCCCTCAGACTGGCCTCTGCTCTGCTCCCATGGAGGTGTGACTGCTCCTTCTCCTTCCTACTCTGTCCTTGCTGGCCACAGCCTAGACTCTGTCACCCAGGTTAGGTGGTACTGTGGAGCACATTTGAGTATGCATGTTTTTACAGGAGATGAGCACAGTTCCTTATCTCCTCTTCTTTCTTAAAAGAAAGAAAAATACAAACACCAGAAGAAACCTCTCTTCCTAGATGGTGCAGATCTGAGCCTTTCCACAATAGCAGAGCAGAAGGGCTTTGGAGGGAGCTGCCCAAGCTGTCTCCACCTCAGACCAAGGCTGTCAGAGGAGGTGGGGTTAATCTCCTGAAACTCTCTCCCCAGAGAGAAGGCCCTGGTGTGTGGCCAGTGAATTTCTCAAGGCCCGAAACTGCTTCCCAGAACCAGCCAGTTTTTCCTGCCTGTCCTGTTTGGGCAGTTGGAGGAGGCAGCCAGGAACCCAACCTGCAGGAGGGGGAGAGGGAGGAGATGGAGGAAGGGGAGGAGGGAGAGGAGACAAACCGAGACCCAGGCCTGGCTGTGAAGGGGTCTGCTTCCCTGCATCATCTTTGGAGGCTGGTGACCATCACTGCTGCCTGTGCACGGGGCAGAGATGCAGGCCAGTGGGGCAGAGAAGAGGGTGGAAGGCCACAGTTCTGGTGCTTTGAGCTGATGGCTCAGCATTAGCCCCAGATGCTTCTTCTGCAGGGTCTCAGAGTCTCCTTTTCCTTGAATGCTCCTTCTTGAGGTGCCCTCAGTTCCCACCTCGTACCTTCAGTCAGGGTGCCCTGGGCTCGCCTCCTTGAGCAGTCTCCCCAACACTGAAGCTGTTTCTCCACCAACAGTTTGGAACTCCTTACCTGGCAGTCTCCATATGGACCCAGTGGCATCTCATGTGTGTTACGTCCAAAGTGGACCCCATTCTCCTGAAAACTGCATCTTCCTGTCCTAGTAGCATCATGCTCAACTGGGCTCTTTCTCACAAACCTCAATCCCGTCTTGATTTCCTGATGGTGCCACTTTCACAATACATTCCAGATGCCCGTTCCTCTGCACACTGCACCCAGAGCTCCAAGCTCCTAAATAGGAGCTCCTGCAGGTCCCTGCGTGCTGCCACAATGCAGGTGGACAAGGAAGGAGCAGCAGCAGCAGGCTGAGACGGAGTTCAGGGCAATCATCAGTGTGCACTGGGAGTGCTAGGCTTGTCCCACTCCTGCTTGTTAGGGACCATGAGCCCACTTCTCAGGAGACACTGGCTTGGGGACATGAGGTAACTTGACTGAGATCCTGGGCCTATTCACACCCCTGGTTTTCTGGGTCTAGTTTCCACTCTCAGAGTGCTTCACAAAGCTTCCCAGTGTACTTCGAAGCCTTTCCTTGGAGAAGCTAACCCAAACCAAACTGATCACAGAGTTAATTTGTGCCCCACAAGGGAGGATGTGCTGGGATTCTGAGTGTTGCTTTTGACTTTGCTGCCACCCAGCGCTTACACAGAGAAACTGCCACATAGTGTCCTTCAGCCCAGCTGTGTGTTTTGAGTCAAATGATCCTTTCAGAATCTGCTTAATGTGGAGGGCTGTCTTGCTGCTGAGGCCCTAGGTGTGGGAGGCCACTGGGTGGGTCAGTGGTTACACAGGAGAACCCCAGTGTTAGTGGATAGCCAGCCCCAGACTACAGCTGCTGCATGAGGAGAAGCTGTTCCCTGGGTGGGAGTGAGCCTGAAGACTGGCCGTTTAGAGAGCACAGTGACAGCTGGCCCCAGCAGGGACCAGTGGTGTCCCTAACTGCTTTGGAGCTGGGGGGCTCAGGGCTCAACTTACCTGATCTTGTGGGGAGAGAGTGGGTGCAGAGCCCCACATTCCTAGGCTCAGCCTTTGCCTCTGGGCTAAGGGTGGGGAGGCTAAGCCCAGCACTATGACTTGGGAAGTCCAAGAACAGGAATATTCCCACCCACTTTGGGGCTGACACCTGCCAGCAACAGAGTGGACAGTGACTTCAGTGACCTGCACACAGCTTAGGTGCCCTGGGTGCCTCTGTTCTTTAAGCCTTCAAAATGGACTCACCCCCAAAGGTCTGGTGAGTTTTACATTTTTACAGGTTTTGGGGAGACAATGGAACCCCGTTGAACATCCACTTACAAGCAGATCTTGCTTCCCCCCCAATTCCTCTTCCAGCAGCAGCTTCCGCATTACAATTCTAGAATGCCTTTTTTTGGTATAAATCAGCAAACCAGTTCTAAAGTTTATATGGAAATGTATAAGACCAAGAAATGGCCCTTGAAAAAGGCACACACAAGGAGAAGATACTTGATATTGAGATGTATTGTGAAGCTTCCTTGACTGAGACAGCATGGCATTGTCCATGGAGAGAGAAACAGAGCAGGGGTCAAATCTGGCCTTCCTTTTGTTTTTGAATGGCCTCTGAGTTAAGAATGGTTTCACATTTTTAAATGGTTGAAGAAAAAAACAATATTACTTCATGAAGATGATATAAAGTTCAAGGTTTGATGGCCATACACCATCTTTTGGATGGAACACAGCTATGACTATTGTCTGTGCATCTTATGCCCTTGAAGAAATACCTTTTGGAGAGACATGATTTGAATGAATTTGAGAGAAGTTTTGATCTAAGATCTAAACTTATTCCACAGTATATTATTAATTCGAGTGAGAAACCATATATATTTGGCCAATTTTAAAAAGGTATCAAATGAAATTTATCTCCAATAAAGGGCAAAGAAATTTTAGAAAGAAAACTTGTAAGTGTAGTCAATGTGGAAAAAATTTCAGTGACCATTAAAACTTTATTCATCATCAGAGAATTCACACTGGAGAGAAATCTTATAGATGTGATGATGGTGGAAAGGCCTTCGACCAGAGTTCATCTCTTACTGAGCACTAGAGAACTCATAATGGAGAGAAACCTTATGGATGTGATGTTGTGGAAAAGTGTTCACTGAAAATCCATCTCCCATTCAACATCAGAGAATACACACTGGGGAGAGACCTTACAAATGTAGTAAATGTGAAAAAGCCTTCAGTGAGTACTCATCCTTTACTCAGCATCAGAGTTCACCTTGGAAAGAAGCCCTGTGATTGTTGTGATTATGGGAAGGCCTTCACAGACATCTCTTCCCTTACACACATCGGAGAACCCATAGTGGAGAGAAGCCCATAAATGTCATGACGGTGGGAAAGCATTCAGACAGAGCCCACACCCCACTCCACACCAGACGACTCACATGGGGAGAAGCCCTGTAAGTGTCATGGATGTGGAAGAGCATTCACTCCCCACTCAACCTTTATACAACACCAAAGAATTCACACTGGGGGAAAGCCCTACATGTGCAGTGAATGTGGCCAGGGCTTCTCTGGAAACTCCTCCCTTACTAAGCACCAGAGAGTCCACTCTGGAGAAAAACCCTATGAATGTGACAGATGTGGGAAAGCGTTCAGCCAGAGTACTCACCTTACTCAGCCAGAGAATTCACACTGGAGAGAGACTCTTTAAATGTGTCCAGTGTGAAAAAGCGTTTGGGACCACTTCTGTCTTGGTCAGACATCAGCATTTTCACATTTTAGAGCAGTCCTAACAATGCTACAAGTTTGTGAACTACAATCATGTGTCTCTTGATAGTGATGTGTTCAGAGAGAGGCCCCATTGAGTGATTTTTATCTTTATGTGAATGTGGTAGACTGCATGACTGCTTTCACATGACTGGAAGTGCTATAGGGTTGTTCACACCAGCATCCTCACAAAGCTGCTGTGACAGCTATGACATCAAAAGGCATAGGCGCTTCCCAGTGTATGGTCTTGGGAAACCACCATCATTTGTCGTCTATCATTAACCAGAATATGGTTATGCAGTGCATGACTGTCCTTTATTCTTTTAGTCTGCTCTTACTTATGTGTTTTCTTCTTCTCCTCCTCCTCCTCCTCCTCCTCCTCTTGTACCAGCAATTGAACTCAGGGGCATTCGACCACTGAGACACATCCCCATCCCTATTTTGTATTTTATTTAGAGAAGGGGTCTCACTGAGTTGCTTAGTGCCCTGCCATTGCTGAGGCTGGCTTTGGACTTGTGATCCTCCTGCCTCAGCCTCCCGAGTCGCTGGGATTACAGGCGTGTGCCACCGTGCCCAGTGTTGTTGTGTGCTTATTTACCATACCTTAGGGTGCGTGTGTGGCCTGTAGATCCTGGGAGACTCCACATGGATAATCTGCATGCAGGCCACATCTCCTCTGTGGCTATTTCTAGATGGTACAGAGAGGGCTCAGCACCTGGAGTCTCACTGGGGCCTGAGGGGAAGTGTTACTGTGCACCTCATTGCTTGCTTTTATTCATGTTTTAATGATTCATTTTCTCATAGTGTTAAAGTATTTTAGAATTATTGAGAAGTTGATGTGTTAAAATTCAAAGTTAGTTTAAGTATGAATATTGTGTTTGTGTCTGTTACAAGAAGAACCCTGTGGGTGGGATTAGGTGGAGTGGTGCCTAGCACCGGTGAGGACCTGGGATCAATCCCAGGCACTGCAAGAGAAAACAAAACAAACAAGCAAAATACAGACTTGGGAGATCCTATAGCATAAATTAATTACTTTTGTCAATAAGTAGGTGACCCAAAAAGGAAGACTTAGGACATATTCATCAAATGCAATGAATCCTCCTAATTTGAACCTGATTTGCTTTTGTCTAACTATAAAATTTATTTGAAATACCTGGAGAAATCTGTATATTAATTGGGAATTTGATATTAAGAAATTTTCATGATTATTTTCCATTGTATTAAAGAGTTCTTTCCATGATGACTACAATGTTTTAGAAGAAATCTGATGATGCTGAGGTTTGCTGTGTGAGTCTGTTCACAGTGGGGGTGGGGCCTCTGGCAAGTCTCAGGGGCCACAGTCGTGATGGCAGTATGGATAGTCTCCTGGGGTACCAGGGCCAGCCTGTGTCCTGCAGCTCCTATGGGCCATACATTGAGTCTTGTGGGCAGAATGCTGGACTGCATCACCCAGCCTCCACAGGCTTCTGGGGTGAGAGCTGCATGGCAGAATATGAGACCACACTGCCGGAGTCCTCCAGGGTGCCTGGGCCAGCTTGTGGCACACAGCCCCATGGTCCTGCATGACAAGGGCCGTGTGGGCAGAACACCAGATTACACAGTCCAGAATCCCTGGGAATTCTGATCGAATGTTAGCCTGCAGCTCCAGAGGCATCCAAGGTGAGAGCTTAATTATCTAGAATGAATTATCTGAATTATCTAGAATGCCCCAGGGCAGGGGGGTGAGGCCTGCAGCTCTCACAGGTTTTGGCTTCTCTTCAGAGCAAGCAGCCTTAGGCAGTTAGGTTCTCCTCAACTTGACAGTGGCAACCATAGGCTGGGATCTCACTTTTTTTTTTGCACCAGGGATTGAACACAAGGGTACTTACTGAGACACATCCCCAGCTCTTTTTTTCCTTTTTTTATTTTTATTTTTTTTAAATTGCTTTTATTTTTTAAATACATGACAGCAGAATGCATCACAATTCTTATTACACAGATAGAACACAATTTTTCATATCTCTGTTTGTATGTAAAGTATGTTTACACCAATTCATGTCTTCATACATGTACTTTGGATAATGATATCCATCACATTCCACCATCATTGCTAAACCCTGCCCCTCCCTTCCCACTCCTCTGTCCTATCTAGAATTTGTCTATTCTTCCCATGCTCCCTCTCCCTACCCCACTATGAGTCAGTCACCTTACATCAAAGAAAACATTTGCCATTTGTTTTTTGGTATTGGCTAACTTCACTTAGCATTATCTTCTCCAACTGCATCCATTTACCTGCAAATGCCATGATTTTATTCTCTTTTATTGCTGAGTAATATTCTATTGTGTATATATGCCACATTTTTAATCCATTAATCTACTGAAGGGCATCTAGGTTGGTTCCACAGTTTAGCTGCTGTGAATGTGATGTTATAAACACTGATGTGGCTGTGTCCCTGTAGTATGCTGTTTTTAAGTCCTTTGGGTATAGACCGAGGAGAGGGATAGATCCCAGCTCTTTTTATTTTATTTTTTATTTTGAGACAGGGTCTTGCTAAGTTTCTCAAGGTCTTACTAAATTGCTGAGGCTGGCCTTGAACTTCTGATCTTCCTGCCTCAGCCTCCAGAGCCACTGGGATTACAGGCGCCACTGCGCCCAGCCTTAACTGCTTTTCTTAAAACCCATGATCCTAAAATGAGGCAGTCTCTGGCTGAGTCACTCTGTCTCCAAGACCACACTTCCCAGAGATCTCTGTAGTGGCCTGTTTCTGGCCTTCTGCTGCTGGTCACATGAGTAAAGTGGGCAGGGGCTCCCCGCAGCTACTGTATGTCTGCCCCGTCTGCTCGCCTGGCCTCTGGCTGCTGCAGCACTTGGCCTGGCAGAGGGCAGGGCAGGGTGCAGGGACAGGGTATCCTGGACTCCCTTTTGTCCACTCCATGATGCCACAGATAACACAGCCAAACCTAGTTACAGCAGCGGGAGCAGGCTTTATTCAGTAACAGCTGGAGGTGGAGGAAGGAGGGCTGAGAGGCACCCGGAAGGAAGTCAGGAGTAGCACCACCTCCCTCCCAGCTTTGCGCCCCTCCTCCGCTGGGCGTGGCCAGAAGGGGCGGGGCCTTGTGACGCCGTCTTCCTTACGAGTCCCGCCTCCTTCAGGGTGTGGACAGGAGCCTTCTCCTCAGGACCCGGGAGAGGTGGCTGCGGGACACTGTGCATCACCCGCAGCGAGGGCCAGAGCTGCCTTCTCAGAGCCACCTGAGGGAGACGCCTGGCTTGGGGACCCTGTGGGTCATGTCCCTAGAGAGGCCTGGAGCACACTTCTCCTCAGACCCACCTGAGGGAGACGCCTGGCTTGGGGACCCTCGTGGGTCATGTCTCTAGAGAGGCCTGGAGCTCCCTTCTCCTCAGACCCACCTGAGGGAGACGCCTGGCTTGGGGACCCTGTGGGTCATGTCCCTAGGGAGACCTGGAGCATTCTTCTCCTCAGACCCACCTGAGGGGACGTCTGGCTTGGGGACCCTGTGGGTCATGTCCCTAGAGAAGCCTGGAGCTCCCTTCTCCTCAGAGCCACCTGAGGGAGACGCCTGGCTTGGGGACCCTGTGGGTCATGTCCCTAGGGAGACCTGGAGCATTCTTCTCCTCAGACCCACCTGAGGGGACGTCTGGCTTGGGGACCCTGTGGGTCATGTCCCTAGAGAAGCCTGGAGCTCCCTTCTCCTCAGAGCCACCTGAGGGAGACGCCTGGCTTGGGGACCCTCGTGGGTCATGTCTCTAGAGAGGCCTGGAGCTCCCTTCTCCTCAGACCCACCTGAGGGAGACGCCTGGCTTGGGGACCCTGTGGGTCATGTCCCTAGGGAGACCTGGAGCATTCTTCTCCTCAGACCCACCTGAGGGAGACGCCTGGCTTGGGGACCCTCGTGGGTCATGTCCCTAGAGAGGCCTGGAGCTCCCTTCTCCTCAGAGCCACCTGAGGGGACGTCTGGCTTGGGGACCCTCGTGGGTCATGTCTAGGGAGGCCTGGAGCTCCCTTCTCCTCAGAGCCACCTGAGGGAGACGCCTGGCTTGGGGACCCTCGTGGGTCATGTCTCTAGAGAGGCCTGGAGCTCCCTTCTCCTCAGAGCCACCTGAGGGAGACGCCTGGCTTGGGGACCCTGTGGGTCATGTCCCTAGAGAGGCCTGGAGCTCCCTTCTCCTCAGACCCACCTGAGGGGACGTCTGGCTTGGGGACCCTGTGGGTCATGTCCCTAGAGAGGCCTGGAGCTCCCTTCTCCTCAGAGCCACCTGAGGGAGACGCCTGGCTTGGGGACCCTGTGGGTCATGTCCCTAGGGAGACCTGGAGCATTCTTCTCCTCAGACCCACCTGAGGGGACGTCTGGCTTGGGGACCCTGTGGGTCATGTCCCTAGAGAAGCCTGGAGCTCCCTTCTCCTCAGAGCCACCTGAGGGAGACACCTGGCTTGGGGACCCTGTGGGTCATGTCCCTAGAGAAGCCTGGAGCTCCCTTCTCCTCAGAGCCACCTGAGGGAGACGCCTGGCTTGGGGACCCTCGTGGGTCATGTCTAGGGAGGCCTGGAGCTCCCTTCTCCTCAGAGCCACCTGAGGGAGACGCCTGGCTTGGGGACCCTCGTGGGTCATGTCTCTAGAGAGGCCTGGAGCTCCCTTCTCCTCAGAGCCACCTGAGGGAGACGCCTGGCTTGGGGACCCTGTGGGTCATGTCCCTAGAGAGGCCTGGAGCTCCCTTCTCCTCAGACCCACCTGAGGGGACGTCTGGCTTGGGGACCCTGTGGGTCATGTCCCTAGAGAGGCCTGGAGCTCCCTTCTCCTCAGAGCCACCTGAGGGAGACGCCTGGCTTGGGGACCCTGTGGGTCATGTCTCTAGGAAGGCCTGGAGCTCCCTTCTCCTCAGACCCACCTGAGGGAGTCGCCTGGCTTGGGGACCCTGTGGGTCATGTCTAGAGAGGCCTGGAGCTCCCTTCTCCTCAGAGCCACCTGAGGGAGACGCCTGGCTTGGGGACCCTGTGGGTCATGTCCCTAGGGAGGCCTGGAGCTTCCTTCTCCTTGGAGCAGCCTGAGGGGACGCCTGGCTTGGGGACCCTCGTGGGTCATGTCTCTAGGGACGCCTGGAGCTCCCTTCTCCTCAGAGCCACCTGAGGGGAGGCCTGGCTTGGGGACCCTCGTGGGTCATATCTCTAGGGACGCCTGGAGCTCCCTTCTCCTCAGAGCCACCTGAGGGAGACGCCTGGCTTGGGGACCCTGTGGGTCATGTCCCTAGAGAGGCCTGGAGCACACTTCTCCTCAGAGCCACCTGAGGGAGACGCCTGGCTTGGGGACCCTCGTGGGTCATGTCCCTAGAGAGGCCTGGAGCTCCCTTCTCCTCAGACCCACCTGCGGGAGACGCCTGGCTTGGGGACCCTCGTGGGTCATGTCCCTAGGGATTCCTGGAGCTTCCTTCTCCTCAGACCCACCTGAGGGAGACGCCTGGCTTGGGGACCCTCGTGGGTCATGTCTCTAGGGACGCCTGGAGCTCCCTTCTCCTTGGAGCAGCCTCAGAATCTTCTGGAAGGACTGGCAGCAGGTGAGGGGAACGTAGGGAGGGTGAGGGACAAGCCCCACCCTGGGCCTGCGCCTGGCTGAGAGCCCTGCTCTCCATCACTGTTTCATGCAGGCTAGCTGTATAACTGTGCTCCTCCTGGGGCTGTGACCCTCATCATCCTAACACAATGACCCTGGGTGGCCTGGCAGGGACCAAGGAGGAACACTGAGGCAGGGTCCTGAGCCCAGGGGGAATGAGGTCCCAGTGCGCTCCATTACTTGTTTTCCTTGTTGTTTTAATTGTTATTTTTCTTACAATGTTAAAGTAGTAGAAAAAACATTGAAAAATGGAAAAGTACATTTAAGTTTTAATATTTCTGACCAATGTATTTATTAAAAACATTCCATGGCTTTCATAGAACTAAACTAAACCACATTTTTTTTTGGTTGAGAAGGTTCCAGGTTAATTGTCAGTTTATGTGTATTTTCCCTCTTTTGAAAATGTTTTTATTAGTGCATTTTAATTACACCTACTAGTGGGGTCCATTTTGACGTACGCGGACATGCATGGAATATAATTTGATCCATTTCACCCCAGCACTTCTACTTTTTCTTCCTTCTTCGCTCCCCCTCCTCCCTGTCCTCTACTGGTCTTCCTTCTATTGATTTATTGTCTTGTCAAATTGGTGGTTTGTAGATTTATAGATGTACATCAAGGTGGGATTCATTGTGGTATATTTATATATGTATATACATCATTTGGTTGATTTCATTCTGCAGTTCCTCCCCCTTTTCCATTCCTGCTCTCTCACTCTATATCTCATTCTATTCCATTGACCTGCCTTCTATCTTCATGGGATCACCCCCTTTTTTATTCCTTTATTTAGCTCTAGTTTCTGCATATAAGATAAAGCATTTAACCCTGACTTTCTGAATCTGGCTTATTTCACTTAGCATGTTGTTCCATGCATTTACCAGCAGATGCAGTAACTTCATTCTTCTTTATGGATAAGTAAAACACTGTTGTGCGTGTATACCATGTTTTCTTTATCTGTTCGTCTGTTGATGAACACCTGGGCTGGTTCCATAGCTTGGCTACTGTGATTTGTGAATTGTGTTCCTTTAAACATTGATATGCCTTTATATCATGGTGATTATTGTTCTTTTGGATAAATACCAGAGAGTGGGACAGCTGGATCATATGATGGATTTATTTCTAGTTTTTTTTTTCTTGAGGAATCTCATGTTGTTTTTCAGAATGGTTGTACTAGTCTGCAGTCCCACCAACAATATGTACCTTTCTCCATATCCTTGCCAGAGTTTGTTATTTTTCATATTCTTGATGTTTGTTATTCTAACTGGAGATGAAACCTTAATGCAGTTTTGATTTGCATTTCTCTGATTGCCAGGAATGTTGCACTTTTTTTATACCATGTATTTGTTAGTCATTTGTATTTCTTCTTTCGAGAAATATCTATTTAATTCCTTCCCCCATTTTTGATTGAGCTATTAATTTTTCTGTCATTAGTGTTTTGAGTTCTTTATATATCCTGGATATTAATCCCTTGTTGGAAAAGTAGTTTGATTTAGTTTTCTTATTTTAGAATTACTTTGCAATGTCTGTATTTACTAGGAAATGCCCCATGTCCTAGGTTGCCAATTCTGTGTAGTAGGTTTCTCCTATTCAATTTTTAATTTCTTCTTTTTCTAGTTTTCTACAGAATTCTTAACCCTGTGAACTTCTGCTGTTTTTCATCAGCAATATTTAAAAAATATACTTTTAGCTTGCTTTATTTTTGATTGAGAGAATCGACTTGTTTGAAAATTCTCATGATAATCTTAAATGATTTTAATTAATTTCTGCTTATTAAGATGTCTTTGGGGCCTGGGTGTGCAGCCTGGTGGAAGAGCACTTGCCTAGCATGCTAGAGACCCTGGGATTCCATCCCAGCACCACCCACACATACAGATGTCTTTGACAGGACTCAAGCATCAGAGATGTCCAGAGATATGTTTTTAAAAATCATGTATTTACACATATACACATACATCACAGTATACCTGTTCCAGATTTGGATGAAATTATTGTAGGAATAAATTTTGATGTTAACTATTGTCTTGCATGATATTTAAACTGCTGTAGATGAAACTTACTCAAATCATTACAATGTGCAAGAAAATCAGTAGCTGCTTTTTATAATTCAGATACATTTACTAAAAATAAACTTTTTTAGACAGACATTTTCTTTTGTACTTATCAATTTGGAAAGCATATACCTATGTCTTATTAATGTTCTACATTCATAAAAAGTTAGTTCTCTTATTTCTTGCAAGCAAGGGATTGGGCTTTCTGATGAGCATGATGCTTTATATATTGCCAGGAATTCTTGTTAGAGAACTTTATTAGTGTTTTGCATCTGTTCAAAGTATCACTTAAAAATATACCATTGTGATTTTGAGTTCAGAAACTTGAATTTCTTCTTTTGAGATTGTGAATTTGTTAGTATTTAGGGTTATTTCATGTGAAGTCCATAATGACATTTTATCTTAATGTTGGCACCCCCTATGTGCTTATAAGGTGGCTTTTAGAGTAGAGTTCAGTATATCTTATATCTATTGGATTCATTAGAAAAGTATATACACTTTGTGCATGTGTATGTGTGTGTTGGGGGCGGGCGGTGCTGGGGATTGAATCCAGGGCCTTGTGCATGCAAGGCGAGCACTCTACCATTTGAGCTATGTCCCCAGCCCACTTTTTATTATATTTGAAAGCTTATCATACTTGAATTAGTAGAAACAGAGGTTAGACATGTTAGTCTTGTGAGCTGGACAAAGTGCAGGTTTAGTTTAATCTTTTTTGGGAGGTTGACATAATGATTTCTCTCTGTTCTACTTCTGCTATGGTTGGTTGTCTGGCCTGGAGAATATTTTCCCACTGGGGATTGAACTCAAGGCCTTGTATGTGCTCAGCAAACACTTAGCTATGTACACCCCAGCCCTTTTTAAATTTTGTTTGATACAGGGTCTTGCTATATTGCCCAGGTAGGCTCAAATTTATGATCCTCTTGCCTTAGCCTCCCAAATAGCTGGAGGATTTTGATGTCAGTATCACATATTTCCTATGTGTTAATAATTTCCTAAGATATATTATGTTCATTTTTCTTCTCAGCAGTAAAACCTTTTTGTTGTTTTATGCTTAGCATGAACATGCTCTATGATGTGACACTGCTGTTCATGATAGCCTACTTACGCAATACACTGTAAGGAGAGTATTTTGATTCTGAGAGTCCAAGTTGTGTTTCAGGTCCAGCATATTTTCCTAGGAGCAGTGATTACTCATTTTCTATTTGACTACATGAATAAGACACAGATTCTTTTTTTTCCTTTTGTGGTGCTGGGGGTTGAATCCATGGCCTCCTGTATGCTGGGCAGGTGCTCTTCCACTGAGCTGCATTGCCAGCTCCATAGATCCTGTAGTTATCATTAGCTTCATGACTAGCTAGAGGGATAATGAAAATATGTAGAAGTGCTACTGAATTTGGAACCATTCAAGAGTTTGGGCATCCAATAATTCTTTGTGATTTCTAAAAGTTAGAGTGTTTTCTCACAACACAGCAGCATCTAAGGTCAACTCCTGGACTGACTGCCATTTGTCTTTCTCTCAGCTCATCACTTCCTGCAGAGCACCACGGAGAATGTGGATGCTGGTGTCCTTTTACACTCTTCTGCCCAGAAGGCATCACTCATCATGGTCACCAATTCTGTTACCTTTTTCTTTTCTTTGACTATTTGTCCAGGGGAAATATTTTAATTCTATTACTGCTAAAGAATGTGCCTAGAAACAAAATAAAGGCAAGAATTCTTTGGGATAAGTGATCCAAAGTCAAAGTGAGTCAGTTTGCTATTGGAACATATCCTGACTCATATATTTTTACAAAGCCACACTTTTGAGATAGTTCAGATATGAGTTGAAATAGAGTCTCTAAATTGTTGTTTTTCCTCTAGTCTAAAGTGATGAAGTTTTTAGAAGGCAAACCCAGGACCTCATAACAGCATAAAAAGTTTACATGTGTGTTTTTACTTCCACATAGAACATATGAAAAAGGCACTTATCTTGAATTAAATATTAGCTTGAATTACTTGATTTTTCTGTTATAATAAAGTTTGTGTTCATAATAAATATAGAATAGCTAAGAGTTTACATAACCAATAATCAACTGTATAAATAACTAGTAAGCAGGGTTTCTGAAAAAACAGCCTGTTTAAGGTTTTATATGAGTAGTTTTATCTTTATACAGAAATTGCAAAGAAAGTTCAGAGATTTCTCAGGTAGCCTCAACCCGGTTTTTCCTTTGTCTCAGATGTGTTAATATCTTAGACCATTTATCATGGAGAGCAAATACTGGTGTGCTACAATTAACTGAAGTTGAATTTCCTTTGCATTCTCAGTTCTCTCTCATCCTGTTCCAGGACCCCAAATGACATCCAGTCATCATGTATCCACAGACTCCTTTGGGGGTGACAGTTTCTCTGACCTTTCTTGTTCCGATGACCTCCACACTGTGAGGAGGACCTGTCAGGTATTTTATAGATTATTCTTCTTTGGGGTTTACTTGTTTTTTCCCTCATATTTAGACTGGGGCTGTGGGTCTGGGGGAAGCAGGTCACACAGGTGGAGGCCTACTCTGTCATCTCAGGCCCTCAAGGTGAATGTCATGTTAGTACTGACTGTGCTCACTTGTCTGAGGCAGTGCCTTTCAGGTTTCCTTGTTTTTCTCTTACTTAGCCTGGGGCTGTGGGTCTTGGGGAGGCAGGTAACAGGTATAGAGCTGCTCTGTCATCTCAGGCCCTCAAGGTGCATGTCATGTTAGTACTGACTGCTCACCTGGCTGAAGGCTCATTTGCCTTCACCCCTGGTAGCACCTTTCAGGTTTCGCACTGTGAAGTTACTGTTCTCTGCATGTCCACATTGTCTGTGTTCTTTTGGAGGAACTCACTAGGCAAAGCCCACACTTAAGGAGCAAGGAGTTAGCTCCACCTCCTTGATGACCGTGTCTGCCTCAGTTATCTGGAATTTTTCTACACTAGAGGTTTCTATTTGACCCCAAATGTTTATGTATTCAGTCTTTTATTTGTACAAGTGTGGACATTGGGTAGTTACTTTGAGCTGCCCTTTGTTATCTAATTCTATGTCTTGTTGCTCAATCCATTTCTGCTTTAGCCATTGGAGTTCTTTCAGGAGCTCTTTCCATTATCTCCTGTTGTCCTTTAACGTATTTTCTGTTTTTGTTCTAAAGTTCTTTCCTTCTAATACTTAAAGATTATCCTGACTCATATATTTACTATCTTGGTCCTAGTATCAGCCACTTCTTCATAGAGCCCTGGCTCCTTGTATTAGAGTGGTATTAAAACTTTTATCTGGTAGCTAAATGTGCCCATTACATCTTTACCCTCACAAAAGACAGTGAAAATAAGTGTGTGTGTGCTCTAATCTATACCCCCTAATTATAATTATGTTTATGTGGAACCATCTGTGTTTGTACTAAGATAAACATGAGTTTATCTGCAGTCAGTGGATTCTGATCCATTATGCCATAGATCATTCTGCCTTCACCCTTTGCTGTCATGTTTCACGATTAAACACTCAGGGTCACTCCAGGTGAACTGGGCTGGCATGAAATGATCACACAGAGACAGAGAAAGACGTTTTTTGGGGGTCCTGTGATGACTTCTCTGACCTTAGAGGTCTGTGTAAAGAGAAAGAGGGAGGGAGGAAGGGAGAGAGGGAGGGAGGGGGAGAGGAGAGAGAGAGAGAGACAGGGGAGGGAAGGAGGGAGGGAAGGAGGGAGAGGGATAGGAGCACATGCTGAACCCTTTTATTGGGAAGGAACTATTCTAATGAGGCAAGGAGTAGGATTACAAGGGAACAGGTGAGTGTAGCTCAACCCCTCTGGGTGCTGCCTACTCCTAAGGCCACTTCCAGGGCCACACCTTATTATCCCAGTGAGGGAAAAGCCTGAGTCACATGGCACTATTGCACTAGACTACAGTGATCTTTCAGATCCCCATGGTGCATCAGACTTAAAGGTGTGGGCATTTGGAGTGGCTCCCCATAATATCGATACTGTTGCATCTAAAAATAATGTAATACCTAAGCTGTGGCCTTTAATACTTATGTAATTTTCATACTCAAGCACCTAAAACATATAGTAGTTGCCCTGAAACCTTTAATAGCAATGTAACACCCATAGTATACCATCTTATACTAATATATTAGCGGTCTTGTGGTCTTTCATATTAATATTATATCCAAAGTACATCTAAAACAAATGTAATAGCTGACCTTTGGTCTCTAATACTAATATAATTTGGACATAATAATTAGATGCACAATATAACATCTAATACTAATATAATAACTGCTTTTTGGTCTTTTACAGTAATATGATATCCATAGCAAAACATCCCAATCTAACATAATAGCTGTCTGGTAGTCTTTCATACTAGTATGTAACATACATACTGTCTCATCTAATATAATAGCTCTCCTATGTCTTTTAATATTAATGTACTTGTACCTTTGCCTCTATTACTAAAATGATGTCCATACTATAGCACCTAATGCTAATATAATTGCTGACCTGTGCTCTTTAATTCAAATGTGATGTCTATACTACAGCCTCTAAAATTGATATAATAGTTGCCCTGTGGTCTTTAATTGTAATATGAAATCCATAATACAGCATCAAAAACTGATATTATATTGGCACTGTGGCCTTTCATATAATAATATAATAGCTTCCTGTGACCTTCAATACTGACATATTATAAATTCTGGTACCTAAAATTTTATAATATCTGCCCTGTGGTCTTTAATACTAATGATATCTATAGTATAGCATTTAAAACTAATATAATAAGTGCCTGTGACCTTTAATATTAACATAATATCCATAATTTATCATCTAAATCTAATACATGCCCAATGGCCTTTTTAAAATATTTTTTAAGTTATAGATGGACTCAGTACCTTTATTTTATTTATTTATTTTTATGTGGAACTGAGGATTGAACCCACTCCCTCATGCACACCAGGCAAGTACTCTACCACTGAGCCAGAACCCCAGCCCCTATGCTGTGGCCGTTAACATAAATTTAATATAAAAACTATGGTCCCACCCTGGGCTGGGGTTGTGGCTCAAGTGGTAGAGCGCTTGTCTTGTATGCATGAGGCATTGGGTTTGATCCTCAGCACCATATAAAAATAAAGTAAAGATATTGTTTCCACCTAAAACTAAAAAAATAAATATTAAAAATCTATGGCCCTTGAAATTAATAAAAAGCTTGTCCTGTGGCATTCCAATACTGATATTATATCCATCCTATGGCTTCCCTCTGCCCTTTAATATTAATATAATATCTTGTGATAGCATCTAAAACTAATGTAATATGTTCTCTGTGGCATTTAATTTTAATAAAATATTTATGCTATAGCATCCTATTCTAATATTATAGCTGCTCTGTGATGTTTATGATTAATATAATATCAGCATTATAGATTTTAAAATTAACATTATAGGTACTCTTTGACCTTTAATTTTAATATAATATCCATACTACAGCACCTAAAAGTAATATAATACCTGACCTTTAATATTAACATGATATCTGTACAATAGCATTGAAAATCAATATATTAGTGCCCTTCATCTTTTACTGTTAATATAACATCATTAATACAGAATATAATACAGATATACTACTGCCCTGTGTCCTTAAATGTTAATATTATATTGATATTGTAGCAATGAAAATTAATACAACAACTGCCCTGTTTCCTTTATTATTAATAATATCAATAGTGTAGCTTGGAAAAGTAATACATATACTGTGGCCTTTAACATTTTTGTAATGTAGTGTGGCCTCTGAAACTAGTAATAGCTTAAATATTGCCTTTCATGATAATATGATGTCTGTAATATAGTATCTAAAATAATACAATAGCTTTCCTGTTGCCTTTAAAATATTATAGTATTCAAGGCATGACATCTCAAATTAAATAAATAGTTGGGTGCAGAGACACACAATTGTCATCTCAGTGACTTGGGAGGCTAAGGCAGGAGCATCACAAACTAAAAGCCAGACTCAACAACTTAGCAAGGCCCTAAGCAATTTAGCAAGACCCTGACTTAAAATAAAAATAAAGGGCTGGGGCTGAGGCTCAGTGGTAGCATGCTCACCTGGCACATGTAAGGAACTGGGTTTGATCCTCAGCACCACATAAAAATAAAATAGAGGTATTGTATCCACCTACAACTAAAAAATACATATTAAAAAATAATAAAAAGGGCTGGGAATGTGGCTTAGTGGTTAAGCACCCCATGCCCAATCCCTGATACCAAAATAAATAAATAAATATTTTTTTTTTAAAAAAGCATGTTGTAGCCTTTAATACTAATGAGATTTCAATATTATAGCATCTGAAACTAATATAATACTTGCCCTGTGTCAATTAATACTGATATGATATCCACAATATGATATGTAAATCTAACATCATACTTCTCCTATGGACTTTAATATTACTGTGATATTCTACTAGAACATTAGAGGTAAATAATAGCTGCACTTTTACCTGTAATGGATAGACTGTCCTTACTGTAGCATCTGAGACTAGCATATTAGCTGTCCTATGGCCTTTAATATGAATATAATATTTCATGTTATATAATCTAAAAGTAATATATTAGCTGCCCTATGGCCTTTAATGTTAATGTAATATCCATATTTAGCATCTAAAATTAATATAATGGCTGCCCTGTAGCCTTTAATACTAACATGATGTCCTTACTATACCACCTAAATATAACAAAATAACTTCCCCTTGGTCTTTAATATTAATGTAATATCCATACTTTAGTATCTAAAACTAACATAATAGCTTTCCTGTGCCTTCTTTACTAATGAAATATATAAAGTGCAGCATCTTCCTTGTGGCTTTTGCTACTAATATATATAGTATAGCTTATAAAACTGACATGATAGTTGTCCTGTGACCTTTGATACTCATATCTAAATATAATAGTTGTGCTGTGGCCATTTATATGCATGTAATATTTGTATTATGGCATCTAAACCTAATATAATGCTGCCTGAGTCTTTAATACTATCATGATATCCATATGATAGTATCTAATATTAATATAATAGTGGCTTTGTAGCTATTATCATTCAAAACTAATATAATAACTGTCCTATGGCCTTTTGTAGTAAAATGATATCTGTACTATAGCATCTCAAGTTAATATTGCACTGTGGCCTTTAATACTAGTTATATCACCTTAAACATATAATATCACCTTAAACATATAATATATGCTCCGTGGCCTTTAATGTTAGTGTAATATGCATTCTATACTAAAACTAATATAAAATTTGTCCTGCATTATTTAATATAATGTAATATACATATTAAAGCACCTTAAAGTAATGTAATATGTGTCCTATGGCCTTTATTACTAAAATGAGATCCATATTTTAGCATCAATACTAATATAAGAGATTCCTTGAGGCCTTTAACACTAATATGATATCCATACTGTAGCTCTAAAGCTAATGTTATAGCTGTTCTGTGGCACTTAATATCAATGTAATATTAATACTATAATCTGTTAAAGTAATATAATAGTGGCTATGTAGCATTTATTGCTAATGTGATATCCATAATATAGCATCTAAAATCAATATAATAGCTGCACTGAAGCATTTAATATAATATCCACATGATTGCATCTAAAACTAATATAATTACTGCCTTGTTTCTTCCTTCTACTGGCAGAGGGGTCTGCACAAGCTGCAGCCCTCTGCAGCTGAGAAGTGTTGCAGCTCTCAATGGTGGCCATACCCTCCAGTGACACAGCAGACCCCAGCAGCTCACTGTCACAGTTTCTTCTTCTTTCTGGGTTCTTGTCTTGTGAATTTGAAGAATGAAATCACAGATCAGGATGCGTGAGTGTGAACGCAGGATTTATTCACACGAGCATAGAAACAGGACTCCTGTAGTGTGAGCAGTGCCAGAGGAGCCCTGAAAAGGGTTGCCATCTGATTGTGCCAGTCTAGGTTTACACAGCACTTGGGTCCACACTATGGGTCCAAACTTATGCTAATCAGCATTTGGAAAAAGTACCAATGCTGTTGGTGCAAACATCATGCTAATTAGGGTTTGGAAATGCACTGACACTGTTTGTTAGCGCTGAATCCCATTCAGGTTTGCCCTCTTCCTTTATCTCCCTGCTCCTCTGGAATGACAGGTCAGTGTCATCTTGGGATGGCAGGTCAGTGCACCATGGCCTGTTGAAGGCGGCCGTGGCCCTCAACAATGGCCTGCTTGTGGCAGTGATCCACCCCACCTCAGACCCCCAATGCCAGCTTGGCAGACTCTTTGAGGCTGTGGCCATGCTTGGCACCTGTGCTCCAGCCTGCCCAGGTTGTTGCTCCTCTGTTTTGCTCTGCTGCTTGGCTGCTGCTTCTCAACAGAGACCAGAGGGCCAGCTGCATGGCTTGGCAGCTGGGAAGCTGTGTCGCTGGCCTGTGGCACTAATAGGATATCTGTACTGTACCATACACACTTAGTATAGCAATTGCTCTGCAGCCTTAAATATTGATCTAATATCAGTATTGTGGCCTTCAAAACTGAAATCACAATGGCCCTGAGGCTGTTTAATTCTAATATGATATCCAAATGTTAGCATCTAAAACTAAAATGATATTTGGCTTGTGATCTCTAATAAGATATTTATGCTATGCAACCTAAAATTAATATAATAGCTACCCTGTGGCCTTTAATATTATTATAATATTCATACTATAGCATCTAAAAGTAATGTGATAATTGCCTTGTGACCTTTATTATTAATGTAAAATCAGACCAACACATCTTAAACTGATATAATAGCTGACTTTTGGCTTTTAATACTAATCTGATATCCATATTATAGCACCTAAAATTAATAAAATATCTCCCCTGTGGCCTTTGATATTTATGTAATATCCATACTCTGGCCTCAAATCCTAATATAATAGTTTATAATATTTATACTGTGACCTCTAAAATATCAGAGTAGCCCTTGTGGTCTTTATTACTAATATGATATTTATTTTAGAGCATGGATATGTGATAATAGCTGAGGCCTTCAATATTAATATGATTTATAGACCATAAATTGAAAATTGGTATCAAAGCTGTACTGAGGTATTTAATACTAACATGATGATATTCATACCGCACATTTAAAACTAATATAATGTGGTCTTTAATATTAATATGATATCCCTACTGTGTACTCTAAAACTAGTGTAATAGCTTCCATGTATCCTTTATTACTAATATAATATCCATTCTATAGCATCTAAAACTAAAAGAATAGCTGCCCTGTGGCCATTTATATTAATATAATAGCCAAAATATAGCATCTCAAACTGATATAATATTTGTCTTGTGGCCTTTAATAATAAAACTAATATAATATGTGCCCTGTGCCCTTTAATACTGACATGATATTTATATTATAGCTTCCAATACTAATATAATGGTTGCCCTGTGGAATTTATAATTGATATAATATCAGTAATATAGATTCTAGCCAAGTGCAGTGGTGCATGCCTGTAATCCCAGCAACTCAGGAGGCTGAGGCAGGAGAATCATGAGTTCAAGGCAGCCACAACAACTTAGTGAGGCACTTAGCAACTCAGCAAGACCCCATTTCTAAATAAAATATAAAAAAGAACTGGGGATGTTGCTCAGTGGTTAAGTACCCCTGGTACCAAAAAAATAAATAAATAAATAAATTATATATATATATATATATATATATATATATATATATATATATATTCTAAAACTAATGTAATAGGTACCCTGTGGCCTTTAATTTTAATACAATACCATATATATTTTAAAATATTTACTTATTTATTTATTTTAGTTTTCGGCAGACACAACATCTTTGTTTGTATGTGATGTTGAGGATTGAACCTGGGCCGCACGCATGCCAGGCGAGTGCGCTACCACTTGAGCCACATCCCCAGCCCACAATACCATATTATTGCACCTAACACTAACATAATAGCTGACCTGTGACATTTAACTAACATGACATCCATATGATAGAATTGAAAACTGATATATTAATTCCCTGTGGCTTTTAATATTAATATATCATTATTAGTATATCATCTAATACTAATACAATAGCTGTCCTATGGACTTTAATATTACTATGATATCATACTATAGCTTCTAAAACTAAAATAACAGCTGAACTTTGTTTGGCCTTCATCACTGATGTAATATCCATACTATCTTACATTAATTCAGTAACTGCCCTGTGTCCTTCAGTGTAAATTTAATAATAACTATGCTATAGTGTCTAACACTAGTATAAAGCTTCACTTTTAACCCACATAATATCCATATTATAATGTATAAAACTAATACAATAGCTACAGTCTGGCCTTTAATGCTAACATGAATTCCATACTGTACTATCTAATACTAATATAATAGATGCTCTGTGGCTTTAATACTCAAAATCTGTAGTTTAGTATCTAAAACTAATAACTTCCCTGTGGTCTTTAATTCTAACATAATATTTATAGTGAATTTCTAATACTCATGTAATAGCTATCCTGTGTCCCTGAACATTAATATAATATCCATATTATTGCATCTGAAACAGCTGACTGCCCTCTTCCTTTATCTCCCTGCTCCTTTGGAATGACAGGTCAGTGTCATCTTGGGATGGCAGGTCAGTGCACCATGGCCTGTTGAAGGCGGCCGTGGCCCTCAACAATGGCCTGCTTGTGGCATACTAGGCGAGTGCTCTACCTCTGAGCCACAACCCCAGCCCCACTGTAAGCTCTTGACCTACTGCTTTCCTGAATGCTTTAGTCCACCTGGCCTTGTGAGGATCATGCTTCTGTTAAAAGTTCTTAGGACATTGGATTTACAGGGTCTGAATACCTTGCAATGACTGAATATGAACATCATGCCACCGACAGGGCAGATGGGCCCTGAACAGAAATAGCACTTCTTGATATGCATGTTGAGCTTGTGGGACCCCACCAACCAGGCCATGAGCTAGGGAGGAAGTGGTATCATATTATTACATCTTAAACTAATGGGATAGATGCCCTTGGCCTGCAATACTATCATGATATTCAAACATGCCATCTAAAACTAATATAAAAGCTGATCATGGCTTTTAACACTAATATTATATCCGTAGCACTCCATCTGAAACGAATATAATAGCTGCCCTGTGGAAATGAATACTAATGTGATATCCATACTATAGTATTTAAAACTTATATAATAGCTTCCCTGTGGCCTTTAACATTAATATCATGCTATAGTATCTAACACTGATATAATAGCAGCCCTGTGACCTTAAATACTAAGATGATGTTAATACTATAGCATCCAAAACCAGTATAATACTTGCCCTGTGATCTTTAATACTACTGTAATATCCATACTATAGCAACTAAAGCTAATATAATAGGTGTTCTGTGTGTTTAATATTCATATAATATTAATAATGTCACCTCTGAAACAGAAATAACAACTGCCTTGTGGCCTTTTATTCTAGTATACTATCCTACTACATCTTGTAAAATTAATATAATAGCTGCCATGTAGGCCTTGAATACTAATATGACATTTATACTATACCTTGTAAATGCCCCCTCACCCTGCTTCATTACACTTCAGCTGCTCCTGGGACAGTATCCCATCCCCAGAAGCAACATCTGCCTCAGAGAACACTGTCCCTGTCAAGGACTGAGACCCCTCCTTCCTTGTCTTAGATATAGTAAAGGTGGTGGAGGAGCTGGGAGTGGGGTTTGGGATTGTGCCCACTTACCAGCATGTGCCCCAGAGAAGCCATCTGAATGCTCAGAGCCTGTTTTAATACCATTAACAGGATATGAAAATGTCCCAGGACAAGACTGCTGTGACACTCAGGTGCAGTATTCACAATGACTGTGGGAAAAGTGGCTTGATTGTTTCAGATCAAGTTCACATTCAGGCAAATCAGGATCTCTCCAACCTGGTCCAGAAGAATGCATTCCAAGAACAGAGCCGATGTGGCCAACCAGCCCTGGATGGAGGAGTGAGGCCTGCCTACGAATGTCATCCACACTGAAACCATCCCCTTCTCAAGGTCAGCCAGTCTGAAGCCCAGCCCCTTCTCAAGTTCAAAATCAGAAAACCAAAATTATGTGATGAACATTAGGGTTAGGGTGGGAATTATGGTTGGGGTTGAGCCTGAGCAAATTTTTGGTCTGGAGTGTGGTCAGTGTTGGGTACAGAATAGGTGAGGATGGTCTAGAGAGTAGACGTTAAACAGAAGCACATGGTTTGTGGGCTTAGATTTAGGGATTCTAGGGTGAGGTAAAAGCTAGGAGATAGGAAATAGTGTTAGTGTTTTAGAGTTATGAATAGGTAAGAGGGGTCAGAATAAGGGTCAAACCAAGACTTCATTAGAATTCAGAACCCTGAGATACTATCTTCCACACTGTGTTAACATTGACCACCGCCTCTGATGACCTGCTCTGTGGCCCTACGTCACTTATCGATTCCTGTGTAGCCCTGTATCACCTCCCACATGGCTTCTGGTGTGCCCTTCACTGTTTCCTTTTACTGACCCTGTGTAGCCCTCAACCTTCTCCTCTTATCTCCTGTGTAACACCCCACCAGCACCTTTCATCTCTACCTGTGTAACCCTCCACCACCTCCTCTCAGCTTTCTGTGTAGCCCTCCACCTTCTCCTCTCATCTCACCATTTAGCCCTCCACCACCTCCTTTTATCCCCTCCTGTGCACTCTCATGTCACCTCCTCTCGAGGACTCATGTGTAGCCCTTGACCATCTCCTCTCATGGCTTCTTTGTAGCACTCCACCATCTCTTCTCATCCCATCCTCTGTAGCCCTCCACCAACACCCCTCAACTCCTCGGTTTTCCTTCACCAACTGCTCTCATCTCCTGTGTATCCCTCTACCACCTCCTTTCTCAGCCCCCTGTGTGACCCTTGACAATAATCTCTTGCAGGTCACTGTGTAGCACCACCTCCTCTCCTGACAAAACAGTCCTTCCCAAGGATGCTCAGCCAGCCTCAACTCAACTGTGTTCCTGAGACTCGGACCTATTCTAGAAGTTGTTTAAGATTCTCCATGTCTTCTAATGACTTGTCCATGCAATTGGCTTTTTAGGTATTTCCTTTACATTTAATTCTTTAAATTCTAAAACTTAAGTTACCCAGATTCTTCATCAACCTTTGATTTTCTTCGTTTGTGTTCTATTTCATTCAAAAAGCCAAGCTGCTTACTTCTTCAGGGTTGACTCTTAGTACTTTCCTCAGACAATGTAAAGCCTACTTTGGTAAGTCTATGCTTTTGTTCAAGTATTCAAAAATGTCACTTACTTACTATGTTGTTGTCATGCTTTGCCAACTTAGTGTTCACCTAAGTGTTCTGTCAGTCAGCCTCTCTCTCGACTGTCCCCAAACTTCATTACTGTTGATGTTTGCCAGGAGAACTGGGGACCACCTCTGTACTCTGCCAATCAGGTGTTCAACTCCTCCTTCATCTTGGGCAGTGGAGTTTTGACCTTAGCTGGTCCTCTGCAGAACTATCATGGTGGCCATCCTATTAGGGGCTTCATCTACAAGTCAATCTCATGTTGATGCGGGCACTGGGGTCAATTGCTGGTCAGAAGTTACCTTAGTGTGGCTGCGCTACTAAAGGGATCTTCTGTAGTGGCACCCCCTCCTCCACAGAAAATCTTAACTAAGTATCTCCATAAATCTTCACCATAATTAATTTTAGGATTATCAGCAAAAGAGTCTCTATCTACAAGAGAGTTCAATGTATATCTAAAATAAATGTAATAGCTGACCTTTGGTCTCTAATACTAATATAGTATGCACACTATAGCATTTAATACTAATATAATAACTGCTTTTTGGTCTTTTACAGTAATATGATATCCATATCAAAACGTCCCAATCTAATATAGTAGCTGTCTCGTAGCCTTTCATACTAATGTAATATACATACTGTCTCATCTAATAGATCTCCTGTGTTCTTTATTTTTTTCCTGTGTTCTTTAATATTAATATAATATCAATATATAGCATCTTAAACTAATTCATGTACCTTTGCCTCTAATACTTAATGATGTTCATACTATAGTACCTAGTGCTAATATAATAGCTGACCTGTGCTCTCTTTTTTTTTTTTTAAAGAGAGAGAGAGAAAGAGAGAGATAATTTTTTAAATATTTATTTTTTAGTTTTTGGTGGACACAACATCTCTATTTTATTTTTATGTGGTGCTGAGGATCGAACCCAGTGCTCCGCACATGCCAGGCAAGTGCGTTACTGCTTGAGCCACATCCCCAGCCCTGACCTGTGCTCTTTAATTCAAATGCGGTATCTATACTATAGTCTCTAAAATTGATATAATAACTGGGACTCTAAAACTAATATAATAGCTTCCTGTGGCCTTCAATACTAACATGTTAGGCTCTCTGGTACTTAAAATATTATAAAAGTTGTCCCTGTGGTATTTAATACTAATGATATCCATAGTACAGCATTTAAAACTAATAAAATAGGTGAACTGTGACCTTTAATATTAACGTACTATCCATAATTTAGCATCTAAATCTAATATAATACATGCCCTGTGTCCTTTTTTAAAATTTCTTTTAGTTGTAGATGAACATAATACCTTTATTTTATTTATTTACATATTTATTTATTTATTTTTAGTTGGTGCTGAGGATCAAACCCAGGGCCTCACATGTGGTAAGTGAGCGCTCTCCTGCTGAGCCACAACCCCAGCCCATAATTTATTAATTTCTTGTGGTGCTGAGGATCAAACACAGTGCCTCACACATGCTAGGCAAGCACTCTACCACCAAGCCACAACCCCAGCCCTACCCTGTGGCCTTTTAAAAATATTTTTTCAAAGTCATAGATGAACACAATACCTTTATTTAATTAATTTATTTTAATGTGGTACTGAAGATCCAACCATGGCCTTATGCATGCCAGGCAAGTGCTCTACCACTGAGTCACAAGCCCAGCCCCTGCCCCATGGCCTTTAACATTAATATGATATAAAAATTATGGT
Organism: Marmota flaviventris; assembly: GCF_047511675.1. Lineage (NCBI taxonomy): Eukaryota > Metazoa > Chordata > Mammalia > Rodentia > Sciuridae > Marmota > Marmota flaviventris. The sequence continues at coordinate 78,244,299 of NC_092514.1, forward strand.
CCTGAAATTAACATAAAAGCTGTCCTGTGGCCTTCCAATGCAGATATTATATCCATCCTATGGCTTCCCTCTGCCCTTTAATATTAATATAATATCCTTGTGATAGCATGTAAAACTAATATAATAGCTTCCCTATAGACTTCACTATTAATATATCATCCATATTATGACCTCTAAAACTGATAGCTGTCCTGTGGCCTTTGTTACTAATATGATCTCCATAATATTGCAATGGAAAACTGATAAAATAGCTGCTCTGTGGCATTTACTATTAATATGATTTTCATATTAGTGCATCAAAAACAAATATCAGAGCCATTAGAGGCCTTTAATACTAATATGATATCCAAACTATAGTACCTAAAATGAATATTGTAGCTGGGCTTTGGCTTTTAAATCTAATGTGATATCCATACTATGGCATCTAAAACTAGAACAATAGCTCCCCTGTAGCTTTTAATACTAGTATGACATCCATATTATGACCTCTAAAAACCAATGTGATAGATGTCCTGTGACTTTTAATATGATTGTGACACCTTTTCTACAGCCTGTGAAACCAATATAATAACTCTCTGGTGGATTTTAATATTTAATATACATGACATAGAATCTAAAACTGATAAACAGGTGCTCTGTGGCCTTTAATATTAACATGATATTTATATTATAGTACATTAAGCTAGTAAAATATCTACTTTTTAGCCATTAAACTAATGATATTCATGCTATACTATTGAAATTAATATATCAGTTGCCATGTTGACTTTAATACTAACATGTTATGCATACTTGAACATCTAAAAGTGACATAATTGTTGACCTGCCATTTAATACTAATATGATATCCATGCTACAACATGTAAAACTGATATAATGGCTTCCCCGAGATCTTTAAAACTAACAAAATATCCATCCTAATATAAGAGCTGTCCTGTGGCCTTTAATAATATAATATAATATATATAATACTAATGATATTCATATTATGTCATCTTAAACTGATAAAATAGCTGCCCTGTGACCTTTAATATTAATATAATATCATACTGTAGCATCTGAATTAATATAATGGCTGTACTGTGGTCTTAGCACTAAATAATATACATACTGCATCACCTAAAACAAATAGTTGCCCTGATGCCTTTAATACTGATATGATATCATACTAGTAGAACATCTAAAACTGCTTAGTATAGCATCTAGAACTGATATAATAGCTGTCCTGTAGCCTTAAATACAAATAAGGTATACAGGAGGCTGGAGGTGAAGGCTCTGGAGCGGTAAGTGTGGAAGCAATAAAATGTAAAACACAGGAGCTGTCAGCAGCCACGTGTCCTACCATATGGAACCAGCTGGTCTGCAGTGAAAAAGAAGCCAACGTGCAAAAAGCAGCAGAGAACCATGTGTGCTCAGCGCTGCATCTCCTTTGCTGATGTTGAAAAACCTCACATCAACATTCGAGATTACATCCATCTCACACCAGTGCTAACAAGCTCTATTTTGAATCAAGTAGCAGGACGCAATCTTTTCTTCAAATGTGAAGTCTTCCAGAAAACTGGATCCTTTAAGATTCGTGTGGCACTTAATGCCATCAGAGGCTTAATTCCTGCCACCTTAGAAGGGAAGCCCAAAGCTGTTGTTACTCACAGCAGTGGAAATCATGGCCAGGCTCTCATTTATGCTGCTAAATTGGAAGAGATTCCTGCTTATATTGTGGTACCCCACACAGCTCCCAACTGTAAAAAACTGGCAATACAAGCCTATGGAGCCTCTATAGTTTACAGTGAACCGAGCGATGAGTCCAGAGAAAAGGTTACAAAAAGAATTTTGGAAGAAACAGAAGGCATCGTGGTACATCCCAACCAGGAGCCTGCAGTGATAGCCGGGCAAGGCACAATTGCCTTAGAAGTGCTGAGTCAGGTTCCCTTGGAGGATGCACTGGTGGTTCCTGTAGGGGGGGAGGAATGGTTGCTGGAATGGAAATCACTGTTAAGGCTCTGAAACCTAGCGTGATGGCATATGCTGCTGCACTCTCGAATGCAGTTGATTGCTACAAGTCCAAACTGAAAGGGAAACTGACCCCCAATCCTTATCCTTCAGAAACTATAGCAGATGGTGTTAAATCCAGCATTGGCTTAAACACCTGGCCTATTGTAAGGGACCTTGTGGATGATGTCTTCACTGTCACAGAGGATGAAATCAAGTGGGAAGCTAAAATCTCAGGACACAGCTGGTTTGGGAAAGGATGAAACTACTCATTGACCCTACAGCTGGTGTGGGAGCGGCCGCTGTGCTGTCTCGGGATTTTCAAGCAGTTTCTCCAGAAGAAAGAACATCTGTATTGTTCTCAGTGGTGGAAATGTGGACTTGACCCCCTTAACTTGGGTGAAGCCCGCTGAAAGGCCAGCTCCTTATCAGTCTGTTTCTGTTTGATTTATATAAAAGAAAGAGATGGGTTCATTGTCTCTCTAGATACATGAAATTTTTGTTTTTCATGTTCCCCCATTTGGGGCAGCTCAGTGGCAGAGCACTTGCCTGGTGTGTGCAAGGACCCAAGTTTGATCCCCAGCACCAAAACATCTTCTCGTAAAGTTTTCAAAGTCCTAATGGAGAACAGATATTTCAGTAAGTTTAATAGTTTTCTTAGACTAAGCAGAAAAACTTCCATACTTAACTGAGCCAAGATCTTTCGTAAACAGGACAGCAGACTGTTGGACTGAAGTATTAACTACAAACTGCTCAGTCACAACCTGCAGGCCCCATCTACAGTGCTAATTAGTAACAATAAGACAGAATCCTTCTGAATCCCAAATTCCACATTTTCTTACCTAAAGGCTCCCTGATGTGTCCTCTACGGCCCCACTTGGTTCTCAGTTCCACTGGTTGAAACCATAGCACATCCTCTTAGAATGCAGCATACAGAAGACCAAAATGAAACATTTACTCATAATGTAAACACAACCCTCACACCATAAAAGCAATAAGATCCCATCCTCTTCCTTTGTACCTACCTCTATTAAAAAACATAACGTTAAAATAAAAAACAAATAAGATATACATACTCTATCATCTAAATGGATATAATATCTCCCCTGTGGTCTTAATACTAATATAATAGCTGTCCTGCAGCTATTAGTACTAATGTGATTACCTATTTTGGCATCTAAAACTGATAAGATAGCTGCCCTTTGGCCATTAATATTAATAAATTCTCCATAATGTAGCATCTAAATCTGATATAATAGCTGCCAATACTATTATGATACTCAGAATACTATCTAAAAATAATATAGTATCTAAAACTAATATAACAACTAAACTTTGGCCTTTATTAGTAATGTAGTATATTTACTGTAGCATCTTACAGTACTGTAAAAACTTCCGTGTGGTATTTAGTGTTAATATATGCATACTGTGGCTGCAGAATAAGATAGTATAGCTCTCATGTAGCGTTTCACATTAGTATAATATCCATACTACAGCATCTACATTAATATAATAGCTGCTCTGAGGCTTTAATATTGAAGTAATATCTATTCTATAGCACCTAACCCTAACTCTAACCCTAACCGTTCAACTAATATAAAATAACTGTTCTGAGGGTTTAATACTGTTACTAATATAATAACTTCTCTGTAACCTCTAATGTTAATAATACATCCAAACAATAGCATCTGAAACTAATATAATAGCTGCCCAGTAGTCTTTTATACTAAATTAATATCCATGCTATAGCATCTCAAGCTAATATAATATCTGCCCTGTAGCCACTAATGTAGTACCCATATGATTGCATCTAAAACGGATATAATAGCTGCCCTGTATCCTTCAATTCCAATATGACATCCTTATTACAGCATCTTAAATTGATATGATAGCTAATCTGTGGCCTTGAATATGATATCCATATAATATAATATCTATAATATAGCATTTAAAATGGATATAATATCAGCCCTATGGCCTTTAGCCTTAAATTTAATAAAATCTCTATACTATGTCTTCTAAAAGTAATATAGTAGCTGCCCTCTGAACTTTGATACTATTATGATATCCATACTATATATAGCATCTAAAGTTAATATAAATTAACTAAATGCCTACTGCTCTGGCATTTGATAATAATATGATATCCAAACTATAGTATCTAAAATGAAAATAATAGCTTAATACTAATAAGTTATATATAGTATAGCATATAGAACTAATATAATAACTGAAGTTTTGGCTTTAATACTAGGAATTGAAACTAGGGGCATTTAACCCAGCCCTACCCCTATTTAACCCAGCCCTATCCCAGCCCTTTTTAGATTTTTTTAATTTATTTTGACACAGGGTCTTGATAAATTACTTGGAGGAATCACTAAGTTGCTAAGGCTGGTCTTGAACTTGTAATCCTCCTGCCTCAGCTTCCTAACTCACTGGGATTACAGGCATGTGCCACTGCCTGGCTGGGCTTTAATACTAATATGGTGTGCATACTATAGCACCTATACTAAGTACTGTAGGAGCTGCCTGTGACACTGTTGTTAATATCATAACCATACGTGGCCTCTTAAGGTAATATTATAGCTCTCCTGTGGCCTTTCATGTTAATACAAAATCCACATATAGCATCTAATGCTGACATACTAGCTGCCCTATGGCCTTTAATAATATCAACACTGTGCCCCCTAAAACTGAAATGATAGTTGCCCTGTGGCCTTTTAATACTATATAAAATCCATACTACAGCATCTAAAATGAATATAATACCTGCTCTGTGACCTTCAATTCTTTTATGATATCCCATACTATAGCATTTAAAACTAAGAAATAGCAGCCCTGTGGCCTATAGTTCTGATATAGTATCCATACTTTATCATTGGAAATAATATAACAGTTGCCCTGTTGTCTTTAATACTAACATCATATCCATAGTATAAACTCTAAAACTAATACTTAGCTCCCCTGTGACGTTTAATACTAATATAATATCTATACTATAACATCTGAAAGAAATATAATACATGCCCTGTGGCTTTTAATATTGATGGAATATCCATCTTATTGCATCTTAAGCTAATATAATAACTGCCCTGTGGTTTAAATATTATTATGATATCCATAGAACAGCATGTAAAATTAATATACTAGCTTCCCTTTGGCCTTTAATGTTAATATAATATCCATGCTCTATCTTCCAAATTTATTAAAATAGCTACACTGTAGCCTTTTATAATAAAATGATATCCATTAATTAATAAAATAAAATAATGGCATTTCAAGTTATTATAGTATAATACTAATGCAGTATCCATATTGTTACTTCTAAAAGTGATATAATTCCTGCTCCATGGGCTTCAGTACTGATATGATATCTATACTAGAGCATCAAAAACTGATAAAGTAGCTGCCCTGTGTCCTTTAAGACTAATATAGCATTTAAAATTGATATGACAGCTGCTCTGTGGCCTCTGATATTAATACAATGTCCATATTATAGGATTTAAAACTGATCTAAGGCCAGGCGCAGTGACACATGCCTGTAATCCCAGTGGCTCAGGAGGCTGAGACAGGAGGATTGTGAATTCAAAGCCAAAAGTGAGGTGCTAAGCAACTCAGTGAGACTCTGTCTCTTAATAAAATATAAAATAGGGCTGGGAATGTAGCTCAGTGGTCGAGTTCTCCTGAGTTCAATCTCTGATACCAAAAACATAAAAAAATAAAAATAAAACTGATATAGTATTTGCCCTGTGGCCTTCACAGCTAATATGATATCTATATTGTTGCATCTAAAGGTAACATAATAGCTGCCCTGTTGTGTTTAACACTATTATTATGTCCATCCTATAGTATCAAAAACTGATATAGCTGCTCTGTGGCCTTTTGTATCATATGTTAAACATAATATTGCATTGAAAACTGATATAATAGCTGCTCTGTGGCTTTTGGTTCTAATGTGATATCCATATATAGTAGGGGTCCCTGCAGACCTGGGGCAGCGGATGGCAAGCTGTGGGCACTCCCACAGAGGTGAGTGCTGGCCCAGGTGACCACTCTCCTGGCTGACCGTCTGTTCAGGCAGGAACAGAAACTGCGCAGCCAGGGTGGGCAGGAGGGACACTTCAGTGAGGACCCGGCACCCCGCCCCCTGGCCTGGGGCAGCGTGGGCGTCCACTGTCTTACAGGTGTCCTCTCCAGCGCTCTGTGTGGCATACACCAGCACCACACAGACAGTGGACACCAGTGCTTTCCAATGTAGACAAGGCAAAGCCCAGTTGCCTCCTGGACCCCCAGCCCCTGAGCAGACAGTGGTGGTCAGCAGGAGGACGCCCACTTCCTGGGCCCCTGCTTGGCCTCCCCAAGGTCCCCACCTGGCCCCTCAGCACCCTGTATCAGGGGCTGCACCTGAGACCAGGTCTCTCCCTTTTCCCAGGCCAGCTGCCCCTCTCCAGGACTGACCACTTGGCCAGGACCAACTCCACACAGGCCTCACTCCCAGATGGAGGCTCGAGCCCCAGGACAGCCCTTCCTGGTCACAGCACTGCCCGGCCCTGCCCACAGCACAAGCTGCACTCTGCCACATGACCACGGGGACCCCAGGACAGAGACTCCCGGCAGCTGGCAAGCAGAGCCGAGTGCACCTGCAGGCCACCTGTGTGGGGACCTCCAGGAGCTCTGTGCTGAGCCCTGTGGAGTTGGGGACCCAACATTCTACATCACTCTTAGCATGTGTGTTTGGGGAGGACAGCATGGAGCCCCTGTGCAGGGACAGTGCCCAGGGGCCTCTCGGGGTTACGCAGGGAGTTCCCACTCCACCAGTACCTCCAGCCTAGGTATGTCCCTGAAGACCCAGAAGCAGAGACTGGAATGAAAACTTGTGTGTGAATATTCACAGCAGCACCATGCACCAGGGTCAGAAAGGAGAAGTGACCCAGTTGTCCACTGAGGAGGAATGGGGAATAGGACGAGTCCATCCACATGATGGAATATTACTCAGCCCTGAAAAGGACTGCAGCTCTCACACGTGCTGCAAGTGGGACAGACCTTGAGACCTGGGGCTTGGTGAGAGAAGCCGACACAGAGGGTCACATAGTGTGGACTCCATGGGCAGGACCTATCCACAGCAGGCCATCCAGACACAGACAGTGGGCAGGTGATGGGGCTGGGCAGGGGACAGGGTCACTGCTGGAGTGCAGGTGCCTTTCAGGGGTAAATGGGCTGTTTGGAAGTAGAGGCGCTGGGTGCCCAGTGCTGTGAAGGCACCTGATGTCCAGCTCGATCCCTGGCAGATGGACTTGTGCACGTCCAGCACAGCTACAGCCCATGCTCAGGTTCCAGCTCTCAGTGACCCAGCACCAAGTGGAGGCAGAGAGGCCAACCTCAGAGACACCAGTGTCGGCCACATGTTCTGGGGACTGCAGGTGACACGTGGGGACCTTGGAGAACACACGGGGGCATTACAAGCTGAAGCTGGGTGACCCTGGACAGAGCGTGGGGTAATCCCTGGGGGGCAGCAGCTACAGAGATGACGTTGAGGTGGCCACATTTATTGTCAGCTGTGAACAGCGGTCAGGTAGGGAGCGCCCCGCCAGAGCCGAGCCTGGTCCGACCCCAGGGATGGAGGCCTGGCTTGAGCTGCGCTGGACGGTGGGGTCCCTCAGCCAGCGAAAGGGCGAGGCCCCTCACCCCCAGGCCCAGGACCTGTGGGAGGAGAGGGTGGAGGTGAGTCCCTGGGCGCGGCTGAGTCTCCCGGCAGCACCAGTCACGGCAGCGCCAGCCACGCCAGCTTCCTAAACCTCCCATAAACGTCTCTGTGCACAGCAGGGCACGTGGGGCCTCGGGAGGGCTGTTTTCCAGGTGGACAGAGGTCCCCATGGATGCTGCCAAGCCTGCTCCAGTCCCCGAGGTCAAGATGCGTTACACCTGGCGAGCAGCTGTGGCCGGGAGCCAAGCTGACCCTGGCAGGGAGACCCCACTGACCTTGAAGACGTGTCCTGCCTGTGGCTCCCGCAACAGCTGCTCTGGACTCAGGCTGTCCACTGCAGAGGTCATGTACAGGTCGGAGTAGTCAGCCCCCCGGAAGCTGCAGGACGTCATCCTGGACACTGGCATCTCCAGGGTGCACAGCCGCGTCCCTGTGAGTAAAGTTGTTATGTCCCTGAAGCCCAGCCACCCACCTGCTGCAGGACCCCAGGTGGCCTGACTGTGCCCACTCCGCAGTGGGGCCCTGGGCCTGCTGGTTCTCCCTGGCACCTGCAGCACTTGATCCCCAACTCTGCCCTGCCTCGTGGACTGCAGGGGTCAGCAGGACCACCTGGAGCCCAGGAGCTGGAGAGGCAGGAGGAGCCTCCCTGGAGCCCGTGGAGGGAGCTGGACACCATGGTAAGAGGTGGGTCCTGTCCACATTTGCACCCAGAACCTGTGAGTGGGACGTGCTGTGGGAACAGGGTCTCTGCAGAGGTCGTTAGTGAAAGGTCCCGAGATGGGCTCCTCCTGGGTCAGGGGGCCTCATGCAGTGGCCGTGTCCTCCCCAGAGACAGAGGGGGGGACACAGACCCAGAGGAGGAGCCCCGTGGAGACAGAGGCAGAGACTGCAGTGAGGGGCCACCAGCCCAGGGCCGCCTGGAGCCCAGGAGCTGGAGAGGCAGGAGGAGCCCCCTGGAGTCTGTGCAGGGAGCTCAGCCTGGGACCCTGGTCCAGCCTCCGCCCTCCAGGGTGGGAGAGGACAAGGTCCTGTGGTTTTCAACCGCTGGTTTCTGGTCATTTTCTACATCAGCCCCAGTGTTCCCTGCACTGGCCAAGTGCTGAGGGGCCACCCTGGCACTCCCGCCATCTGCACAGTCCCCCTGTAGCTGGACAAGCAAGTGGTGCTGCCCTCCCACTCCCGGACCCTGAACACCGTGGCACAGAGCACCCCATGGCCCCTCCTTGACCGACTGCCCTGTGCACACACCTGTCTCGGGGTCCATGCGGATCACCCTGCCTCCGTCAATGCAGGCCACCCAGAGTGTCCCCGTGGTGTCCACGCACAGCCCATCTGGCATGCCTTGCTCTGGCTCCAGCTGGCACACCAGCCGTGGGTCTGCTGCGGCAGGACAGACAGAGGCGCGTGGCCCCTCACTGCCCAGACCAGGAGGTCACATAGCGTGGCCTTAACAACGGGAGGGAGTGACAGACCCAGTGGTGCTTCTGGGACCCCAGGAGGGGACTCATGAGGGTGTCGGGGGAGGGCCACGGAGGATCCCGCCCAGGGAGGGTGGGGGGCGCTGGCCACAGAGGCCTCTATCCTGCGAGGGTGTGGGGCTGGCCACTGGAGGCCCCGCCCAGGGAGGGCGTGGGGGCTGACCAAGGAGGCTCCTATACCAGGGAGGGTGTGGAGGGCTGGTCACGGTGGCCCCGCCCAGGGAGGGTGTGGGGGCTGGCCACAGATGCCTTCTCCTGGGGAGGGCGTGGGGGGCTAGCAACCGCAGCCACTACCCAGGCCCCCTGTCTGCAGGTCGTAGTCATAGACCCGCACAGAGTAGTCCAGGCTGTCCACGTGGTAGAGAGTGCGTTGGTCCAGGGACCAGTCCAGCCCGTTGGGGATGCCCAGCCGGTCCAGCTGTCTGACCACAGAGTGGTCAGCCAAGAGTGTGTACAGGGAGCCCTGCCCCGGCTCCCACAGTCCTGGGGCGGACGCCTCTGGCATGGTGCCTGGAGAGAGCGGAAGGTCAGTGGGCAGCGCCCCACCCTGCCCTGCCCACCCCACACAGACCCGCTGTGCAGAGAGCTGTGGTCACCCTCAGTCGGGGGGCAGCAGGCAGGATGGCCCTCAGGCATCATCTGTGAGTGAGCCTCTGTGCTGGGCGAAGGGGGGACCCCAGAGATGTTCCACTGGGAAGAGGCCTGCTCAGGCAGAGGTGCAGGGCCCTCAGCCGCACGTGAATGGCCTCTGGCCACCAGCCCTGGCCGCTGCCCCACCCTGGCGGCTTCGACCCTCCCAGGGTCCTCTCTGGGCAGGGACCCAGGAAGAATGACCTGGAAGCCATGGGCTTTGGAGTGGGAGGGAACCTGTGGGCTGCCCAGCACCTGCATGGCCCCCGGGGGGCCGCTTGCCAGCAGCCTGGGGAGGGCTCCTGAGGTCCCCACCCAGCCGGCACCCGCCATGACAGGAGGCTCTCCAAGTGGCCTGGGCCAGTCCTTTCAGCAGCTCACCTGCCACAAACCTCCCGGCGGGGTCCACCTTCCCGTCGTTGAACCTGTTGTGGGGCTTGTCACAGTCCAGCCAGGCCGCCCACTCCACCTGCCCCGTCTCCCAGTCCAGGAGGCCAAGGCAGGTGCCAGAGGCCACCATGTAGCTGCCCTCTCTGCGCAGAGACACACAGCCAACAGGGTCTCCTGGGAGGACAGAGGACAGCAAGGTGGCCCAGCTGCTGCGTCTCCAGGAGACAGTGCCACCCCACCCATGGGGCTCCCGCCAGGAGGCACCGTCAGGGCACAGAGCACGTCTCAGCACAGGACCAGTCCTGCTGGGCCTGTGTGGACCACCTCTCTGCACCCCCTCCCCACGACGGCCACCACAGGGCCTCCAGATGGGACTAGAGGCTGCCGAGCCTGCCTGCAGGGCCACCAGGACTGCAGGAGCGGAAAGCCCTGGCCTCTCCTCACGTCAGTGCCATGTGAGAGCCGCGGGTGCCCCTGAGCCCTCGGGTAGGACAGCTGGGCCTGGGGCAGTCCTCCACAGCAGGGTGCCTGAGGCCAGACACAGACTTGGGGCCAGCCCTGATCTGCAAGGGGGACAGGGGCACCTGCCCTTGGGGAGGGGGAGGGTGAGTGGGGGACGCTCCCAGAGTGCTGCTTCTGCTCCTCAGGGGGTCGTCGTCCACATAGGTGTGCAAGCCCCACAGACACACAGGTACCTCCCAGGTGTGTGAATCCACAGGGGTCAGCAGCCACACAGGTTGCAAGCCCCACAGACACACAGGTACCTCCCAGGTGTGTGAGCCCACAGGGGTCATCAGCCACACAGGTGTGCAAGCCCCACAGACACACAGGTACCTCCCAGGTGTGTGAATCCACAGGGGTCAGCAGTCCACACAGGTGTGCAAGCCCCACAGACACTCAGGTACCTCCCAGGTGTGTGAGCCCACAGGGGTCATCAGCCACACAGGTGTGCAAGCCCCACAGACACACAGGTACCTCCCATGTGTGTGGGCTCACGGGTCAGCCATGCAGGTGCATGAGCCCACAGGTGTCATCAGCCACACAGGTGTGCAAGCCCCAGGTACCTCAGGCCCACCGTCTGCAGCCCCCCAGATCCACTTACTCAGGCCCACGGTCTGCACCTCCCCAGACAGTGGATTCCACCAGCACACAGTCCTGGCGTTGATGTCCACATACACCAGCTGCGCGGTCTCCTCTTCCCACACCGGACACTCCCTCATCCTGTGCCTCTCCCGGATGGACAGGGCTGTGAGTGCCCTGTTCTCTGTCCCATTCTCCTGGTCATCAGGTGAGGGCTGCTGGACTGTGGGCTGGGCGCTCCCGGGTGTGTGACACATTCTGTGGTCTCATGTGGTCTCAAGGACAGCCCTCTTCTGCTCATGAAGCCTCACCCAGGCAGACATGGGGATGCAGAGAGGGAGCCAGCCTAGCCCGCACCCTTGCTGGCTCCTCTGTGCCACCTGGCACTCTGCATGACCCGAGAGGTCGACAGAACGTGCAGGTGTCCCGTCACTTGAAGAGGCACCCCCTGGCAAGGTTCCAGGAATCCCTGTGCCCTTTCCTTCTGGTGGCACAGTGTGCCCACCTCCCCCACCTTCCAGGCCCCCCAGCTACAGCCTGGGAAGCAGGGGCTGCTAAGCTGAGCCACTGTCCAGGTGGGCCCATCTTAGAGGCTGGGGTGGGGTGCGATCTACAGGTGGCTGGCTCCAGAGCACACACCCTGCCCTGTCCGCCCAGGAGACCTCTCCCCCAGAAAGGCTCACTTCTCAATACTCCTGTTAATTGGGTTGCTGTGAGACCCCTGCGCTCCGTGGGATTCAGTTCACAGGGCCCTTCCTGGACAGCACCAGGAGGCCCAGCAGCCCAGGGCTCCCATACTGGGGCGGCTCACGTGCTCCTCAGCCCTGGTCCTGTCCTGCTTGCTCAGCTCTTGGGACTCCACCGCACTCTGGCCTCAGCCAGCTGAAGGCTCCACTGAGTGGGGGCGGAAACTCCCTTCCGCCCTCCCCTCCCAGGTCCCTCCCTCTGTGCTTCGCCAAATCAACAGAGCCCGAGGCAGTGGCATGTCCACTGCTTTGTCCTGCAGAGCCAAGGTAGCAGTTGCAGGAGTCGCCCGTGCACTCTGCATTAGAGTGGGAGAAGCAGCAGCCCCTGGGACCTCGCTTCAGTAGAGACCCCCTGAGGTCGCAGCCAGCGCCCCACCAGGCATCCCTGAGACTTCCCCTTAGGGCCCACCACGCGCCTCCTCAGCCCTCCTGGGTTCTCCCCTGGCACAGGCGCTGCCCTGGGCAGTGGGACACTCTGCTCCTCTCCTACTGCAGAAGAGCGCCCGCTTGCAACTGGGGGTCCACAGGGCTCACCCAGGCAGGCTCACAGGGAGCACAGGCTTCACTGGGCAGGCACAGAGGGAGGCGCAGGGGAGGCACGGGGAGCCCTGGGCAAGCACACGGGGCGCTGGGCAGGCACAGAGGGGGCGCGGGGAGCCTGGGCAGGCACATGGGGCACTGGGCAGGCGCACAGGGGGCACTGGGGAGGCACCAGGAGCCCTGGGCAGGGACACGGGGCGCTAGGCAGGCGCAGAGGGGGCGCTGAGGAGGTACGTGGAGCCCTGGGCAGGCACACGGGGCGCTGGGCAGGCGCAGAGGGACGCAGGGGAGACACCGGGAGCCCTGGACATGCACGCGGGGTGCAGGTCAGGGCTCTACTCACAGGCGTCCTGTAAAGAACTGACTGTGACCTCCGAGCTTCACCTGCTGTCCCGACCCAGCCTCGCACACATGGCAGTGTCACCCAAACGTTCACAGGCACCAGCGCCCCCTCCCCGCATCTTACTCCGTCCTCTGAGATGGCCTGGGCGCCACTCCCCCAGCCTCCCCTAGGCTCCTCCAGCGGCCTCTGCCCACGTGCCACTCCAACGACTGCAGGGGGGCCAGGGACCCTGCGTCTCCCCTGTCACCACCACTTTCTGCCAGCAGGATTGCCGGGGCACTCCGCAAGGAGAGGATTTTCGCGGGAGGTGCTGCTCTCTTGCAGGCCCACGCCAAGGGTTCCTCCCGCTGTGGAGCAGGGCTTGGCACAGGAATGTCGTCCCCCCCCCCCCCCCCCCCCCCGTCCCCGAAAGGAGAGGTGCTGACTTGGCGGAGGTGGAGTCCCCGCACCCACGTCTCCATGCCGCTAAGTGAGCCCAGCTCCTCCACACCCCAGGCTGCAGCCCTGGAACCCGAGGACCCCAGGCTCCACGGTCCCCTCCCCATGGGATAGAACCGGCCTTGTGGGTGAAGGACTCCCTTGGGAACCTCCTCCTCCTGGGTTCCAGCCAGCGCTCCGCAGCGTCCTCACCCCAACCCTGGTCCCAGAGCTCCTTAGGGCCCTGGACTGCAGGCTCCTGTCTGGGAGACCACCAAGGTGGGTGCTGGGGGCTGGTTCCTGCTCCCACAGCCCAGGAGAGGCCACCGCCTGGGTGGAGGGGGTCTAAAGGAAAATGGATGGAGGGCTGTACCTGGAGCTCGTCCACTCCATGAAAGGTGCTGGGGCTCTTGAGAGCACTGGCTGCAGCCAGGGGGCGCCCCCTCACCCCAAAGGCTCCTGCTCAAGGTGAGGTCAGTGTGTAGCCCTGGCTCTCACCCAGGTTGGGAGGGGCCCTCTGGTCCTTCTGATTGGCCCTCAGGGTTTGAAGACAGGTCAGGCCCCCTGCTGGGCAGTCTGCAGTGGCCCCTGGAGCCAACCCCAGCATGGGTGTGTCCACTCACTCTGTGGCCACATGTGGGCAGGACACACACCTACTCTGCGGGGCTCTTGTGGGAGCAGACACCTCCCAGGACCACCAGTGACGTGCAACTCTTCAAAGCTAAGGGGACATATTTAGGGAGCCATGTGGGACCCTGAGGTCAAGATGGCTGAGGTGGCCCCTGATCCATCCCGATGGCTCTCCTCTCTAAGCTCAAGCCAAGGACAGGCAGCAGCTGGACAGCGTCAGACCTCAGGACATCTTGGGCATCAGGACACAATGCTGCCTTGGCTTGGTGGGAGGGTACAGTGGGCTGGAGACAGAAACCAAAGGTGGCAGGCAGTCCCTTGGCTGGGCAGGCAGGGTGGTGGCCTCCATGCAACAGGACCTAGCTCTCCCTGAGACACACTGTGAGGGCACAGAACCCCACACGCCCTTTGCTCCCACATTCCAGGGGCCCTGGCACCAAACCAGTTGTCATGCCCCTGTGACCCCACAACAGGACACCAGGCACCCACCCTTCCCCGCTCCCTGGTGGTCCGGCTGTCCTACCTCCAGAGTGCTCGTCCTCCACCTGCCAAACGCTGGCCCGTTCCCAGGCCCTGCCTGCAGTCCCGGGGCCGCTTCCTTCTGCACCTGGGGCGGATGATCTCATCTGTCTCATGACTTACACCCTCCAACCTGCCCATGACTCCCCTGTTTGTAGATGAGCACACACGGGCTCCCAGATGGGACTCCGTGCCCAGCACCCTGCTTGGAAGTCTATCAGGCATCCCACATGGGCTGGCCCACATGCCCCTGCTCCCCTGCCTTCCTCCTCCTGACAATCACCTGCCTTCCTCCTCCCCACCTGTGATGCCTCCCCATGTCCTACCCCAGGGGGGTGACTAGCACCCCAAGTGCACCTGGGACCTCGGGATAGGGCCTCTTTTGCATGTAGGTCTCTGCAGATGTAATTAGGTAATGATCTCAAGATGACACCATCCTGGGTCAGGGGGCCCTCATGCAATGGCAGTGTCCTCACTAGAGACAGAGGAGGGGACACAGGCACAGAGGAGTAGCCACTTGGAGATGGAGGCAGAGACTGCAGTGAGGGGCCACCAGCCCAGGGCCACCTGGAGCCCCAGGAGCTGGAGAGGCAGGAGGAGCCTCCCTCCCTGGAGCCTGTGCAGGAATCTCAGCCTGGGGCCCCTGGTCTTGGCCTCTGTCCTCCAGGGCTGGCAGAGGACAGGTTCCTGTGGTTTTCAACTGCTGGTTTGTGGTCATTTCCTATATCAGCCCCAGGGTTCCCCTGCACTGGCCAAGTGCTGAAGGGCCACCTTGGCACTCCCGCCATCTGTAAAGTTCCCCTCTGTAGCTGGACAAGTCATGCCTGGAGCCTACCCTGTAGCCTGGGGAGGGAGCTAAGCCCTGTGACCCCTGGTCTCAGCCTTCTGCCCTCCAAGGCTGGGGGAGAAGATCCCACCGGACTGGCGAAATGGTTTCAGCCCCTGTGACTCTTTGTTTCCAAGCGCAGGACACTAACAGGGCCATGAAATTGCATCCAAAGTTGGCCCCTCATCCCAGTCTTCCAAATGTCATGTCCACCAGGCTCCTCCCTCCCTCCCCTCTGCTCAGCTCTGCAGCTCCCTGGGCCCTGGGGCTCCTTCCTGCCTCCCTCTGCTCAGCTCTGCAGCTCCCTGGGGCTCCCCCCTGCTCAGCTCTGCAGCTCCCTGGGCGCTGGGGATCCTTCCTGCCTCCCCTCTGCTCAGCTCTGCAGCTCCCTGGGCCCTGGGGCTCCTTCCTGCCTCCCTCTGCTCAGCTCTGCAGCTCCCTGGGGCTCCCCCCTGCTCAGCTCTGCAGCTCCCTGGGCCCTGGGGCTCCTTCCCCCCTCCCCTCTGCTCAGCTCTGCAGACCCCTGGGTTTGGGAGCCTCTTCAACCAGGTCTCCCTGGCACCACCCTCTCCCCATCCGCTCCCCCAGAGCAGGAGCCTTGTGCCTAGTCAGTGTGAGCCTGTGTCCCCTGCAGTGACTCCTTTGATGTCCTGCAGCCACCCTGCTGGCATGGGGTGGGCTCCTCCACCAGAGCAGGGCTCAGTCACATGGACAGTGTCCAGTTCTCACTCTCCTGGTGACACTCCTTCCTCCCTGTGGGACAGCTGGAGATAGTTTGCTGGACTCGGCCTGCTGGCCCCACATCCCACTTGGCTGTCCAGAGAAGCCGTGGTGGCCCTGAGGCACCTTGGGAGCTGCAATGACCTGCGTGCTTGTGGGGAGCCCACCAGGTGGTACTCCCTGTGGGAGACCTGCTGGAGTGACTCGCTGGACCCCGACACAGGCCTAGGCCCCGGGGTCATGCCCCCTGCCCCCTGGTGGGTCAGCTGGCTCCCTCTGTCCCTGAGCATGAGACCCTGCCCTCCTCTCTTTGGGTCTGTGAGTGGTGGCACTGCTCCATCATGTCTCCTGTCTAGGAGTGGCCTCCTCTGGGGCTCAGCTGAGCACCCCCTGTCCCTACTCCTTCCTGACTGGGGTTGTCGCCCAGGGGCTGTGAGACAGGAAAGCACCCTGGGTCTGCCAGAGCCTCGGGTCACCTCGCCTTAGGCTGCTTCCTGGGAGAGGCACAGGGGCAAGGTGGGGCTCAGGCTGTGGGTCTGCCTAGGGACAGAAGTCTCCCTGAGAGGCTCAGCGCGCGTCCATCACCAAATCCCACAGCCCAGGGCCTGAGCCTCCCTCCTCCTTGCCCAGCACTCCATGTCCCTCAAGAGCCCTGGCTGGGCCTCAGGGTCCCGCTGGAGCACTTTACTCTCCCACGAGTGACTGGCTGACTTGTTCCCCAGGCTGTGGCCTGAGCCTCCACCTGAGCCTCTCCTGAGTGACTGGGTCCTGCAGCTGCCCCCGTCACAGCCCTGAGTCTGTGTCACGGTCACCTTCCACTAGTACCTGTTCATCAGACTGCCTGGCTCACCTGCCCTGTGTGTCCAGGGCCGGCAGGACCAGGACAGCCCTGGTCACCTGCCCTGTGTGTCACCATGGGATGGACCCAGTCCCTTCCTCAAGGCAGACAGAGGCGCTGATGCTCAGAAGACTGCCTGCGCCTCCTGCTGGCCGCTGTCAGCCCTACACCCTCGGGGCTCAAAGCACCTCCTGCCTCTGGTCCACATCTCTGTGGTTGGGGTCCTGAAGGGCAGGCCGTCCTCTGCAGGGTCCTGGGAAGCTCCTTCCTGCATCTCCCCCCCCCCTCAGGACCCCAGGCCCTAGCCTTGGGTCCTCATCACTCCAGTTTGTCTCCCTGTTCCCTCTGTCCCTTCTCCATCTGCCCCTCTTCTCAGCACCCTGCTGACTCCTTGGACCCCAAGACCCTCCAGGTCATCTCCCTCTCCGCATCCCTACCTATCAGGTGGCAGAGGGCCTTTTGCATTCCTAGGGCCGGCAGTGGATGTGGACACTGATATAAGCGGGCCACAGAACTCATGCCCTGGGCAGCAAGGACCTCCCTAACCAGAAGAGAGTCTTTGGGAGACCCTGCCCCAAAGGCATGACCCCCACAGTCCCAGGAGAGCTTCTGGGGAAAAGGGGGAGCTCCCATTTGGAGAGACTTGGAACCCTGCATCATGTAGACCTTGGCAGCTGTGGGGTGGGGGTGCCCAGTCGAAAGTCATCTGCTTGTAGAGGGAATCGGGGCACCCACCCACCTATCCCTGCTCACAGGCCCCTGTACCCCTCCCTGCCTCTCCCTGCTCACACCCCCCCTGTACCCCTCCCTCCCTCTCCCTGCTCACAGGCCCCTGTACCCCTCCCTGCCTCTCCCTGCTCACACCCCCCTGTACCCATCCCTCCCCCTCCCTGCTCACAGGCCCCTGTACCCCTCCCTCTCTCTCCCTGCTCACAGCCCCCTGTACCCCTCCCTCCCTCTTCCTGCTCACAGCCCCCTGTACCCATCCCTCCCCCTCCCTGCTCACACCCCCCTGTACCCCTCCCTCCCTCTCCCTGTTCACAGCCCCCTGTCCCCCTCCCTCCCTTTCCCTGCTCACACCCCCCTGTACCCCTCCCTCCCTCCCTCTCCCTGCTCACAGGCCCCTGTACCCCTCCCTCCCTCTCCATGCTCACACCCCCTGTACCCCTCCCTCCCTCTCCATGCTCACACCCCCTGTACCCCTCCCTCCCTCTCCCTGCTCACAGGCCCCTGTACCCCTACCCCCTCTCCCTGCTCACAGGCCCCTGTACCCCTCCCTGTCCCTGCTCAGTCCTGCTACACTACTGAGGGTCCCCACCTGCTGCACAGCTGAACTCTGACCCACCTGAGCCAGTCTGGCCAAGGGGCCTGGGGCTAAGCAGCACAAGAACATCAGGAAGAGGGCAGCCCCCAGGGTGGGCACTGGGTGTTCGGGGCCCTTTGGTCTAGTGGGTAGTGACCCCAGGCATCAGCCCTGACTTCACAGCAAAACTGAGATTTGGAAGCAGTGAGGCCCCCTCAGCAGTGAGGGGAGGGTCCCCATGGCCCTCTGCACAGGAGGCTTGTGCAGCACCCGAGGTGGGATGCCCACATGTGGCAACAGGCAGGACCCCAAAGACACCAGCTCTTCCATGGTTTTTTGTCCAGACCGTGTCACACAGCTCCTGTGACCGCTGCAGCAGGGCCCATTTGCCTTCATGAGACCCACACAGCAGAGGGCCTGCTGGAACCAGTGACCACCAACCTGGGGTCTTAAGTGGAAATGCATCTTCCATGTGGCTCCTCCTCTGAGGCTGTCCCCTCTTCTGTTTCAAGGACACGGCCATTGCATGAGGGCCACCTGATCCAGAAGGAGCTATCTCAGGACCCCTTACTAACGACCTCTGCAGAGACCCTGTTCCCACACAAGGTCCCACTCACAGATTCTGGGGTCAATATGTGGACAGGACCTGCCTCTTACAATGGTGTCCAGCTCCCTCCACAGGCTCCAGGGAGGCTCCTTCTGTCTCTCCAGCTCTTGGGGCTCCAGGTGGCCTTGGCTGCTGGCCCCTCACTCCAGTCTCTTCCTCCATCTCCATGTGGCTCCTCCTCTGTGTCTGTGTCCCCTCTTTCTCTCTTGGGAGCACAGTGGCATTGCATGAGGGCCCCGTGTCCAGGAGGAGCTCATCCCGAGATCCTTTACCTATTACACCTGCACAGACTCTTTCTCCAGCAGCAGACAGCTCACAGTCCTGGGGGAGGTTCCTGGTGGGGCCCATCCATCCCTACAATGTGATGAAAGAGCCCTTTCACCTTGGGAGATGGCCAAGGTCAGTACCCTGGTACAGACAGCATTGGGGACAGGAGGGGGCCTTGGAGACCAATGGTACAGAAAGCCCCTCCTTGTTGGGGGGATCCAGGGCCCACTCTGTCTAAATGTGAACTCACCCTGGAAAAATTCAGCTGCCCTTTGCCCAGGAAGAGGGCGGTGCAGGGCCAGGGCCTTGGGCAGCTGCTTCCTCTGGCATTTCCCTGTGGAGAAGGTCTCCTAACAGATAATTACAGCCCAGCAAGACAAACTAGGAGCACAGGCAGGGGCTTGGATTGCCAAACAGGGCTGCTCCAGCAGGTGGAAGGCAGCCTGAGGAGCCAACAGGGGCCAGTAGGGCTGAGTCCTTCCCACATGGGCCGGGAAAAGGGGAATTCGGTCTTACCTGGGTTTGTGAGCCAGGTACCTTTGTTGCTAGGACAAGTCTAATTTCTGAATGGAGAGTCCCACAGACAGGGCTGGAGGCCGGGGGCCTCCTCCACTGGGCGACCTTGAAGACAGGTGCCCTCCAAGGGAAGTGCCTCGTCTACTGTCTGGGGTGTGCACACACGCACTCCTCATGGTCACTCTCATGGGAAGCCAAGGTCACTGAGGAGGATAAGGTGTTCGGTGTGTATACTGCAGGAGGACACTGTGTCCCGAGTGTAGGCTGGAGGAGGACACTGTGTCCCCAGTGTAGGCTGGAGGAGGAAACTGTGTCCCGAGTGTAGACTGGAGGAGGACAGTGTGTCCCCAGTGTAGCCTGGAGGAGGACACTGTGTCCCGATTGTAGACTGGAGGAGGACACGGTGTCCCGAGTGTAGACTGGAGGAGGACAGGGATGTCCTGAATGTAAGGTGGAGGAGGACACTGTATCCCGAGTGTAGGCTGGAGGAGGACACTGTATCTGAGTCTCCCGAGTGTAGACTAGAGGAGGACACGGTGTCCGCAGTGTAGACTGGAGAAGGACACTGTGTCCCGAGTGTAGACAGGAGGAGGACCCTGTGTCCACAGTGTAGACTGGAGGAGGACGGTGTGTCCCGAGTGCCGACTGGGGGAGGACGCAGTGTCCTGGGTACATTCACGACCCCACCCCTGCCAGGACTCTTCAGGCTCTGTGCCCTGGACTCCATCAGATCTCTGAGGGGTGTCGGGCTGGGTACTTCTGCAGGGAGGCTTCCTGAGGGACACAGGCTTCCGCCACTGACCACAGAAGTGGAAGTGGTATTCCTCTGGCTGTTCTCAGGCTACACCTGACCTGGGCCGACCCTAGGAGGTCCAGGCTGAAGGCGCGGACTCACACCCCGGGCCTCCAGCACCGCCTACTGCCCCGCCCCAGGCCCCTTGCTTGCCCTGGACCCTGCCCTGCCGCCGCCCCTGACTCTACTTCCCGCCCGGTCAGTCCGACACCAGCCACCAGCGTCCTCCAGGGCCTCCCTCCTCCAAGCCTGCGCCGCCCCCACTCTCCGCCGGACCCAGATCACCTCCCGCCGCCGTGTTCCCCTCCCCGCCTGCCCCCGGCCCGTCCACCGCCTCTGGCCCTCTGGTGCCCTCTTCGTGGTTCCCCGCGGTCCCCTCAGGACCTGGACACTCTGCGCCGCCCCTGAACCGGTTCTTCGGCCCTCGACTACTCCCTGCCAACATCGGCTCTTTGGGTCCCCCTTTTCCACACAGTCCTCGACCCTCGGCCCTTTCTGTACACACTCGGCCCTTCCGAGGCCACTCGGCTCCCTTCAGCACTCTTCATCAAGACTCGGCACTTCAGCCGCCCTCGGCTCTTCTCATTGTCTCTCGGGTTTCTCCGTACGCACTCGGCCCTTCCGAGGCCACTCGGCTCTCTTAGTCAAGTCTCCGCACTTCAGCCGCCCTCGGCTCTTCGCGTTCTCTCGGGTTTCTCCGTACGCACTCGGCCCTTCCGAGGCCACTCGGCTCTCTTAGTCAAGTCTCCGCACTTCAGCCGCCCTCGGCTCTTCGCGTTCTCTCGGGTTTCTCCGTACGCACTCGGCCCTTCCGAGGCCACTCGGCTCTCTTAGTCAAGTCTCCGCACTTCAGCCGCCCTCGGCTCTTCGCGTTCTCTCGGGTTTCTGCGTACACACTCGGTGATGTCCCACCACCCTATATCTGACCACTCGTTCCCCGATAATGTCCCATCACCCCGTTATTGATCAGCTTCCTCACCCTTCCCCGTCCCCAGGTGGCATCTGCTCACCCCAATATCTGATCCCATGTCCCACCACCCACTCTCCCAGGGGACATGAGAGGAGCAGTCGTGGGGAGCCCCTGAGGGCCTGTGCACACAGGAGCCAGCCCTGTGTCCAACCAGCTGTGATGAGAAAACACCGCCCACTGCCCAGGTGGCAGGCAGGGTGCAGGCTGGGTGGGATTGCTAGCCAGAGCAATGAGATGACAAGTACCTAAACCACAGGGACCACTGTCCCCCCATTGCCTCCACTGGGGACCCCTGCTCTCCCCTCCCCAGTCCCTCTGAGCTCAGGCCAGTGGCCTTGATCTCCCAGACCCCAGGTTCCCCTCTATATGCCTGGGTTGTTGGTCCCCTCAGAGCTTAGCTCCCGGGCAGACGAGGGGGCAGGAGCCCTGAGGGTCCAGGCCTGTCCCCCTTATCTCCAGGGAAAACAGGTGTCACTGGGATGTCAACATTCTTGGCCTGCAGCTTCTGTCCTGCCTGGTAGCAGCCATCCTGGAATGCATGATGACCTTGGGCTAGGATGGCAAGGCCAGGGGTCATCCCCCCTCATCACAGGCCCCTCCAGACATCATGGCTCCTGCCCCCTGCCCAGCACCTGAGGGCCCACCTGTGTGACCAATTTTTACGGAACTCCCAGTAGGTCCCACCTGGTGTCCCATTAGTGGGGTGCAGCTCCCCTTAGTGTACGCCAGGAGGGACCAGGAGGATTGTTATGGACACAGCTGAGGGGTCGACAGATCCTCTGTATTGGGGGCTGAATAGGAGAACACTTGACTACAATATCCAGAATCCTCCCGGCCGGAAGCTGCCCAGGGTATCTGTAGTGACACCACAGAGCGCCAAAGCACACTACCCAGAATCCCTGGGGGCCTGCTGCTTGGCGGGGGAGGGGGCCCATCTCGGTGAGAGCTGCGTGGACAGACCTCTGGACTACACTACCCAGTATGCGAATGGCCCTCGGCTTCCGGGGAGGGCCAACACCCTAATGGTTGCATGAACTGACCTCTGGACTACACTACCCCGAATGCTCGGGGCTATCGACTTCCGGGAACGGGGGAAATCACCCTAAGGGTTGCGTGGGCAGACCTCTGGACTACACTACCCTGAATTCTCAGGGTCCTCGGCTTCCGGGGAGGGACATCACCTGAATGGTTGCATGAGCCGATCTGGGGACTACACTACCCAGAATGCTCAGGCTGCGGCTTCCAGGGAGGGGCATCACGGTGGGGGTTGCATGGGCCTACCTCTGGACTACACTACCCAGAATGCTAATGACCCTCAGCTTCCAGGAGGGGGTGCATCGTTGCGGGGGGCGGGGTGGGGGGGGCGACCTCTGGACTACACTACCCAGAATGATCAGGGCCGCAGCTTCCAGGATGGGGGCATCACGGTGAGGGTTGCGCGGTCAGACCTCTGGACTACACTACCCAGAATGATCGGGGCCGGCTTCCGGGAAGAGGCATCACGGTGAGGGTTGCGTGGGCAAGATGCTGGACTGCAATACCCAGAATGCTCCAGAGACCATCATGTTGAGGGTGCCTGGGGAGAACGCTGGATTATAGTGCCCAGAGGCCCTTGGCTTCCAGGGGCCATCATGGTGAGGGCTTCCGGGGCTGGATGCTGGACTGCAATACCCAGAATGCTCCAGGGGCCATCATGGTGAGGGCTTCCGGGGCTGGATGCTGGACTGCAATACCCAGAATGCTCCAGGGCCATCATGGTGAGGGCTTCCGGGGCTGGATGCTGGACTGCAATACCCAGAATGCTCCAGGGGCCATCATGGTGAGGGCTTCCTGGGCTGGATGCTGGACTGCAATGCCCAGAATGCTCCAGGGGCCATCATGGTGAGGGCTTCCGGGGCTGG
The DNA here is from genome assembly GCF_047511675.1 of Marmota flaviventris. NCBI lineage: Eukaryota > Metazoa > Chordata > Mammalia > Rodentia > Sciuridae > Marmota > Marmota flaviventris. The sequence continues at coordinate 78,267,506 of NC_092514.1, forward strand.
ATGCTGGACTGCAATACCCAGAATGCTCCAGGGCCATCATGGTGAGGGCTTCCGGGGCTGGATGCTGGACTGCAATACCCAGAATGCTCCAGGGGCCATCATGGTGAGGGCTTCCGGGGCTGGATGCTGGACTGCAATGCCCAGAATGCCTGGGGCCCGCTTCCCCAGAGGCCTCTGCGGCCTCCCACAGTTGGACACAGAGGTGGGGAGTCGGGTGTGCTGTGTGGAGTGCTGGCCAGCTGCAGGTGGCCACCCAGGGCTGACTGACACCGGCGCGTTCATTCCTCTGCCTGCTCCACGGGCTGCAGCTGTGCTTGGAGGGGCTTAGTGCATAGGATGGCGCTTAGGAAGGTGGTCTCTTTGACGCTTTCTCCTGAACGTCCACTGCAGTGATGTCACCGATGGGCACAACTGGACATCAGACGATGTCCACATCTGTAATGTCACTGATGGGTACAACTGGACATCAGATGATGTCCACATCTGTGATGTCACCGATGGGTACAGCTGGACATCAGATGATGTCCACGTCTGTGATGTCACCGATGGGCACAACTGGACATCAGATGTAGCAGTGGGTCAGATCTCACTAGGTAGCTACTGAAGGTGGAGGAAAGAGCCGAGTTCCATTATGGTCTGCACAGAGGTAATTTGGGCATAGTAAAGGGGGAAGGAGGGACGAGTTCAGCTTGGGACTCGGTGAAGTAAGAAGTGGAGTCAGTCGTTGTGAATGCAGTTAGGCCAGCTGTGTTGGTGGCAGTGGTCTAAGAATTTTGTCTTCCCCCAGAGACTGGGAGAGAGAACCTGTCCTGCTGGATGATTGTATTTCGAGGTAATGGCCCTCAGGCTCTGAGCCTCTCTGAGTTGCAAGAGGTGCATGTTGTCAATTGCAATTCCTTTCTATTAAATGACCAGAGAAAGGGAGGTTGGGGCCTGTCGCCAGGTGTTGGCCAGGACAGAGTAAGTTTTCTTGGAAGCCTTGAGCTTTCCTCAGGCAGTTGTTTTGAGGGACAAGGTGGAGGTGGGGGTGTTGCACATGAGGCACAAACTATGCTGAGTCCCTGAGCTCAGAGGATTTGCTTCCAGCAGGGTGTGTGGACTTGGGGGAACACCATCTTCCTACCTGCCTCAGGAGGACTGGGCTCATGCATCCCCCACCAGGAAGCCCCCCACCCACCCACACTCTAGAGGGCAGAGGCAGTGACTGCTCTGCCTTTGGCTGCTATGAGGAGTGCCCGTCCTCAGCCCCCCAGGAAACACGCAGAGTCCCTAGCCATCCCTGTGTTGGCCTGTGGCCTTTTCTGCAGCCAGCAGGGCCTGGTGTCGCACAAAGGAGGTGCCTGTAAGGGAGGCACAGTTGGAGGCCTGGGCTGTGAAGGGCCTTTTGCTCCTCCAGTGCTGAACAGGAAGTGTGCTAGTCCTGAACGTCAGAATCCTGACTCAGGAAGCTGCATCATGACCATTTTGGGAAAATGGACTAAGTCCCTGGAGCTGCCCCTTGGCTGGGACTGGGCCTCCTGAGAAAGGGTGCCTGTGAAGTTATCAGAGGCCCTGGGTGGAGGCAGGAGGTCCCTCTTCAGCACCTGCACTCGGCCTCTGTGGGGAGACATATCCACCCTCAGCATCCTGACAACCAGCCCCCCCCATTCCCCTCTCCCCTTTCTGTCTTGTTTGACCCCCAGGCTGTTCTTCCCTCACCCCTTTAAAGGGCCAGCTTGGGCCCAGTGGACACAGGTGAGATGCCTTGACCAGGTGGAACGTCCTCTCCTTTGCCTCCTGAGATTAAAAGGGACATCTTTGCTGTTACAAGCTGTGGATGGCTGGGAGGTGGGGTGAAGGCCATGTAAGGGGTGGGATTTGTCTAGTTCTGTGCTTTCTGGGGCCCAGGGACAGCAAGGTGGAGGCTCAGTGTCCAGTCCCAGGAAGGCTGACCTCTTACCGCTCCTTTTCCTCATCCTCCACTGGCCCCAGGAGGTTGAAAGCTGAGGCCAAAGTGCCCAGACAGTCAGTGCGGGAAGTGACCACCTGGCAGTGGTGAGGGCCTGAGGTGCCCTGCTCCTGCCCCCTCCCTATGTGGGGTGACCTTGGGGAGACAGATATCTGCAGAGGGTGGAGCAGAATGTGCCTGTGTCATTCTCCTAGGGCTGCCTAGCAAAGTGCCACCAACTGGGTAGCTTAGACACACAGAGACTTGTGGCCTCAGACTCTGAAGTGCAGAGCTCTGGAATTGAGGTGTCGGCCACATTCCCCAGGATGGTCTCCCTGCAGCCGCTCTAGTTTCCTGGGTTTGGCAGCAGAGCTCCAGACTCCAAAGGGTGTCTTTCCTGGGTCTGATTCCTCCTATTTATAAGACACAAGGCTATGCAGATTTTTTTCTATAAACTTTATAATTTTGCACTTGAAAATTGGACTTTATGGATTATTTTGAGTAGCTTTTTGGGTAAGCCATGAAGATTGCGTTCGAGTTTCACGTGTTTCATTTTTATTTTCACAACTGTTCTGCAGCCATTCATGGTTACAGATTTTTTCTCTCCATCGAGTAGCCTTTGTCCCTTTGAGAGGACACTTGACTGGTTTTACATGGGTCTTTCTGAGCTCATTCTTCTGTTCCTTTTGTCTATTTCCAATGCCTTTCTCACTGCCACACTCTGGGATCACTGAAGCTTTATGATAAGAGCTGTAACCAGATGTGCAGAGTCTTGAACTATTTTTTAAAATATCTTTATGTTGTTTGTTTATTTTTATGTGGTGCTGAGGATCCAACCCAGTGCTTCACATGTGCGAGGCAAGTGCTCTGCCACTGAGCCACAATCTCAGCCCCGTTTTGAGCTATTTTTGATCACTCCTTTGCCATATCTTCTAGGCTCAGCATTTGTAGGTATCTTCTGTGGTGCTGGGACTGGGATTCTGCTGCATCTAAAGATCAAATTAGAAAGAAGTATCTCCCTAACATTAATGGTTGAATTGATCCTGAGCAAGGAAAATCACTGCATTTATTTATCTTTCTTTTCATTCCTTTCAACCATGTTCAAAGTTCTCTGAATGCATACTTCTATATGTGTTGTCAGAGTAATCTTTCAGTATTTCAGGAGTGCTATTTTTTTTTAGAATTCAAATTCCAGTAATTCCTGTGTTGCCTACATATAGCAAGTTTCCTTCTCCTGGGGACCCACGTGGGAAATGCCACATCTGGGGATGCCTGGGGGCCCTAAGGCGGGAAGCAGAGGTACATTACCCTGGGGACTCTCTTGGGGAGACATCATGACCTGGGGATGCCTGGGGGCTCTGTCTAAGGTGGGGTCCAGGGCTTCCTTATCCTGGGGACCCACGTGGAGAGACACCATGGCCTGGGGATGCCTGGGGGATATGTCTGTGGTGAGGACCAGGGCTTCCTTCTCCTTGGCACCTACCCATGGAGACTCCACTGTGGATTCAGGATGACCGAGGTCCAGGTGAGGAAAACATGAGGAAGAGGCTTCCTGTGCACTGCCTGTGGGCTGAGGAAGAAGTTCTGCCATGTCCTTTGCTTTCCCAGGTAATATTTCGGCAGAACTTCTTTTACAACAGTATTCCTCACTGAGGGTTTGGCTGCTCGTCATTATGTCACTTCAGTGTGTTTTGTGGCCTGAGTGTATTTGGGGGAGAAATCCAAGGACACAGGAGAAATCCAGATGGCCACTCAAGATGGTGCAGGGAGGCCCAGTGCCTGGAGTCCCACTGGGGCCTGAGGGGAAGGGCTAATGTGCACCTCATTGCTTGCTCTTATTCATGTTTTAATGAGTGAATTTTCTTATAGGTTTAAGTACTTGAGAAAGAATGAGAAGTTGATGTGTTAAAATTCAAAGTTACGTTAAGTGTAAATATTGCATTTGTGTCGGTTACAAGAAGAACCTTGTGGTGGGGTTATAGATCAGGGGTGGAGTGCTCCATCCCAGGCACTCTGAGATAAAACCAAACGAAGAAGCAAAACACCGACTTGAAGATCTACAGTGTAAATTAACCACAAGTAAAGGAAGATTTAAGATGTATTAATCCAGTGTACTGCATGCTCCTATTAGAACCTGATTTGTCTGTGTCTAAAATTTATTGGAAATACCTGGAGAAATCTGTGTATCAGTTGGGTATTAGATATTAAAGAATTATGATTATTTTTAACTGTGGCTGTATTAAAGACTTCTTTCCATTACGTGACCACAATTTTTTAGAAGAAACTGGATGATGCTGGGGTTTGGTGGGTGAGTCTGTTCCAGTGGGGTGGGCCCTCTGACCTGTCCCACAGTGGTGATGGCTGCGTGGGCAGTTTCTTGGCTGAAGTACCCATAATACTTGGGGTACCAGGACCAGAGGCTCTGAGGGGCCTGTGGGCAGAATGCTGGACAGCAGTGCCTAGAATCCTCAGGGCCCCACAGTTCCCAGGAGCCTCTGGTGAGAACTGCATGACAGACCACTACTACCCAGAATAATGAGGGCTCCTGGCAACTGTGTGGCCTGCAGATCCCAGAGGCCTTTGTGGAGGATTCTTGGCTGGGCGGGCAGTCGCTGGGATATGCTCCCCAGAATCCTCAGTGTACCAGGGCAAGCACGTGGCCCAAAGCTTCCAGGTGCCTTGGTGGGTGTGAGCAGCAGAATGCTGGACTGCACTGCCCAGAGTTCCCGGGTGGTTTGTGAGAATGCAGCCAGCAGCTCCCAGGAGACTCTGGGGTGAGAGCTGCAAAGGTTATGATGGCTGCCCTACCTAGAATCCTTCAGGGCCTGCTGTCACCAGAGCCCTCTGCAGTGAGGGCAGCATAGGTCAAATGACAGATGGCAGTATCCATCACCCTCGGGGACATGCAGCTTGCAGGGACCTCTGGAGTGATGGCTGTATTGACAAAATGACAAATTGTGCTACCCATTACCCTTGGATGCCTGCTGTTCTTAGGAACCTCTGGGGGCAGGGCTGCAAGGGCAGAATACCAGGCTTCAGTGCTCAGAATCCCTGGGGATCCCTGCAAACCCTGTAACTCCCAGAGGTTTCTGTGGTGAGGGTTGTGTGGGTAGAGCATTACCTGGAATCTCTAGGGTACCAGGGAAAGCATGGGATCTGCAGCTCCTGTGGTCCTCCCAGCAGGGCTGTGCAGGCCAAACCTACCCTACATTACCCAGAACCCTCAGGGGCTGCAGCTCCCAGGATCCTTTGTAGTAATTGATCTGCACTACATTACCCACAATCCTCAGGGGCTGCAGCTCCCAGAACCCTCTTTGGTGACTGAGCAAGCCCTGGACTGAAGTACCCACAACCCTAAGGGGGAATTTAGCTCCCAGAACCCTCTGATGTGAGTGGGCAGAACTACATGACTCACTACCCTCAAGGGCTGTAGCTCTAAGGATCCTCTGTGGTGAGAACGGGAGGGCAGAGAAGTTAACTGTACTACCTGGAATCCTTGGGGGGAGGTGTTGTCCAGGTGAGTGTGCAGCCTGCAACTCCCAGAGGCCTTCACAGTGAGGGCTGTGCAGAAGGCCAGACTACACTGCTCAGAATCCCTGAGCCCTGGAGCGCCCAGACACCTTCCTGTCAAGGGCTTCAGGGAAAAGCATCTGGGGTGTCCAGGCAGATCTCAGGAGCCTTGATGGTGAGGTCCACTTAGATAGCATGGACTGCATTACCCAGAATAATCAATGGCCTACAGACCTCTGAGCTCAGGGCTGCCTGAGTAGTACGGACTACAGTGCCCAGAATTCCTGGGGGCTCAGAGTTCTAAGGTGCCACTATAATGTGGTCTGCACCAACAGAGCACCACACTTCAATGTCCCTGGTGCTTGGGGGCCTGCAGCTCCCAGGAGCCTCTATGGTGAGGGCTGCATGGGCTGAATATACTTCCCAGTATCCCTAGGGGCTCCCGTGTAGCAGCGTACAGAAACTTCTGCAATGAGGGCCACATTGTAGAATTCTGGACTGCACTGGCCAGAATCCTGGAGTATGTGGTACTTGCAGCCTCTGTAGGCTTCTGTGATGAGGCCTGGATGGCCAAAATACCTGACTACACTGCCAGGGCCCTCCAGGTGCTAGCATGTGGCACACAGCTCTCAGGTCCTCTGTGGCTAGGGTGTGTGGGCAGAACACCAGGTGACACTGCCAGGGTCCTCCAGGGCGCCTGGACCAGCACGTGGCAAACAGCCCCATGGTCCTCTGTGGCAAGGTCTGTGTGGGCAGAACACCAGGTGACACTGCCAGGGTCCTCCAGGTGCCTGGACCAGCATGTGGCACACAGCTCTCAGGTCCTCTGTGGTTAGGGTGTGTGGGCAGGACACCAGGTGACCCTGCCAGGGCCCTCCAGGGTGCCTGGACCAGCATGTGGCACACAACTCTCAGGTCCTCTGTGGTTACAGTGTAGGGGCAGAACACCAGATTTCACTGTCAAGAATCCCTGGGAATTCTGAATGAATGTGTAGCCTGCAGCTCCCAGGGGCATCCATGACTAGAGCTGAATCATCTAGAATGAATTATTTAGAATTAGTTAGAATGCCCCAAGGCAGGGGCTGAAGCCTGCATTCCCAGAATCACCAGAGGGTTTGATCTGAAGTAAGTGCTCCTCCCCTTGACAGTGGTCACCATGGGCTGAGATTAAACTGTTTTGTTTTGTTTTTTCCCACCAGGTGTTGAACTCAGAGGTGCTTAACAACTGAGCCACAACCCAGCCCTGTTCAGTTTCTATTTTGAGGCAGGGTCTTGCCAAGTTGCTTAGGGTCTAAGTAAATTGCTGAGACTAACCTTGAACTTGTGATCCTCCTGCCTCAGCCTCCAGAGCCACTGGGATTTCAGGTGTGTGCTACCGCATCCAGCTTTAATTTCTTTTCTGAAAAACCATGATCTGAAAATGGGGCAGCCTCTGGCTAAGTCACTCTGTCTCAAACACCTCACTTCCCAGAGACCTCTGCAGTGGCCTGTTTTTGGGCTTCTGTTGGGTGCATGAGTGAATTTCCCAGCCTCTGCAGCTGCACATGTCTGCACCCTTGCCCACCTGGCCCCTGGCTGCAGCAGTGCTTGGCCTGGTGGAGTGCAGGGCTGGGGTGCAGGTATTAGGTAGTAGCTAGCAATGAGCAGTGAAATGCAGGCAAGGTCCCAAGAGTTCTTTAAACTATTCCCAAAGTAGATGAGAAAGCAAAGGTGGTAGTTAATTTGTAGAAATAAACTGAAGCAGAGGAGCTAATGGGAAGACATGTCAAGAAAAAGGAGTAATGGGACTAACTCTGTCCACTGAGGTTGGTGGGAAGCTACAAATCATGGCTAAAGGTGGCTCCATTTGTCTGGAAAGGAAGTGTTGCAGGGCACAGACCAGGCAAGACACCAAACAGGAAGCAGATTTTCTTTGGCTATAGCCAGGTTCAGAGGGCACAGCTTTTGGTGTAATCAACCAATCCCCCTGAACTTTGAGTTCAGGTAGTTTCAGAACTCTATACCCAGCGTGTAAGGGGAGGGGCTCAGAAGTTCCCAGTCTGCAGAAGTTCACACAAAAGCAGCTTTGTCTTTCACTGTTCTGGGCAAGTTAACCCTTCAAGGACAGCGACTGAGAAGGGGGGAGCTGCTTCTCCCCTCCCTTCCTCCCCCTGCCAGCTCTTACCATGGAGTCCGATTGGTAACTTCTCTCATCTCAGAGATGTAGCCATCTCAGTGAGGCTCCAGCTCAGGGCCAGAGGCCTTGTTACAGGATTTGTCTTTTTTTTTTTTTTTAAATCACATTAAACAGTAAGAATCATTACACAATAAAGACCTTCCTTAAAAGAAATAATAACATTTTAATAGGTTTTTATCATGTCAAGATATGGACAAAATGTTAGATCACATTAGCATAGTAAAATTAGGGAAATAGCCTGAAATATTCTTGAGTTAATCAGGTAAAATTTTGATAGTCAGTACAGTACATATAAATCTCTTTTTAATTGTTTTAACTTTTTATATCATCTGTCTAGATAATGATATAAAGATTTTCTGGTTTAGGAAAATACTTTTATTATTAAAATCTAGAATGTAAAGACCTTGTTTCACCCAAAGATGATTTTTTGATTCTTCTTAGCACCTCCAATGTGTGCTTCCTCTCGGTTGAAGAATCTTTTCCTTTTAGAATTTTTCCTGGTTATACTTTGGAGTAATTTTTGAAAACCTTAGAATCTAAACTAATTTTTGTACTTTGATAAGAAGAAATATCAATGAAAATATAGTTAAAGCCCTTGAATATTTCTGAAGATAGAATTATATTTGTTTGTCATCTTATAAAAATTTATACAGGAGCTGGGGTTGTGGCTCAGCGGTAGAGCGCTTGCCTAGTATGTGCGGTGCACTGGGTTCAATCCTCAGCACCACCTAAAAACATTAAAAAATGGAAGTATTGTGTCCAACGACAACTAAAATAAAAAATTTTAAAAAATTGTATGATAACTTTGAGAACTAGAGATTACTTGAAGGTTGTATTCTCTCTTGAAAGCAAATTTATAGTAAAATATATTTATCTAAAATGTCTGTATCTAAAATATCTGTAAACAGAAGCAGAGGAGCTAAGGCAGAACATCAGATAAATGCATGTATAAATTATGTGTTTTCTGTTGAAGAAAAGCAATTAGATAAATATATATTAACTAAACAATTAGACATATATGCTAATCATTTTATGAATTAATAACTATAGGTTATCCAAGTACCTAGAAAAATATATTAATAATAAGAGCATAACTTATAATTGTATTAACTATATGTAACCACGTGGTTATTAAGATATTTGGATCCATTCAATTTATTTTTAACTAGGAGTGCATAAATAAATGTGTGATGTCACATGATGTAGCTGAAATAAGACCCTTATGTATATTTTATTTTTTGTAATTACTTAGTCAGGAATGAGAGTAAGGGTTTTATGCTCATCACAGGAACATTGCCGGCTTTTGTTCCTGCCACAAGCAAGTGCACCCCCATAACCTTCAAAATTAAAAGCAAAATATAAAAAAGCATATTTTGGAAACCTCCCATCAATAGCATTATTTAATAATATAACCACAGAGAAAAGTCAGGTTATTTAATTCAAAAATAACTGAAATGTGGGAGGCGGGAACAGGAAGCCCACTCTGCTAGGCTTCCAGTGGTTACCATGGTGACGGAAACAGCATGGAGCCTGCTGCCCATAGTCAGGCAAAGGTTCTCTGAGCTTCCCTAGCTGGTGCGATTCTGTTAGATTTGTCTCTATCTCCCACCTAGGTAGGATCCTAGGGACAGGTAGCAGCTTGTATTTTCCTATGTTTTGTACTTTTCCTTGTAGCACAGAGGACTTTAAAAGTGAGTTTTAGGCGCTGGGGATGTGGCTCAAGCGGTGGTGTGCTCTCCTGGCAAGCTCGGGGCGCTGGGTTCCATCCTCAGCACCACATAAAAATGAAATAAAGATATTGTGTCCACCAAAAACTAAAAAATAAATATTAAAAAATTCTCTCTCTCTCTCTCTCTTTAAAAAAAAAGTGAGTTTTAATGGCAGACACCAGTGTTTCTCTCAGATTGTAAGGCAGTCTTCATTTGGCACCTAGGCCAGGTTGCTTAAGGGTTAAAAGCACTGCTGGCAGTGAGTCTAGTTACAGACACCACAGGGAACAGCAGCTAAAGTCTTTTGTCCACAGTGGCTGAGTTCCAGCCTTTCTGATTCAGTAGGACAAGAATGTAGCAAAGAGGTTCAGTATAAATGTTCTGAGTATTCACAAAAATAACATTCACTCCTCTACAGCTAAAGAATCCTTGTATCAAGTCTCATCACAAAATCTTCCTTCCCCTTTTCTCACTCTTCAAGCACACACTTCTCGCATATAACCCCCCCATGTTTACCTAATATTTCAAAATATAAAAATTCACAAAAACAATCCAAAAAGTCCACAAAAGCACTTTCCCCATAGGGGAGGCCTGACTTAACAACATCTCCCATTAATCATCTTAATAATTCTTTACATTTAGAGTCTCTAGAATTATAAAAATATTTTTTTTTCTTTCTGAAGACAAACTACTCCCAAATTAAAAAGTTGAATGTCACAGATTTTTCTTCTACTTCACTTACTTTCTACAATTCAGCCCACAATACTCTGAAATCCTAAGCGTGCTTAACTTCTGGAGAGAAATTTCAAACCCACTAAATTTCTAAAATTCATCCTAGAGTTCCATATCGGCCACAAATTGTCACCTTTCTCATGACTAAAACACTCAGGGTCACTCCAGGTGAACTGGGCTGTGTTAAATAATCACATAAGAGACAGAAAAATACCTTTTTCTTTGGTTCCTATGGTGATGGCTCCTCTACCCTTAAGGGTCTGGAGAGAGAGAGAGAGAGAGAGAGAGAGAGAGAGAGAGAGAGAGAGAGAGAGAGAGAACACACACACACACACACACACACACTAATGCTGAACCGTTTTATTGAGGAAAAGCCATTCAAATGAGGCAAGGGGTCAGGTTTCAGGGGGCTGAGTCTAGCTTCCTGATGTATGTGTCAGCAGGTTGACTGACATCTAGGAAGGCCACACCCAAAGGCAGAGCAAGAGCAGGGGACACACAAAGGGAGTTTCCATGGACCATTCTATCCCAAACGGGGCAAAGGGGTAGGATTACAGAGGAACAGGTGAGTGTAGCTCAACCTCAGGGGTGACACCTACATCTGAAGACATGCCTCGACTTTCTGAGCTGGGACAATGCCCAAGTGACCATGAAATGATTGAAATGATCAGTCAGAGCCTCTTGCTTCAGGACTGGAAGGTGTGGGTCATTCAGAGTGGCTCCCCACAGTTCTACAAACTACTAAACTGGTAAATGTTTGTGGTAAACTAGTAATGGGGCATTCAGCACCTGGAGTGATGATTTCTTCCAGGCCAGTGGCCAAGTGAAATAGAGAAACAGGAAAATAGGAAGTTTACCTACATCGATCTCTCTTGTAGACAGACACTCTTTTGCTGATAGTCCTCAAATCAATTATGGTGAAGATTTCTGCAGAAACTTAGTTAAGATTTTCTGTGGAGGAGGGGGTGCCACTACAGAAGATCCCTTTAGTAGCACAGTCACACTAAGGTAACTTCTGACCAGCAATTGACCCCAGTGCCCACATCAACACGGATTGACTTGCAGATGAAGCCCCCTAAATAGCATGGCCACCGTGACAGTTCTGGAGAGGACCAGCTAAGGTCAACCACTCCACTGCCCAATGTGAAGGAGGAGTTGACCACCTGATGGGCAGAGTACAGAGGTGGTCCCCAATTCTCCAGGAAAACATCAACAGTAATGAAGTTTGGGGACAGCCTTGTCTCCTTTTATTCCCTGCCTGGAGATGCCCACTCTCCCCCTTGAGAGTGCTTTTGCTTAAGCCTCACTTTTCTCTTAGTTTATTTCCACCTCACTGTCACTTCTCAGAACCCTCTCCTGCATGACTTTTGGTGTCTGAATTTAAATTTTCTTTCGCTGTAGCACAAGAGCTGGGGTTTGGCGTTTCAGCTCCCTGCTTTCTGGTGAACGGGGAGGTGGGCTTCTGGAATCCCTTTTCTCTTCTCCTGAGATTCCACTCCATGATGACACAGCCAACACTGCCAGACCTCATGACAGCAGTGGGGACAGGTTTTATCCAGTAACAGCTGAGAGTGGAGAAAGGGCTGGGGTTTACCAGGAACTAGGGGTGGGCACTTCTGAGCATGAGCAGGGTCCTGTGGGGCGTAGCCATCAGGGGTGGCCATTAGGGGTGTGGCCATCGGGCACTTGGCTATCCGGGCACTTGGCCATCGGGGGGCGTGGTCATCAGGGGCGGGGCCTCGCCGCCATCTTTGACGCCAGTCCTCCTCCTTCAAGGTGAGAGGTGAGCTTTCTCCTCAGGACCCACACCGCAGAGCCTGGCTCCTGGAAACTGTGGGTCGCTCCTCAGGGAGGGGTCGAGCCTCCTTTTCCTCACAGCTACCTCAGGTGGACGCCTGGCTCGGGGACACTGGGGGTCATGTCTCTAGGGTTGCCCATAGCTCCCTTGTCCTCAGAGCTACCTCAGGTGGACACTGTGCTTGGGGACACTGGGGGTCTTGCCTCTAGGGACCCCCATAGCTCCCTTCTCCTCAGAGCTACCTCAGGGAGCCACCTGGCTTGGGGTCACTGTGGGTCACTGTTAGACCAGGACATAAAGAAAAGGCCAGTGACTCCAATTAAAATCAAATTAATGCAAGCTGATCATTTCCACCGGCCGGGCTGCCTCTCCCACCCAAAACTGCGGGAAAAGACAGCCCCAGCTCCCTCACAGCGCAGCTCCATAGTCCAGAAAGTTCCACAAAGGGGGTTACAGATAACAACACTCGGGCAGCAGAGCACAAAGGTAGTTCACATTGTGCTGGCCCCGACATCAGAATTTATGAAGGTCATTAGAGCCTCAGAGAGGGGCGTTATGTGCCCAGGGAAGGCCAGGGTTTATGGGGCATCACTACAGTTTCAGAGAGGGCTGCTGTCTGGTCAGAGAGCCAGGCAGGGGAGAGTCCAAGGCGCGGGCAGGCATTCCAAGCAGGTTCAGAATTTGCAGTAATTTACAGTGAAACCAAAATTAGCTTTTCATGGCTTTGTGGCAAGAAGGTTCCCAATTTTAAGAGGGAATCAGGCTGGGTCTCTCGTCATGTCTCTAGGGACCCCTGGAGCTCCCTTATTTTCAGAACTGCCTGAGGGTGATGCCTGGCTTGGGGACACTGTGGGTCATGTCTCTAGGGAGGCCCAGAGCTCCCTTCTCAGCACAGCCCAAGTGTGACACCAGCTTGGGGACACTGTGGGTCATGTGTCTAGGGATGCCTGGAGCTCCCTTCTCCTCAGAGCTACCTCAGGTGGATGCCTGGCTTGGGGACACTGTGGGTCATGTCTCTAGGGATGCCTGGAGCTCTCTTTTCCTTAGAGTTGCCTGAGGGAGATGCACTAGAAGCTTCTGGAATGACCAGCAGTAGGTGTGGGAAATGTGGTATTGGTGAGGAGAGAGCCCCACCTTGGGACTGAGAGCTGAGGATAGCCTGGCTGTGCGTCCTGCTCCTTCACTATTTCATTCAGGCTGGCTCTGCAGCAGGCCTTAGGTTGTGACTCTCATCACCTGTTTAATTTACATTATGTATATATTGCCATAATTTAAAATAAAATTTAGATGTAGTTGGACCTAATACCTTTATTTAATTTATTTATTTTTATGTGGTGCTGAGGATTGAATCCAGTGCCTTGCACGTGCTTGGCGAGTGCTCTACCACGGAGCCCCAGCCCCAGCCCCTCATCATCTTCCTACAGTTACCCCAGGTTTTTCCTGGAGAACCTAGGTGAGATGAAGGAGGAATGATGAATGAGGGTTCTAAGCCCAGGAGAGACTCCATTACTTGTTTTTCTTATTGTTCATTTTTTAAAATATTATTTTAGTTGTCAATGGATTGTGTTTTATTTATTGATACTGAGAATCAAACCCAGGGCTTCACACATCCTGGGCAAGTGCTCTGCCACTGAGCCACAACCCCAGCCCTCCTTATTGTTTTAATGGTGTCAAAGTAGTAGAAAAGAATACGGAAATATGGAAAAGCACATGTGTTAACAGCCCACCACTGTATTTCAGTTTAGTATGTTATTTGTAACAAATTTATTTATTAAAAATGTATTTCATGGCTGGGGCTGAAGCCTCCTGGTAGAGTGCTTGCCTAGCATGTGTGAGGCCCTGGGTTTGATCCTCAGCACCACATATAAATAAATAAGATACAGGTGTTTGTTTTATCTACACCTAAAAATATTAAGAAAGTTTATTCCATATACTAAACCCATGAACCACATTTCATGGAACTAAACTCATGAAACTAAAGTCATAAACCACATTCTTATTTGGTTGAGAAAATTCCAGTTTAATTGTCAGTATATGTACATTTTCCCTCTTTAGAATATTTTTAAAATATTTTTTTTAGTTGTAGTTGGACACAATACCTTTATTTATTTATTTTTATGTGGTGCTGAGGATCAAACCCAGGCCATCACATGTGCTAGGTGAGTGCTCTACCACTGAGCCACAACCCCAGCCCTGGTGCATTTTACTTATCTATAATAGTGGGGTCCATTTTGAAGTATGCAGACATGCATGGAGTATAATTTGTTCAGTTTCACCCCAGTATTTCCATGTTCCCTCTCTTTTCTCCTGCTCCCCTTTCTCTAGTGGTTTTCCTTGTATTTATTTATTGTTTTGTTAAACTGGTGGTTTATAGATAGACATGAAGGGGGGATTCACTGTGGTGTAGTCGTATATGTACTTAGATCGTTTGGTCACTTTCATTCTGTAGTTCCTCCCTTTTCCCATCCCTTCTCTCTCCCCCTACATCTCCTTCTATTCCACTGACCTCCCTTTTATCTTTATGGGATCTCCCCATTTTATATTTCCTTATTTACCTCTAGTTTCTGTGTATAAGATAAAACATTTGACCTTGGATTTCTGAGTCTGGCTTATTTCAATTAGCATGATGTTCTCCAGTTCCATTCATTTACCAGCAGATGCAGTAACTTCATTCTCCTTTATGGTCGAGTAAAACTCTGTTGTGTGTATATGCCATGCTTTCTTTATCTGCTCATCTGTTGACCGACACCTGGGGTGGTTTCATAGCTTGGCTACTGAGAATTGTGCTGGCTTAAACGTTGATAGGGCTGTATTCCTATAGCATGCTGATTTTTGTTCTTTTAGGTAAATACCAAAAAAAAAAAAGGGTGGGAGGAACAGCTGGATCATGTGATGGCTTTATTTCTAGTTTCTTGAGGAATCTCTGTACTGCTATCCATAGTGGTTGGTTGCACTCGTCTGTACAAACAACAGGTGAGTGTACCTTTCTCCATATCCTCACAAGACTTTGTTAGTTTTTGTATTCCTGATGTTTGCCCTTCTAACTGGAGATGAAATCTTAATTTAGATGTGATTTGCATTTTCTGATTGCCAGGGATGTTGAACATTTTTTTTTTCCATGTTTTTGGCCATTTGTATTTCACATTTTGAGAAATGTCTGCTTAGTTCTTTCACCCATTTTTGTATTGAGCTATTCATTTTTCTGTTGTTACATGTTTTGAGTTATTTATATTTCTGGACATTAATCCCTTGTTGGAAGAGTAGATGGAAAAGACTTTCTCCCATTCTGAGGGGCTCTCTTCATGATCCTATTTCCTTTACTGGGCAGAGCATTTTAAGTTGAAGGCATCCCACTTATTGAGTCCTGGTTTTATTTTTTTTAATTTTGTGGATCTTGTTGAGGAAGTCAGTGCCTGCCCTGCACCAATATGTTGGAGAGTCAGGTTTCTCTGAGCCCAATCTATTTTTCCTCTGACTTACATCTTCATATTAGAAATCATTTATCTTGAATTGATTCATCTATAATGAATAGCATCTTACATTTTAGGTTTGAAGTGCTCTACAGCTTCTGCCAAAATAATTCATTGTCCATGAATGTGGTAATGCATTTAAGTGATGATAAGATGAATGTAGAATAAAAGGAATTGGGTCTTATAAAAACAGTGTACCCATTGCCTTAAATTATATATATATATATTTTAGACTGGGATTTGAACTCAGGACTTCATGTATCCTATGTAAGTGCTCTACCCCTGTAAGTGAGCAACACCCTCACTTCTCTTTTTGAGACAGGATCTTGCTAAATTGCCCAGACTGGCCTCAAATTTAGAATTTTCATTTCTCAGTCTCCCTAAGTAGCTGGGATTATTATGGTGTATACCACCATACCCGGGTCCTCTCCTCTTTCAGTAGAATACCTGATACTTCCATGCACTTTATGGTGGCTGGGTCAGAGCAGGCAGGGGTGGTGGATGGCCAGGGACTTCTGCCCAGGATTCAGTGAAGCCACTGGGGCCTACTGTACCAGGTGGAGGGTGGTGGGTGAGGCAGACTATTGCTGCCTCCACCCAGCTCAGGTCAGTTTCCCTGAGGTGGGTTGTTGGGGTGGAAGGCTAGAGAACTAGGGACTCTGAGCGAGTGACCACCAAGGCCACTATTCCTCACCATCTGTTGTCCCTCCTGTTAGCTTTGACCCTCCTCCAGACCCCTCTTGCAGGCCCTGCCTTTCTTCTCCTAACCTCACCCCATCCCCCAGACCACACCCTCCACAGACTCTGCCTAGACCCCTCCCCCAAGGCCCCCATGTCTTCTCCAGATCCCTGCCCTGTCCGGACTGTGGCCCTCCTCCAGACCCTACCCTGTTTCCAGGCCCCGCCTCTCTCAGCCACAGCTCAGGGCACTGTTTATCAGTACATTTGCAGTGGGGCACAAAATAGCCTGTTGAATAAACATTGACATTCTACATTGGATGAAATATCTTGATTATATCAGGCTTTGATGGCACATAAACTGAATTTAGGAAAGTCACCTTTTTTCTCTAGATCATAAACGTTTGAAATAAAATCAGAATCTGTGAAAGGTCAGGTAACAATCAGCTGTGAGCCCTAATGATCCCAGGGTCTTTTCCAGTGGGAGATCTCCAAGCAGCAGTTCCAACATTGCTATGCTAATGGATTGATTGAGGTTTCTTAATTTAGTTGTTTTGCAATGTCTGTATTTACTAGAAATATCCCATGTTGACCAGGTTTCCGGTTGTTTTTAATTTCTTCTCTTTTTAGTTTTCTACAGAATTATTAATCCTGTGAACTTCTGCTGTTTTCCACCAGCAATATTTTTAAAATATCCTTTTTGCTTTCTTGTTTTTTCATTGAGAGACTTGTCTTGTTTGAAAATTCTCACGATAATCTTAAATTATTTTAATTATTTTCTGCTTATTGAGGTGTCTTTGTGTACTGGGTATGCAGCTCAGTGACAGAACACTTGCCTAGCAATTGAGAGGCCTTGGGTTCCATCCCAGCACCACACACACACACATATATATTTTTACATACACACAGTGTCATTTGGCAGAACTCAAGCATCAGAGGTACCCAGAGATATGTTTAAAAACATTATGTATTTACATATATACACCACAAAATCTCTTCCAGATTTAGATGAAATTTTTCTAAGAAAACATTTCAATGTCAACTATTATATTGCATGATTCTTTTTTTAAACCTTTATTTTATTAATTTTTATGTGCTTTTGAGGATCTAACTCAGGGCCTCGCACATGCTAGGCAAGAACTCTATCGCTGAGCCACAACCCCAGCCTGACCCTTTTTTTAATATTTATTTTTTAGTTGTACACAGTACCTTTATTTTATTTTATTTATATGTGGTGCTGAGGATTGAACCCAGGGCCTCGCACATGCTAGGTGAGTGCTCTATCGCTGAGCTGCAACCCCAGTCCCCTGCATGATTCTTAAAACCACTGTAGATAAAGTTTCCTTAGGACTCAAGTCATTACAATGTGCAAGAGACAAGTCAATAGCTGAGTTGTGTAATTAAGAAATATTTTTTACTAAAAATAAATTTTTAAATAAACATTTTGTTTTCTATTTTTCAATTTAGAAAGCATATCCCTATGTCTTATTAAAGTTCTACATTTATTTTACGGGGTCCTGAGAATCGAAGCCAGTGCCTCACACATGCTAGGCAAGTGCTCTACCACTGAGCAACATCCTCAGGCCCTAAAGTTTTACATTTATAAAAAGTTAGTTCTCTTATTCATTGCAAGCAAGGGATTGGGTTTTCTGATGAGCATGATGTTTGTATATTGCCAGGAATTCTTGTTGGAGAACTCTGTTTGTGTTTTGTATCTGTTCAAAGTATCATTGAAAATCTACCATTATGTTTTGAGTTCAGAAATTTGAATTTCTTCTTTTGAGGTTATATGTTTATTAACACTAAGAGTTATTTCATGTGAAGTGCCATAGTTACATTTTATCCTAATGATTGTGCCCCTATGTGCTTATAAGTTGGCTTTTAGAGCAGAGTTGAGTATATTGCACATCTGCTGGGTTTATTAGAAAAGTACATACAGGGCCTCACATATGCCAGGCAAGTGCTCTACCACTGAGCTATACCCCATCCCTTTAAAAATCTCCCAGGCTGGCCTTGAATTTGCAATCTCCCTGCCTCAGCCTTTTAAAAAAAAAAGAAAAAAGAGAGAGAGAATTTTTTAAATTTATTTTTTTAGTTTTCGGTGGACACTACATCTTTGTTTGTATGTGGTGTTGAGGATCGAACCCGGGCCGCACGCATGCCAGGTGAGTGCGCTACCACTTGAGCCACATCCCCAGCCCCCCTGCCTCATCTTTTTGAGTAATTAGGATTCTTGGCATGCAACACCACACTTGGTAAAAATTTAATTTTATAAAGTCCATGCTATCAATATTTTCTTCTGCGGATTGACTTTTAGTATTGTGTGTTAAAACTCATCACCAAGGGCTAGGGATGTAGCTGAGTATTGTAGCTGAGGTTGTATGTAGCTGAGGTTGTCCACCATGTGTGCAGCCCTGCATTTGATCCCCAGTTCCAGAATATACACACACACACACAGACACACACACACACATACACAACACACACACAGTTACCACTCTCTAAGATTACATGGATCTTCTTCTGTTTCTCTTTAAATTTTTTTTTTCAAATTTTAGTTATGGATGACTATGAGTCAATTTTTGTGGAAATTTTGGTTTGCATATACTTTTATTTCACTGAATATAGTTTCCAAAGCTTGTTCAATCACCACTTTTTGACAAATAGTGTTTAATGGGTTTCATTTCCATTTGAATTTCCAAAATCATGTGCCAGGTTTCTCTTCTTGCAACTAAAAGGCTCAGGGGTCACTCCAGGTAAACTGGGCTGACTGGGCTGTGCAAAATGACCACACAAGAGACACAAATACCTTTTTCTTTGGGGTCAATGTGACGGCTCCTCTGACCTTAAGGGTCCGCAGGAAGAGAGAGTGAGAGCATGTGCTGACCCCTTTTATTGAGGAGAAGCTATTCAAATGAGGCAAGGGGTCAGGTTTCAGGGGGCTCACTCTATCTTCATGATGTCCACTGTCAGCAGGTTGACTGACACCTGGGTAGGCCACACCCAAGGGCACAGTAAGAGAAGGGGACACACACAAGGCACTTCCATGGAAGATTCTCCCCTAAACAGGACAAGGGGTTATATTACAAAGGAACAGGTGAGCGTAGCTTCACTCATGGGGCTGTAGCAAGACACACCCATGCACTAGACACTGACCCTCGAACCCAAGAAGGTGGGGAAAGCTCTGCCACATTTCTGTGACTGAGTGCCTCAGCACCCAGCCGGGGACTATGACTCAGTCATGTGTAAAGTTGGTCTCCCACACAGTTGCCTCCTGGACCCCCAGCCCCTGAGCAGACAGTGGTGGTCAGGAGGAGGATGCCCACTTCCTGGGCCCCTGCTTGGCCTCCCCAAGGTCCCCGCCTGGCCCCTCAGCACCCTGTATCAGGGGCTGCACCTGAGACCAGGTCTCTCCCTCTTCCCAGGCCAGCTGCCCCTCTCCAGGACTGACCACTTTGCCAGGACCAACTCCACACAGGCCTCACTCCCAGATGGAGGCTCAAGCCCCAGAACGTCCCTTCCTGGTCACAGCACTGCCCGGCCCTGCCCACAGCACAAGCTGCACTCTGCCACCATGACCACGGGGACCCCAGGACAGAGACTCCCGGCACCTGGCAAGCAGAGCCGTCTGCACCTGCAGGCCACCTGTGTGAGCCCTGTGCTGAGCCCTCTGGAGTTGGGGACTCAATGTTCTACATCACTCTTAGCATGTGTATGTGGGAGGGCAGCGTGGAGCCCCCGTGCAGGGACAGTGCCCAGGGGCCTCTCGGGGTTACGCAGGGAGTTCCCACTCCACCAGCACCTGCAGCCTAGGTACATCCCTGAAGACCCAGAAACAGACGCTGGAATGAAAACTTGTGTGTGAATATTCATAGCAGCACCATGCACAAGGGTCAGAAGGGAGAAGTGACCCAAGTGTCCACTGAAGAGGAATGGGGAACAGGATGAGTCCATCCACATGATGGAATATTACTCAGCCCTGAAAAGGACTACAGCTCTGACACGTGCTGCAAGTGGGACGGACCTTGAGACCTGGGGCTTGGTGAGAGAAGCTGACACAGAGGGTCACATAGTGTGGACTCCATGGGCAGGACCTATCCACAGCAGGCCATCCAGACACAGGCAGTGGGCAGGTGATGGGGCTGGGCAGGGGACTGGATCACTGCTGGAGTGCGGGTGCCTTTCAGGGTTAAATAGGCTGTTTGGAAGTAGAGGCGCTGGGTGCCCAGTGCTGTGAAGGCACCTGATGTCCAGCTCGATCCCTGGCTGATGGACTTGTGCACGTCCAGCACAGCTACAGCCCATGCTCAGGTTCCAGCTCTCAGTGACCCAGCACCAAGTGGAGGCAGAGAGGCCAACCTCAGAGACACCAGTGTCGGCCACATGTTCTGGGGACTGCAGGTGACTTGTGGGGACCTTGGAGAACACACGAGGGCATTACAAGCCGAAGCTGGGTGACCCTGGACAGAATGTGGGGCAGTCCCTGGGGGGCAGCAGCTGCAGAGATGATGTTGAGGTGGCCACATTTATTGTCAGCTGTGAACAGCGGTCAGGCAGGGAGCGCCCTGCCAGAGCCGAGCCTGGCCCGACCCCAGGGACCAAGTCCTGGCTTGAGCTGCGCTGGACGGTGGGGTCCCTCAGCCAGCGAAGGGGCGGGACGTGAGAGGCCCATGACCTGTGGGAGGAGAGGGTGGAGGTGAGTCCCTGGGCGCGGCTGAATCTCTCCGCAGCACCAGCCACGCCAGCTTCCTAAACCTCCCGTAAACGTCTCTGTGCACAGCAGGGCATGTGGGGCCTCGGGAGGGCTGTTTTCCAGGTGGACAGATGTCCCCATGGATGCTGCCAAGCCCGCTCCAGTCCCCGAGGTCAAGATGCATTACACCTGGCTGAGAAGACGTGGCTGGGAGCCAAGCTGACCCTGGCAGGGAGACCCCACTGACCTTGAAGACGTGTCCTGCCTGTGGCTCCCGCAACAGTTGCTCTGGACTCAGGCTGTCCACTGCAGAGGTCACGCACAGTTGGAGTAGTCAGGCCCGCCCTGCCCCAGAAGCAGCAGGACATCACCCTGGACACTGGCATCTCCAGGGTGCACAGCCACGTCCCTGTGAGTAAAGTTGTTATGTCCCTGAAGCCCAGCTACCCGCCTGCTGCAGGACCCCAGGTGGCCTGACTGTGCCCACTCCCCAGTGGGGCCCTGGGCCTGCTGGTTCTCCCTGGCACCTGCAGCACTTGATCCCCAACTCTGCCCTGCCTCGTGGACTGCAGGGGTCAGCAGGACCACCTGGAGCCCAGGAGCTGGAGAGGCAGGAGGAGCCTCCCTGGAGCCTGTGGAGGGAGCTGGACACCATGGTAAGAAGTGGGTCCTGTCCACATTTGCACCCCAGAACCTGTGAGTGGGACCTGGTGTGGGAACAGGGTTTCTGCAGAGGTCATTAGTGAAGGGCCCTGAGATGGGCTCCTCCTGGGTCAGGGGGCCTCATGCAATGGCTGTGTCCTCCCAAGAGACAGAGGGGGGGACACAGACCCAGAGGAGGAGCCCCGTGGAGACGGAGGCAGAGACTGCAGTGAGGGGCCACCAGCCCAGGGCCACCTGGAGCCCAGGAGCTGGAGAGGCAGGAGGAGCCCCCTGGAGTCTGTGCAGGGAGCTCAGCCTGGGACCCTGGTCCAGCCTCCGCCCTCCAGGGTGGGAGAGGACAAGGTCCTGTGGTTTTCAACCACTGGTTTCTGGTCATTTGCTACATCAGCCCCAGTGTTCCCTGCACTGGCCAAGTGCTGAGGGGCCACCCTGGCACTCCTGCCATCTACACAGGTCGCCCTGTAGCTGGACAAGCATGTGGTGCTGCCCTCCCACTCCTGAACCCTGAACACCGTGGCACAGAGCACCCCATGGCCCCTCCTTGACCCACTGCCCTGTGCACACACCTGTCTCGGGGTCCATGCGGATCACCCTGCCTCCGTCAATGCAGGCCACCCAGAGTGTCCCCGTGGTGTCCACGCACAGCCCATCTGGCATGCCTTGCTCTGGCTCCAGCTGGCACACCAGCAGTGGGTCTGCTGCGGCAGGACAGACAGAGGCGCGTGGCCCCTCACTGCCCAGACCAGGAGGTCACATAGCGTGGCCTTAACAACGGGAGGGAGTGACAGACCCAGTGGTGCTTCTGGGACCCCAGGAGGGGACTCGTGAGGGTGTCGGGGGAGGAACACGGAGGCTCCCACCTGGGGAGGGTGTGGTGGACTGGCCACGAGGCCTCTACTTCAGGGAGTACGTGGGGGGCTGACCACGGAGGCCCATACTCTGGGAGGGTGTGGGGGGCTGGTCACGGTGGCCCTGCCCAGGGAAGGTGTGGTGGGCTGGTCACTGAGACCTTCTCCTGGGGAGGGCGTGGGGGGCTAGCAACGGCGGTCCCTACCCAGGCCTCCTGTCTGCACGCTGTAGTCATAGGCCCGCACAGAGTAGTCCAGGCTGTCCACGTGGTAGAGAGGGTGGTGGTCCAGGGACCAGTCCAGCCCGTTGGGATGCCCAGCTGGTCCAGCTGTCTGACCACGGAGCGGTCAGTGTAGAGTGTGTACAGGGAGCCCTGCCCCGGCTCCCACAGTCCTGGGGCGGACGCCTCTGGCATGGTGCCTGGAGAGAGCAGAAGGTCAGTGGGCAGCACCCCACCCTGCCCTGCCCACCCCACACAGACCCGCTGTGCAGAGAGCTGTGGTCACCCTCAGTCGGGGGGCAGCAGGCAGGATGGCCCTCAGGCATCATCTGTGAGTGAGCCTCTGTGCTGGGCGAAGGGGGGACCCCAGAGATGTTCCACTGGGAAGAGTCCTGCTCAGGCAGAGGTGCAGGGCCCTCAGCCGCACGTGAATGGCCTCTGGCCACCGACCCTGGCCGCTGCCCCACCGTGGCGGCTTCGATCCTCCCAGGGTCCTCTCTGGGCAGGGACCCAGGAAGAATGACCTGGAAGCCATGGGCTTTGGAGTGGGAGGGAACCTGTGGGATGCCCAGCACCTGCATGGCCTCGGGGGGCCGCTTGCCAGCAGCCTGGGGAGGGCTCCTGAGGTCCCCACCCAGCCGGCACCCGCCATGACAGGAGGCTCTCCAAGTGGCCTGGGCCAGTCCTTTCAGCAGCCCACCTGCCACAAACCTCCCGGCGGGGTCCACCTTCCCATCGTTGAACCTGTTGTGGGGCTTGTCACAGTCCAGCCAGGCCGCCCACTCCACCTGCCCCGTCGCCCAGTCCAGGAGGCCAAGGCAGGTGCCAGAGGCCACCACGTAGCTGCCCTCTCTGTGCAGAGCCACACAGCCAACAGGGTCTCCTGGGAGGACAGAGGACAGCAGGGTGGCCCGGCTGCTGCGTCTCCAGGAGACAGTGCCACCCCACCCATGGGGCTCCCACCAGGAGGCAGTCCTGCTGGGCGTGCGTGAACCACCTCTCTGCACTCCCTCCCCACGACGGCCACCACAGGGCCTCCAGATGGGACTGGAGGCTGCCGAGCCTGCCTGCAGGGCCACCAGGACTCAGGAGCGGAGAGCGCTGGCCTCTCCTCAAGTCAGTGCCATGTGAGAGCCGCAGGTGCCCCTGAGCCCTCGGGTAGGACAGCTGGGCCTGGGGCAGTCCTCCACAGCAGGGTGCCTGAGGCCAGACACAGACTTGGGGCCAGCCCTGATCTGCAAGGGGGACAGGGGCACCTGCCCTTGGGGAGGGGGAGGGTGAATGGGGGATGCTCCCAGAGTGCTGCTTCTGCTCCTCAGAAGGACCACGGGGTCGTCAGCCACACAGGTGTGCAAGCCCCACAGACACACAGGTACCTCCCAGGTGTGTGGGTCCATGCACACTCATGAGCCTAGCTCCTGAGTCGGGACAGGTGCGTGTGTGGCAGGACAGGTGCATGAGTGGCATAACCCGGGGTCAGAGCCAGGCGTGGGCTCCACACAGCAGCCTGGAGGATGTCAGTGTTTCCAGGACTTAGTCTGGACGACAGCGAGCCCTGTAGTTGGTCCTTCCAACTACAGCTGAACACCAGGACTTCCCACCCCACGGTCCGTCCTGTGCCCAGGGTGTGACAGCCCACACTCCAGGGACTCCAGAGCAGGGGGGCAGGTGCTGAGCAAGCAGGTGCCCCGGCTGGGCCCCTGCAACCCTCAGGCCACAAGTGATGCTGGACACCTGTGGCAAAGGTACCAACGAGCCTTAGGACCTCAGGGGACACGGGGCCACGAGCAGGCAGGACATCTTCATAGCTAAATGAGCCCCAGGACCTCCGGGGACACGGGGCCCTGGGCACATAGGATGGTCTCACAGCTCCCTTCCCAGGATCACCTGGATCTCCAGGGGACCCACACTTCCTCAGGCCCACGTTCTGCAGCCCCCAGGCCCACTTCCTTGTCCCACATCTGCAGCCCCCAGGCCCACTTCCTTGTCCCACATCTGCAGCCCCCAGGCCCACTTCCTTGTCCCACAACTGCAGCCCCCAGGCCCACTTCCTTGTCCCACTGTCTGCAGCCCCCAGGCCCACTTCCTTGTCCCACTGTCTGCGGCCCCCAGACCCACTTCCTCTGGCCCAGAGTCTCCACCCCCAGACCCACTTACTGTGGCCCACCCTCTGCAGCCCCCAGGCCCACTTCCTCAGGCCCACTGTCTGCAGGCCCCAGGCCCACTTCCTTGTCCCACTGTCTGCAGCCCTGAGGCCCACTTCCTATGGGCCACCATCTGCAGCCCCCAGGCCCACTTCCTTGTCCCACTGTTTGCAGCCCTGAGGCCCACTTCCTCAGGTCCACTGTCTGCTGGCCCCAGACCCACTTCCTCAGGTCCACTGTCTGCAGCCCCCAGACCCACTTCCTTTGTCCCACCCTCTGCAGCCCCCAGGCCTACTTCCTCAGGCCCACTGTCTGCAGGCTCCAGGCCCACTTCCTCTGGCCCAGTCTCCAGCCCCCAGACCCACTTACTGTGGCCCACTGTCTGCAGCCCCCAGACCCATTTCCTCAGGCCCACCCTCTGCAGCCCCCAGGTCCACTTACTCAGGCCATTGGTCTGCATCTCCCCAGACAGTGGGTTCCACCGACACACAGTCCTGGCGTTGATGTCCACAAACACCACCTGCCCGGTCTCCTCTTCCCACATGGGACACTCCCCCATCCTGTGCCTCTCCCTGATGACAGCCTCGATCCTGGGGGACGCCATGGCCTGGGAGGAGGACAGGGCTGTGAGTGCCCTGTTCCCTGTCCCATTCTCCAGGCCATCAGGTGAGGCCTGCTGGACCCTACAGGCTGGGCGCTTCCGGGTGTGTGACACATCCTGTGGTCTCAAGGACAGCCCTCTTGTGCTCACGAAGCCTCACCCAGGCAGGCATGGGGATGCAGAGAGGGAGCCAGCAGAACTCACGCCCCTCCTGGCTACTCTGTGCCATATGTCACTCTGCATGACCCGAGAGGTCAACAGAACGTGCAGGTGCCCTGTCACTTGAAGAGGCACCCCCTGGCAAGGTTCCAGGAGTCCCTGTGCCTTTTCCCTCTGGTGGCACAGTGTGCCCACCTCCCCCACATTCCAGGCCCCCCAGCTACAGCCTGGGAAGCAGGGGCTGCTAAGCTGAGCCACTGTCCAGGTGGGCCCATCTTAGAGGCTGGGGTGGGGTGCGATCTGCAGGTGGCTGTCTCCGGAGCACACACCCTGCCCTCTCCGCCCAGGAGACCTCTCCCCCAGAAAGGCTCACTTCTCAATATTCCTGTTAATTGGGCTGCTGTGAGACCCCTGCGCTCCGTGGGATTCAGTTCACAGGGCCCTTCCTGGACAGCACCAGGAGGCCCAGCAGCCCAGGGCTCCCAATCTGGGGCGGCTCACGTGCGCCTCAGCTTTGGTCCTGTCCTGCTTGCTCAGCTCTGTGGGACTCCACCGCACTCTGGCCTCAGCCAGTTGAAGGCTCCACTGAGTGGGGGCGGAAACTCCCTTCCGCCCTCCCCTCCCCGGTCCCTCCCTCTGTGCATCGCCAAATCAACAGAGCCCGAGGCAGTGGCATGTCACCTGCTCTGTCCTGCAGAGCCAAGGTAGCAGTTGCAGGAGTCGCCTGTGCACTCTGCATTAGAGTGGGAGAAGCAGCAGTCCCTGGGACCTCGCTTCCATAGAGACCCCCGAGGTCGCGGCTAGCGCCCCGCCAGGCATCCCTGAGACTTCCCCTTAGGGCCTACAAGGCGCCTCCTCAGCCCTCCTGGGTTCTCCCCTGGCACAGGCGCTGCCCTGGGCAGTGGGACACTGTGCTCCTCTCCTACTGCAGAAGAGCGCCGGCTTGCAACTGGGGGTCCACGGGGCTCACCCAGGCAGGCTCACAGGGAGCACAGGCTTGGCCGGGCAGGCGCAGAGGGGGCGCAGGGGAGGCACGGGGAGCCCTGGGCAGGCACACGGGGCGCTGGGCAGGCGCAGAGGAACGCAGGGGAGGCACCAGGAGCCCTGGGCAGGCACAGGGGAGGCACGGGGAGTCCTGCGCAGGGACACGGGGCGCTGGGCAGGCGCAGAGGGACGCAGGGGATGCACGGGGAGCCCTGGACACGCACACAGGACGCTGGGCAGGGCTCTACTCACAGGCGTCCTGTAAAGAACCGACTGCTGACCCCCGAGCTTCACCTGCTGACCCCAGCTGGCCGTGGCACCCAAACGTTCACAGGCACCAGCGCCCCCTCCCCGCGTCTTCCTCCGCCCTCTGAGATGGTCTGGGCGCCACTCCCCCAGCCTCCCCTAGGCTCCTCCAGCGGCCTCTGCCCACGTGCCACTCCAACGACTGCAGTGGGGCCAAGGACCCTGCGTCTCTCCAGTCACCACCACTTTCTGCCAGCAGGATTGCCGGGGCACTCCGCAAGGAGAGGATTTTTGCGGGAGGTGCTGCTCTCTTGCAGGCCCACGCCAAGGGTTCCTCCCGCTGTGGAGCAGGACTTGGCACAGGAATGTCGTCCCCCGTCCCCGAAAGGAGAGGTGCTGGCTTGGTGGAGGTGGAGTCCCCGCACCCACGTCTTCATGCCGCTAAGTGAGCCCAGCTCCTCCACACCCCAGGCTCCAGCCCCGGAACCCGAGGACCCCAGGCCCCACGGTCCCCTCCCCATGGGCTAGAACCGGCCTTGTGGGTGAAGGACTCCCTTGGGAACCTCCTCCTCCTGGGTTCCAGCCAGCGCTCGGCAGCATCCTCACCCCAACCCTGGTCCCAGAGCTCCTTAGGGCCCTGGACTGCAGGCTCCTGTCTGGGAGACCACCAAGGTGGGTGCTGGGGGCTGGTTCCTGCTCCCACAGCCCAGGAGAGGCCACCGCCTGGGTGGAGGGGTCTAAAGGAAAATGGATGGAGGGCTGTACCTGGAGCTCCCACTCCATGAAAGGTTCTGGGGCTCTTGGGAGCACTGGCTGCAGCCAGGGGGCGCCCCCTCACCCCAAAGGTTCCTGCTCAAGGTGAGGTCAGTGTGTAGCCCTGGCTCTCACCAGATTGAGAGGGGTCCTCTGGTCCTTCTGATTGGCCCTCAGGGTTTGAAGACAGGTCAGGCCCCCCTGCTGGGCAGCCTGCAGTTACCGCTGGAGCCAACCCCAGCATGGGTGTGTCCACTCACTCTCTGGCCACAGTGGGCAGGACACACACCTACTCTGTGGGGCTCTTGTGGGAGCAGACACCTCCCAGGACCACCAGTGACGTGCAACTCTTCAAAGCTAAGGGGACATATTTAGGGAGCCATGTGGGACCCTGAGGTCAAGATGGCTGAGGTGGCCCCTGATCCATCCCGATGGCTCTCCTCTCTACTCTCAAGCCGAGGACAGGCAGCGGCCAGACAGCGTCAGATCTCAGGACATCTTGGGCATCAGGACACAATGCTGCCTTGGCTTGGTGGGAGGGTACAGTGGGATTGAGACAGAAACCAAAGGTGGCAGGCAGCCCCTTGGCTGGGCAGGCAGGGTGGTGGCCTCCATGCAACAGGACCTAGCTCTCCCTGAGACACACTGTGAGGGCACAGAGCCCCACATGCCCTTTGCTCCCACATTCCAGGGGCCCTGGCACCAAACCAGTTGTCATGCCCCTGTGACCCCACAACAGGATGCCAGGCACCCACCCTTCTCCGCTCCCTGGTGGTCCGGCTGTCCTACCTCCAGAGTGCTCGTCCTCCACCTGCCAAACGCTGGCCCGTTCCCAGGCCCTGCCTGCAGTCCCGGGGCCGCTTCCTTCTGCACCTGGGGCGGATGATCTAATCTGTCTCATGACTTACACCCTCTGACCTGCCCATGACTCCCCTGTTTGTAGATGAGCACACACGGGCTCCCAGATGGGACTCCGTGCCCAGCACCCTCTTGGAAGTCTATCAGGCATCCCACATGGGCTGGCCCACATGCCCCTGCTCCCCTGCCTTCCTCCTCCTGACAATCACCTGCCTTCCTCCTCCCCACCTGCGATGTCTCCCCATGTCCTACCCCAGTGGGGTGACTAGCACCCCAAGTGCACCTGGGACCTCGGGATAGGGCCTCTTTTGCATGTAGGTCTCTGCAGATGTAATTAGGTAATGATCTCAAGATGACACCATCCTGGGTCAGGGGGCCCTCATGCAATGGCAGTGTCCTCACTAGAGACAGAGGAGGGGACACAGGCACAGAGGAGTAGCCATGTGGAGACGGAGGCAGAGACTGCAGTGAGGGGCCACCAGCCCAGGGCCACCTGGTGCCTGTGCAGGGATCTCAGCCTGGGGCCCCTGGTCTTGGCCTCTGCCCTCCAGGGCTGGCAGAGGACAGTTTCCTGTGGTTTTCAACTGCTGGTTTGTGGTCATTTCCTACATCAGCCCCAGGGTTCCCCTGCACTGGCCAAGTGCTGAAGGGCCACCTTGGCACTCCCGCCATCTGTAAAGTTCCCTCTGTAGCTGGACAAGTCATGCCTGGAGCCTACCCTGCAGCCTGTGGAGGGAGCTAAGCCCTGTGACCCCTGGTCTCAGCCTTCTGCCCTCCAAGGCTGGGGGAGAAGATCCCACCGGACTGGGGAAATGGTTTCAGCCCCTGTGACACTTTGTTTCCAAGTGCAGGACACTAACAGGGCCATGAAATTGCATCCAAAGTTGGCCCCTCATCCCCGCCTTCCAGATGTCCTGTCCACCAGGCTCCTCCCTCCCTCCCCTCTGCTCAGCTCTCCAGCTCCCTGGGCCCTGGGGCTCCTTCCTGCCTCCCCTCTGCTGAGCTCTGCAGCTCCCTGGGCCCCAGGTCTCCTTCCCGCTCAGCTCTGCAGCTCCCTGGGGCTCCTCCCTCCCTCCTCTCTGCTCAGCTCTGCAGCTCCCTGGGGCTCCTTCCTGCCTCCCCTCTACTCAGCTCTGCAGCTCCCTGGGCCCTGGGGCTCCTTCCCCCCTCCCCTCTGCTCAGCTCTGCAGACTTCTGGGTTTGGGAGCCTCTTCAACCAGGTCTCCCTGGCACCATCCTCTCCCCATCTGCTCCCCCAGAGCAGGAGCCTTGTGCCTAGTCAGTGTGAGCCTGTGTCCCCTGCAGTGACTCCTCTGATGTCCTGCAGCCACCCTGCTAGCATGGGATGGGCTCCCCCACCAGAGCAGGGCTCAGTCACATGGACAGTGTCCAGTTCTCACCCTTCTGGTGACACTCCTTCCTCCCTGTGGGACAGCTGGAGATAGTTTGCTGGACTCGGCCTGCTGGCCCCACATCCCACTTGGCTGTCCAGAGAAGCCGTGGTGGCCCTGAGGCACCTTGGGAGCTGCAATGACCTGCGTGCTTGTGGGGAGCCCACCAGGTGGTACTCTCTGTGGGAGACTTGCTGGAGTGACTCGCTGGACCCCGACACAGGCCTAGGCCCCGGGGTCATGCCCCCTGCCCCCTGGTGGGTCAGCTGGCTCCCTCTGTCCCTGAGCATGAGACCCTGCCCTCCTCTCTTTGGGTCTGTGAGTGGTGGCACTGCTCCATCATGTCTCCTGTCTAGGAGTGGCCTCCTCTGGGGCTCAGCTGAGCACCCCCTGTCCCTACTCCTTCCTGACTGGGGTTGTCGCCCAGGGGCTGTGAGACAGGAAAGCACCCTGGGTCTGCCAGAGCCTCGGGTCACCTCGCCTTAGGCTGCTTCCTGGGAGAGGCACAGGGGCAAGGTGGGGCTCAGGCTGTGGGTCTGCCTGGGGACAGAAGTCTCCCTGAGAGGCTCAGCGCTCGTCCATCACCAAATCCCGTAGCCCAGGGCCTGAGCCTCCCTCCTCCTGCGCCCAGCACTCCATGTCCCTCAAGAGCCCTGGCTGGGCCTCAGGGTCCCGCAGGAGCACTTTCCTCTCCCACGAGTGACAGGCTGACTTGTTCCCCAGGCTGAGGCCTCAACCTCCACCTGAGCCTCTCCTGAGTGACTCTGGGTCCTGCAGCTGCCCCCGTCACAGCCCTGAGTCTGTGTCACGGTCACCTTCCAGGAGCACCTGTTCATCAGACTGCCCGGCTCACCTGCCTGGTGTGTCCAGCGCCGGTAGGTCCAGGACAGCCCCGCCCACCTGACCTATGTGTCACCATGGGATGGACCCAGTCCCTTCCTCAAGGGAGACAGAGACGCCGATGCTCAGAAGACTGCGCCTCCTGCTGGCCGCCGTCAGCCCTACACCCTGCACTGCTCACCTGCCCTGTGTGTCCAGCGCCGCAGGACCAGGACATCCCTGCTCACCTGCCCTGTGTGTCACCATGGGATGGATCCAGTCCCTGCCTCAAGGCAGACAGAGGCGCTGATGCTCAGAAGACTGCCTGCGCCCCCTGCTGGCTGCCGTCAGCCCTACACCCTCGGGGCTCAAAGCACCTCCTGCCTCTGGTCCACATCTCTGTGGTTGGGGTCCTGAAGGGCAGGCCGTCCTCTGCAGGGTCCTGGGAAGCTCCTTCCTGCATCTCCACCCACCCCCCCCTCAGGACCCCAGGCCCTAGCCTTGGGTCGTCATCACTCCAGTTTGTCTCCCTGTCCCCTCTGTCCCTTCTCCATCTGCCCCTCTTCTCAGCACCCTGCTGACTCCTTGGACCACAAGACCCTCCAGGTCATCTCCCTCTCCACATCCCTACCTCGTCAGGTGGCAGAGGGCCTTTTGCATTCCCAGGGCCGGCAGTGGATGTGGACACTGACATTAGCGGGCCACAGAACTCATTCCCTGGGCAGCAAGGACCTCCCTAACCAGAAGAGAGTCTTTGGGAGACCCTGCCCCAAAGGTATGACCCCCACAGTCCCAGGAGAGCTTCTGGTGGAAAGAGGGGGCTCTCATATGGAGTGACTTGGAACCCTGCATCCTGTAGACCTGGGGTGACCTTGGCAGCTGTGGGGTGGGGGTGCCCAATGGAAGGTCATCTGCATGTAGAGGGATTTGGGGCACCCACCCACCCATCCCTGCTCACAGGCCACTGTACCCCTCCCTGCCTCTCCCTGTTCACACCCCCTGTACCCCTCCCTCCCTCTCCCTGCTCACAGCCCCTGTACCCCTCCCTCCCCCTCCCTGCTCACAGCCCCTGTACCCCTCCCTCCCCCTCCCTGCTCACAGGCCCCTGTACCCCTCCATCCCTCTCCCTGCTCACAGGCCCCTATACCCCTCCCTCCCTCTCCCTGCTCACACCCCCTGTACCCCTCCCTCCCTGTCCCTGCTCAGTCCTGCTACACTACTGAGGGTTCCCACCTGCTGCAGAGCTGAACTCTGACCCACCTGAGCCAGTCTGGCCAAGGGGCCTGGGGCTAAGCAGCACAAGATCATCAGGTAGAGGGCAGCCCCCAGGGTGGGCACTGTGTGTTCAGGGCCCTTTGGTCTATTTGGTAATGGCCCCAGGCATCAGCCCTGACTTCACATCAAAACTGAGATTCAGAAGCAGTGAGGCCCCCTCAGCAGTGAGGGGAGGGTCCCCATGGCCCTCTGCTCAGCGGGGCTTGTGCAGCACCCGAGGTGGGATGCCCACATGTGGCAACGGGCAGGACCCCAAAGACAACAGCTCTTCCACGGCCTTTTGTCCAGACCGTGTCACACAGCTCCTGGTGACCGCTGCAGCAGGGTCCATCTGCTTCATGAGACCCACACAGCAGAGGGCCTGCTGGAGCCAGTGACCACCAACCTGGGGCCTCAAGTGGAAATGCATCTTCCATGTGGCTCCTCCTCTGAGGCTGTCCCCTCTTCTGTTTTAAGGACATGGCCATTGCATGAGGGCCACCTGACCCAGGGGAGCCCATCTCAGGACCCTTCACTAACGACCTCTGCAGAGACCCTGTTCCCACACGAGGTCCCACTCACAGGTTCTGGGGTCAAGATGTGGACAGGACCTGCCTCTTACAATGGTGTCCAGCTCCCTCCACAGGCTCCAGGGAGGCTCCTCCTGCCTCTCCAGCTCCTGGGCTCCAGGTGGCCTTGGCTGCTGGCCCCTCACTCCAGTCTCTTCCTCCATCTCCATGTGGCTCCTCCTCTGTGTCTGTGTCCCCTCTTTCTCTCTTAGGAGCACAGTGGCATTGCATGAGGGCCCCGTGTCCAGGAGGAGCTCATCCCGAGACCCTTCACCTTGAGATCCTTTACCTATTACACCTGCACAGGGGGCAGGTGGCCTGGGGAGCCAACAGGGGCCCTTCCCAGGGCTTGAAGACATGAGTAGGGCTGAGTCCTTCCCACATGGGCCGGGAAAACGGGAATTGGGTCTTTGCTGGGTTTGTGGGCCAGGTACCTTTGTTGCTAGGGCAAGTCTAAGTTCTGAATGGAGAGTCCCACAGACAGGGCTGGAGGTGGGGGCCTCCTCCACCGGGCGGCCTTGAAGACCGGTGCCTTCCAAAGGAAGTGCCTTGTCTACTGTCTGGGGTGTGCACACACGCACTCCTCATGGTCACTCTCATGGGAAGCCAAGGTCACTGAGGAGGATAAGGTGTCCGGTGTGTATACTGCAGGAGGACACTGTATCCCGAGTGTAGGCTGGAGGAGGACACTGTGTCCCCAGTGTAGGCTGGAGTAGGACACTGTGTCCCCAGTGTAGCCTGGAGGAGGACACTGTGTCCGAGTGTAGACTGGAGGAGGACACTGTGTCCCCAGTGTAGGCTGGAGGAGGACACGGTGTCCCCAGTGTAGGCTGGAGGAGGACACTGTATCTGAGTCTCCCGAGTGTAGACTAGAGGAGGACACTGTGCCCAGAGTGTAGACTGGAGAAGGACACTGTGTCCCGAGTGTAGACGGGAGGAGGACCCTGTGTCCACAGTGTAGACTGGAGGAGGACGGTGTGTCCCAAGTGCCGACTGGGGGAGGACGCAGTGTCCTGGGTACATTCACGACCCCATCCCTGCCAGGACTCTTCAGGCTCTATGCCCTGGACTCCATCAGATCTCTGAGGGGTGTCGGGCTGGGTACTTCTGCAGGGAGGCTTCCTGAGGGACACAGGCTTCCGCCACTGACCACAGAAGTGGAAGTGGTATTCCTCTGGCTGTTCTCAGGCTACACCTGACCTGGGCCGACCCTCTGAAGTCCGGGCTGAAGGCGTGGACCCACGCCCTCGGCCTCCACCACGCCCTACTGCCCCGCCCCAGGACCTCCCCCGAAGCTCTAGCTGGCCCTGGGCTCTGCCCTGCCGGCCGCCCCTGACTCCGCTTCCCGCCCGGCCAGTCCGGACCCCAGCGTCCTCCATGGCCTCCCTCCTCCAAGCCTGCGCCGCCCCCACTCCCCGCCGGACCCAGATCACCTCCCGCCGTCGTGCTCCCCTCCCCGCCTGCCGACTGCCTCCGCCGGTCCACCGCCTCTGGCCCTCCCGGTGCCCTCTGCGGCCCGCTCAGGACCTGGACACTCTGCGCAGCCCCTGAACCCGTCCTTGGGCCCTCGACTACTCCCTGCCAACATCGGCTCTTTGGTCCCCCTTTTCCGCTCTGCCGTCGACCCTCGGCCCTTTCCGTACACACTCGGCCCTTCCGAGGTCACTCGGCTCCCTTCAGCTCTCTTCATCAAGACTCGGCACTTCAGCCGCCCTCGGCTCTTCTGGTTGTCCCTCGGGTTTCTCCGAACACACTCGGCCCTTCCAGGCCGCTGGGCTCCCTTCAGTGCTGTACCCTTCGGCCACCTCGGCTCTTCCTGTGCTTCCTGGACAGCCCCAACTCCCGCTCTTGGTGTCCATCCTCTGTCCACCTGGTGTGCATTTCAGACCCCGGGATCCCTAGCTTTTCACTGCTCCTTTTGTTCTGGGCCTCAGCTGAAATCGCACCTTCTGGATCAGTCTCCTCTGATCACGTGGCTGTCTGTCTCTGCTTGCCTGCCTCACTTAGGTGCAGGAAGCCCTGCAGCCATCCAGCAGGTCCTTGTGAACCCAAATGTAGCCAGAGCCACCCTTGATACTGGTCACCAGATACAGGATCTCATGCCTCAACCTCCCCCTCTTGGGTGATGTCCCACAACCCCGTATCTGACCACCTTCCTCCCCCCCCCCCCATGATGTCCCATCACCCTGTATCTGACCACCTTCCTCCCCTCCCCCTCCCTGGGTGATGTCCTATCACCCTATATCTGACAATCTTCCTCCCCCTCCCCATGATGTCCCCTCACACCTTATCTGACCACCTTCCTCCCCTCCCCCTCCTCATGATGTCCCACCACCCTGTATCTGACCACCTTTCTCCCCCTCCCCTGGTGATGTCCCGTTGTGAAACTGATGTGGCTCCATTTTTGAGAAACCAGCCTCTACCTCAGAGCAAAGCCTGTGCAAGACTTGTCCTTGGAATAACCCACTGAGCACTCCTAAGCACACACCCACCCTGCTGAGTTGTTTGTCTGTAAATAACAGGAGAGATCTGAGGCGCCAGGTGTCCTTGACTCAGTTAGGCTAGATGAGGACCCATAGCAACCCCCTAGCAACCACCAATCAGCATGAGACAGTGAAAATACCTGGGATGCCAGATGACCCCCTAGTAGTTTATGGTGGTTGATAACATGTTGGGAAACCATGTAGTTTAGCACGTTCACCCCTCGTGGCTTAAACCAATCAGTTCAAAGGAATCCCCCTCTTGTACTAACCAATCACCTACCGAACTTGTTGCCGACAGTGAACGTGCTAAGACCTGATGACAGCAGTGGGAACAGGTTTTTTCCAGTAACAGCTGAGAGTGGAGAAAGGGCTGAGGTTTACCAGGAACCTAGGGGTGGGCACCTCTGAGCATGAGCAGGGTCCTGGGGGGCGTGGCCATCAGGCACGTGGCTATCCGGGCACTTGGCCATGGGGGGCGTCATCAGGGGTGGGGCCTCGCCACCATCTTTGACGCCAGTCCTCCTCCTTCAGGGTGAGAGGTGAGCTTTCTCCTCAGGACCCACAGGGCAGAGCCTGACTCCTGGAAACTGTGGGTCGCCCCTCAGGGAGTGGACGAGACCTCTTTTCCTCACAGCTACGTCAGGTGGACGCCTGGTAAGGGGACACTGGGGGTCATGTCTCTAGGGATGCCTGGAGGTCCTTTCTCCTCAGAGCTGCCTCAGGTGGGCGCCTGGTTTGGGGGCACTGTGGTCCTAGGGTCGCCCATAGCTCCCTTGTCCTCAGAGCTACCTCAGGGAGCCACCTGGGTCAGGGACAGGGTGGGTCATGTCTCCAGGGACCCCCGTAGCTCCCTTCTCCTCAGAGCTACCTCAGGGAGCCACCTGACTCGGCATCACTGTGGGTCACTGTTAGACCAGGACATAAAGAAAAGGCCAGTGACTCCAATTAAAATCAAATTAATGCAAGCTGATCATTTCCACGGGCCGGGCTGCCTCTCCCACCCAAAACTGCGGGAAAAGACAGCCCCAGCTCCCTCACCGCGCAGCTCCATAGCCCAGAAAGTTCCACAAAGGGGGTTACAGATAACAACACTCGGGCAGCAGAGCACAAAGGTAGTTCACATTGTGCTGGCCCCGACATCAGAATTTATGAAGGTCATTAGAGCCTCAGAGAGGGGCGTGATCTGGCCAGGGAAGGCCAGGGTTTATGGGGGTCACTACAGTTTCAGAGAGGGCTGCTGTCTGGTCAGGCAGGGGGGGGGGTTCAAGGCGCGGGCAGCCATTCCAAGCAGGTTCAGAATTTGCACTGGTTTATAGTGAAGCTGAAATTAGCTTTTCATGGCTTTGTGGCAAGATGGTTCCCAATTTTAACAGGGAATCAGGCTGGGTATAATGTCATGTCTCTAGGGACCCCTGGAGCTCCCTTATTTTCAGAACTGCCTGAGGGTGATGCCTGGCTTGGGGGCACTGTGGGTCATGTCTCTAGGGATGCCTGGAGCTCTCTTGTTCTGAGTTGCCTGAGGAAGATGCACTAGAAGCTTCTGGAATGACCCGCAGCAGGTGTGGGAAATGTGGTATTGGTGAGGAGAGAGCCCCACCTTGGGACTGAGAGCTGAGGAGAGCCTGGCTGTGGGCCCTGCTCCTTCACTATTTCATTCAGGCTGGCTCTGCAGCAGGCCTTAGGTTGTGACCCTCATCGTCTTTTTAAAAATAATTTACATTAGGTATATATTGTCATAATTTGAAGTAAAATTTAGATGTAGTTGGACCTAATACCTTTATTTAATTTGTTTATTTTTATGTGGTGCTGAGGATTGAACCCAGTGCCTTGCACGTGCTTGGGAGTGCTCTACCACGGAGCCCCAGCCCCAGCCCCTCATCATCTCCATACAGTTACCCCAGGTTTTTGCTGGAGAGCCTGGGTGGGATGAAGGGGGAATGGTGAATGAGGGTTCTAAGCCCAGGAGAGACTCCATTACTTGTGTTCCTTATTGCTTATTTTTTAAGATATTATTTTAGCTGTCCATGGATTGTGTTTCATTTATTGATACTGAGAATCAAACCCAGTGCTTCACACATCCTGGGCAAGTGCTCTGCCACTAAGCCACAACCCCAGCCCTCCTTATTGTTTGAATGGTTCTTTTTTTGCAGTGTCAAAGTAGTAGAAAAGAATATGGAAATATGGAAAAGCACATGTGTTAACAGCACACTACTTTATTTCAGTTTAGTATGTTATTTGTAACAAATTTATTTATTAAAAATGTATTTCAGGGCTGGGGCTGAAGCCTCCTGGTAGAGTGCTTGCCTAGCATGTGTGAGGCCCTGGGTTTGATCCTTAGCACCACATGTAAATAAATAAGATACAGGTGTTTGTTTTATCTACACCTAAAAATATTAAGAAAGTTTATTCCATGTACTAAACTCATGAACCACATTTCATGGAACTAAACTCATGAAACTAAACTCATAAATAACATTCTTATTTGGTTGAGAAAATTCCAGTTTAATTGTCAGTATATGTACATTTTCCCTCTTTAGAAAATTTCTGTAAATATTTTTTTTAGTTGTAGTTGGACACAATACCTTTATTTATTTATTTTTATGTGGTGCTGAGGATCAAACCCAGGCCATCACATGTGCTCAGTGAGTGCTCTACCACTGAGCCACAACCCCAGCCCTGGTGCATTTTACTTATCCATAATAGTGGGGTCCATTTTGATGTATGCAGACATGCATGGAGTATAATTTGTTCAGTTTCACCCCAGTATTTCCATGTTCCCTTTTCACCTCCTTCCTCCTGCTCCCCTTTCTCTAGTGGTCTTCCTTGTATTTATTTATTGTTTTGTTAAACTGGTGGTTTATAGATAGACATGAAGGGGGGATTCACTGTGGTGTAGTCGTATATGTACTTAGATCGTTTGGTCACTTTCATTCTGTAGTTCCT
Organism: Marmota flaviventris; assembly: GCF_047511675.1. Taxonomy (NCBI): domain Eukaryota; kingdom Metazoa; phylum Chordata; class Mammalia; order Rodentia; family Sciuridae; genus Marmota; species Marmota flaviventris. The sequence goes on from NC_092514.1 coordinate 78,305,135, forward strand.
CCCTTTTCCCATCCCTCCTCTCTCCCCCTACATCCCCTTCTATTCCACTGACCTCCTTTCTATCTTTATGGGATTTCCCTGTTTTATATTTCCTTATTTATCTCTAGCTTCTGCGTATAAGATAAAACATTTGACCTTGGCTTTCTGAGTCTGTATTATTTCAATTAGCATGATGTTCTCCAGTTCCATTCATTTACCAGCAGATGCAGTAATTTCATTCTCCTTTATGGCCAAGTAAAACTCTGTGGTGTGTATATGCCATGCTTTCTTTATCTGCTCATCTGTTGACAGACACCTGGGGTGGTTTCATAGCTTGGCTACTGAGAATTGTGCTGGCTTGAACGTTGATATGGCTGTATTACTATAGCATGCTGATTTTTGTTATTGTAGATAAATACCAAAACAAAACAGAAAAAAAGGCGGGAGGGACAGCTGGATCATGTGATGGCTTTATTTCTAGTTTCTTGAGGAATCTCTGTACTGCTATCCATAGTGGTTGGTTGCACTCGTCTGCACAAACAAAGGTGAGTGTACCTTTCTCCATATCCTCACCAGAGTTTTTTAGTTTTTGTATTCCTGATGTTTGCCCTTCCAACTGGAGATGAAATCTTTTTTTTAAATTTTTTTTAAAAGAGCATCATTTTTTTTAAAGAGAGAGAGAGAGAGAGATAATTTTTTAATATTTATTTTTTAGTTTTTGGAGGACACAACATCTTTGTTTGTATGTGGTGCTGAGGATCGAACCCGGGCCGCACGCATGCCAGGCGAGCGCGCTACCGCTTGAGCCACATCCCCAGCCCCGAGATGAAATCTTAATGTCGATGTGATTTGCATTTCTCTGATTGCCAGGGATGTTGAACCTTTTTTTTTTCCCCCATGTTTTTTGCCATTTGTTTTTCACCTTTTGAGAAATGTCTGCTTAGTTCTTTCACTCATTTTTGTATTGAGCTATTCATTTTTCTGTTGTTACATGTTTTGAGTTATTTATATTTCTGGATATGAATCCCTTGTTGGAAAAGTAGATGGAAAAGACTTTCTCCCAGTCTGAGGGGCTCTCTTCATGATCCTATTTCCCTTAGTGGGCAGAGCATTTTAATTTGAAGGCATCCCACTTATTGAGTCTTGGTTTTATTTTTTGAACTTTATGGGTCTTGTTGAGGAAGTCAGTGCCTGCCCTGCACCAATATGTTGGAGAGTCAGGTGTCTATGAGCCCAATCTAGCTTTTCTACTGGCTTACATCTTCATTTTAGAAATCATTTATCTTGAATTGATTGATGTTTAATAAATAGCATCTTACATTTTAGGTTTCAAGTGCCCTACAGCTTCTGCCAAAATAATTCATTGTCCATGAATGTGATAATGCATTTAAATGATGATAAAGATGAATGTAGAATAAAAGGAACTTGGCTTTATAATAACAGTTTATCCCTCTTCTTAAATATATATATATTTAGACTGGGATTTGAACTCAGGACTTCATGTATCCTATGCAAGTGTTCTACCACCTATAAGTGAGCAACATCCTCACTTTTCTTTTTGAGACAGGATCTTGCTAAATTTCCGAGTAGCCTCAAATTTAGAATTTTCATTTCTCACTCTCCCTAAGTAGCTGGGATTATTATGGTGTATACTACTATACCCAGGTCCTCTCCTCTTTCAGTAAAATACCTGATACTTCCATGCACTTTATGGTGGCTGGGTCAGAGCAGGCAGGGGTGGTGGATGGCCAGGGACTTCTGCCCAGAATTCAGTGAAGCTGCTGGGGCCTATTGTACCAGGTGGAGGGTGGTGGGTGAGGCAGACTATTGCTACCTCCACCCAGCTCAGGTCAGTTTCCCTGAGGTGGGTTGTTGGGATGGAAGGCTAGAGAACTAGGGGCTCTGAGCGAGTGACCACCAAGGCCACTATTCCTCACCATCTGTTGTCCCTCCTGTTGGCTTTGGCCCTCCTCCAGACCCCTCTTGCAGGCCCTGCCTTCCTTCTCCTGACCCCACCCCATCCTCCAGATCACACCCTCCACAGACTCTGCCTAGACCCCTCCCCCAAGGCCCCCATGTCTTCTCCAGATCCCTGCCCTGTCCGGACTGTGGCCCTCCTCCAGACCCTACCCTGTTTCCAGGCCCCGCCTCTCTCAGCCACAGCTCAGGGCACTGTTTGACAGTACATTTGCAGTGGGGCACAAAATAGCCTGTTGAATAAACATTGACATTCTACATTGGATGAAATATCTTGATTATATCAGGCTTTGATGGCACATAAACTGAATTTAGGAAAGTCACCTTTTTTCTCTAGATCATAAACGTTTGAAATAAAATCAGAATCTGTGAAAGGTCAGGTAACAATCAGCTGTGAGCCCTAATGATCCCAGGGTCTTTTCCAGTGGGAGATCTCCAAGCAGCAGTTCCAACTTTGCTATGCTAATGGATTGATTGAGTTTTCTTGTTTTAGTTGTTTTGCAATGTCTGTATTTACTAGAAAATGTCCCATGTCCACCACGTTTCCAGTTCTTTTTAATTTCTTCTCTTTTTTAGTTTTCTACAGAATTCCTTTTTTTTAATGAGAGAGAGAGAGAGAGAGAGAGAGAGAGAGAGAGAGAGAGAGAGAGAATTTTAATATTTATTTTTTAGTTTTCGGTGGACACAACATCTTTGTTTGCATGTGGTGCTGAGGATCGAACCTGGGCCGCACGCATGCCAGGCAAGTGCGCTACCGCTTGAGCCACATCCCCAGCCCCTCTACAGAATTCTTAATCCTATGAACTTCTGTTGTTTTTCCTCAGCAATATTTTTAAAATATGCTTTTTGCTTTCTTGGTTTTTCATTGAGAGACTTGTCTTGTTTGAAATTCTCATGATAATCTTAAATGATTTTAATTATTTTCTGCTTATTGAGATGTCTTTACATACTGGGTATGCAGGTCAGTGACAGAGCACTTGCCTAGCAATTGAGAGGCCTTGGGTTCCATCCCAGCACCCCCCCCCCCATATATATATTTATATATATATATATACACACACACACAATGTCATTTGGCAGAACTCAAGCATCAGAGGTATCCAGAGATATGTTTAAAAACATTATGTATTTATATATATACACCACAATATCTTTTCCAGATTTCGATGAAAATTTTCTAAGAAAACATTTCAATGTCAAGTATTATATTGCATGATTCTTTTTTTAAACCTTTATTTTATTTATTTTTATGTGCTTTTCAGGATCTAAGTCAGGGCCTCACACATGCTAGGTGAGTGCTCTACTGCTGAGCACAACCCCAGTCCCCTGCATGATTCTTAAAACCACTGTAGATGAAGTTTCCTTAGGACTCAAGTCATTACAATGTGTAAGAGACAAGTCAATAGCTGAGATTTTTAATTAAGAAATATTTTTACTAAAAATAAACTTTTTAAGTAGACATTTTCTTTTCTACTTTTCAATTTAGAAAGCATATCACTATGTCTTATTAAAGTTCTACATTTGTTTATTTATTTTTATGTGGTCCTGAGAATTGAAGCCAGTGCCTCACACATGCTAGGCAAGTGCTCTACCACTGAGCCACAAACCCCAGCCCAACCCTCCTCCTCTTTAAGACCCTGCCTTTTCTCCAGACCCCACCCATCTTCCAGGCCCCCTCCTCCTCCTGACTTTCCCTCCCGCTCCTTCAGACTCTTCCCCTGCTAGTCTAGGATGAGCAGCTCCCTGGCTGCTGTGCTAATTGGCAGTATATTTGTAATGGTGCACAAACAACGACCATTGTATAAACACTGACATCCTGCATTGGATGAATTATCTTGACTATATCAGGATTTGATATACCATAAAATAAATTTAGAAAAGTCACCTTTCTCTCTCTCTTTTTGTCTATAGATAATGAACATTTGAAATAAAGTCAGAATTTGTTAAAGGGCAGATGACAGCCAGCCTTGAGCCCTGATGATCCCAGGATCCCATCCAGTGGGAGAACTCTAAGTTCTCTAAATTCAGTCCAAGGTTCTGTATGCTAATTGATTCATTTATTTTTCTTATTTTAGAGTTATTTTTCTATGTAATTCGTCATTGCCTCCAGTTCTGTGCAGTAGATTTTTCCTATTCAATTTTTTAATTAATATTCTTTCAGTTTTCTACAGAATTTTTTAATTTTTTTTTTAGTTGTCAGTGGATCTTTTTATTTTATTTATTTATATGTGGTGCTGAGGATTCAACCCAGGGCCTAACACCTGCCAGGCAAATGCTCTGTCTTTGCGCCACAACTCTAGCCCTCTATAGAATTTTTAATTCTGTGAACTTCTATTTTTTTTAAGAAATATTTAAAAAATTACTTTTACCTTACTTTGTGTTTGATTGAGAGAATTGTTTTGTTTGAGAGAATTGTCTTGTTTGGAAGTGTTCATAATCAAATGATTTTAATTAATTTCCATTTATTAAGGTATCTTTGGAGACTGGATGTGCAGCTCAGTGGCAGAGCACTTGCCTGGCATGTGAGAGCCCATGGAGTCCATCCCAGAAGATGTCTTTGACAGGACTCAAGCATGAGAGGTATGGTTTAAAAAGATCATGTATTGGGGCTGGAGTTGTGGCTCAGCAGTAGAGCACTCACCTAGCATGTGCAAGGCCCTGGGTTCAATCCTCAGCACCACATAAAAATAAGAAAATAAAACAAAGGTATTGTGTCCAACTACAACTAAAAATAAATAAAATTTTTAAAAAAAAGATCATGTATTTACACATATACCACAGTGCCTCTTCCAAATTCATATGAAATTATTCTAAGAAAATTTCAAATCAGTTTTAAAAGAGAAGAGGGATGATGATATTTTTAATGTTAACTGTTGATATTTTATGATATTTAACACCACTATAGATGAAATCTCCTGGGGTGCAAATCATTACAAAATGTAAGAGACAAGTCAGTAGCTGCTTTTTTGTAATTCAGATACATTTACTAAAAATAAGCTTTTTTTTAAAAAAACAGATATTTTCTTCTTGTCAAATTTAGAAAGCATTTCCATATGTCCTATTAAAGTTCTACATTCATCAGAAAGTTCTCTTATTCCTTGAACAAAGGGATGGGCCTTCTAATGAGCATGATACTTTATGTTGTCAGGAATTCTTGTGGGAGAACTCTTTAAGAATTTTGCCTCTTATATTCAAAATATCATTTAAAAATGTATCAATTTGCTTTTGATTTCATAAATTTGTCTTTCTTTTGAAATTATGTATTTATTAGTATTTAATAATTTTAATGTATTTATTAGTATTTAGGGTTATTTCATGTGGGAAATGCCATGATTACATTTTATCCTAGTGTTGTGTCCCTATGTGCTTATAAGGTGGCTTTCAGAATGCAGTTGAGTATCTCTCTCATATTTGTTGGATTCATTAGAAAAGTATATGCACTTTTGATCATATTCAAATGGTCACATTTGAATTATTAGAAGCAGAAATCAGACATGTTAGTATTGTGAGCTGAACAAAGTGCAGGTTTACTTTAATCATTTTGAGTAGGTTGACATAATGGCTTCTGTCCTGTTCTGTACCTGCCATAGTTGTCTGTTATCAGATGTTTCACCTGGAGAATTTTTTTTTTTTTTTTGGCACTGGGGATTAAACCCAGGGCCTTGTATGTGCTATGCAAGCCCTGAGCTACATATGTCCCCAGTCCTTGTTACAATTTCATTTTGAGACAGGGTCTAGCTGGATTGCTAATGTCAGCCTCAAATTTGTGATCCTTCTGCTTTATCCTCCCAAATAGCTGAGATGAGAGGCATGTGTCAAAGTGCCTGGCTTGTCCTGGAGGATTTTGATGTCAGTATTACATGTTTCCAATGTGTTAATAATTTCCTAAGCTAGATTATGTTCATTTTTCTTATCAACAGTCAATAAAGCCTTTTTGTTGTTTTAGAATTTTTTTTTTAAATATTTATTTTTTAGTTTTTTTGGCGGGCACAACATCTTTGTTTGTATGTGGTGCTGAGGATCGAACCCGGGCCGCACGCATGCCAGGCGAGCGCGCTACCGCTTGAGCCACATCCCCAGCCCCCTTTTTGTTGTTTTGATGGTATGCTTAATGTGAACATGCTTTATGATGTGACACCACTGTTCTTGATGGTCTAGCTATGCAATACACTATAAGGAGAGTATTTTGATTCTGAGAGTCTCAAATGTTTTAGGCCCAACATGTTTTCTTAAGAGGAATGATTATTCATTTTCTATTTGATTATACAAATAAGACACAAATTCTTTGTTTTTCCTTTGTGGTTCTGGGGGTTTGTCCTAGGACCTCCTGCATGCTAGGAAACTTTCTATCACTGAGCTACATCCCCAGCCCCATAGATCCTTTAGTTGTCATGAGCTTCATGATGAGCTAGTGACAGTAAAATTACTTAGAATTTCAACTAGATTTAGACTCATGCAAGAGTTTGGGCATCCATAGCTCCTTGTGATTTCTAAAAGGTAGAGTGTTTTCCCACATCACAGCAGCATCTAATATCACTCCTGGACTGAGTTGACACCTCTGCTTCTCTTGGCTCACCACTTCCTGCAGAGGTCTTGGAGGAAATGACTAATTCTTTGACTATTTGTCCCAGTGACAAATATTTGATTATATTGCTGCTAAAAGATATGCATAGAAATAAAATAGAGACAAGGATCCTTTGGGATAAGTGATTCAGTCACAGTGAGTCAATTTGTATTAGGACAATTTTTTTTAAATAAAGTCGCTCTTTAGGGAAAGTTAAACCATGAGTTGAAATAGAATCTCAAAAATGTCATTTTTACCCCCTGTAGTGATCAAGTTTTAAGAAGACAAACAGAACCTAGTGACATGATAAAAATATAATAAGTTATCATATGTTATTACTTCAACATGAAATATGTAAAAGAGCCACATACTTTGAATTTTATATTAGTTTGAACTATTTGATTTTTGTGTTATAAATGTTCCTAATAAAATACAGAACTAGCTAAGAATTTCAGTTACCAGTAATTAACTATGAATAATTAACCAAGTAGGTGTTTGAGGAAATATAACCATGTCCTAAGGTTTTACTTTAGAGTAGTTTAATCTTTTTTTTTTTTTGTGTGTGTGTGTGGGGGTGTACTGGGGATTGAATCCAGGGGCACTTAATCACCAAGCCACATCCCCAGCCCTTTTTTGTATTTTATTTAGAGGCAGGGTCTCAAAAGAGTTCCTGTGGCTGCTCATCATCCTCATGGTTGATACTACACTTTAGTAAAGACCTTAGCAGCTTAATAGTTGTGCAGTGCACCTTGGGGTCTTAGTTTGTGCTTTCTTCATGACAGGTGATACTAAGAGTCATTTCTATGCTTCTTTGCCATCTTGTATCTTTCTTGTGCATTGTCTGTTCAGATCTTTACCCATTATGTTGGGTTATTGTTGAGTGTCTTACTATATTTTGTACACAAGTTTGTTTTAGACATATACTTTCCAAAGTTTCCCCCAGTCTTTGACTTGTCTTTTCATCACTCTAATAAGTTTGTTTTTTACAGAGCAGTTTAATACAGTCCACATTATCAGGTTTTTCTTTCATGGATTTGTTGTTGTTATTGTTTGTTTGTTTTGTAGCAGGGATTGAACCCAGGGGTGCTTAACCACTGAGCCACATCCCCAGCTTTCATGGATTTTTTTTGGGGGGCTGTATTCATGAAACATGTGGTGATGCACATCTTCTAGAGTTTTACAGGTTCCCATTTTAAATGCAAGTGTAGAGAGTATTTTGATAGGTTCTGGTGTCCATATGTGTGGCTTCTTGAAGTGTGTCCTTTTGCAGTCAGTGCTGTCTAGTCTAGGTTTAAAAATAGCTTGTTGGGAATCTCTGGAATGCACTGAATCTTCAGGTCAGGTTTGAGATAATTTCATCTTAATTATATTGAGACCTGAACAAAGTATATCTGCATTTATTTATATTTCATTTGATTTCTTTCTAAACACTTCAAGATTTTCTGAAAGAATGATTGTACTTTAAGAATTACATGAAAGTACTTCAGATTTGGGGTCTCTATTTTAAATATTAATGTTTTAAAATTTTTCTTATTCCAGTTTATAAATTTCACTGTTTCCTCTACATGATTGCTAAATTCAATGAAATTTTGTCTATGGGCCATGTATTTTGCTGCTTGCTATCTCCATCCATTCTGATCAAGATATAGGATGGTAGGCTCTATTTCTTTTTGATTTCCAAAATCATGACCTGGAATAGTCAGAAGTATGAATTTTAGAGCTTCACTGTGCCTAGCACAAGGGGGTGCAGCTCTGAACAGTGAACACCCAGAATCCTGCACTGTCTACAGTGGCCAGCAGGGGGCACTCAGAACAACTTTCTCTGATCAATTACTTTTGGGGGCTGTGTTCTGTGCCCTAATCAAACTTCCTTCTGGGGACCCACCTGAGAGATGCCACATCTAGGGACTCCTAGGGGCTCTATCTAAGGTGTAGACCAGTGTTTTTTTTTTTTTTTTTAATCCTGGGGACACATCTAGAAAGATACCATGGCCTGGGAATGCCTGGTGGATATATCTATGGTGAGGACCAGAGCTTCCTTCTCCTTGGCACCTACCCATGGAGACTCCACTGTGGATTCAGGATGACTGAGGTCCATGTGAGGAAAACATGAGGAAGAGGCTTCCTGTGCACTGCCTGGTGTGCTGAGAAGTAAGTTCTGCCATGTTCTTTACTTTCTCAGGTAATATTTTAGCAGAACTTATTTTACAACAGTATTTATTTTTTTAATATTTATTTTTTAGTTTTTGGTCGGCACAACATCTTTATTTATTTTTATGTGGTGCTGAGGATCAAACCCAGCGCCCCCCCCCCCCCCTGCATGCCAGGCGAGCGCGCTACCACTTGAGCCACATCCCCAGCCCCACCACCACAACAGTATTTCTTACTGAGGCTTTGGCTGCTCATTATCATGGTATATCAATGTATTTTGTGTGGCTTGAGTGTCTAAGGACACAAATGCCCCCTCAAGGTGGTGCTGGGAGGGCCCAGTGCCTGGAGTCTCACTGGGGCCTGAGGGTAAGAGCTCATGAAAATGCAGTAAGAAGCTCTCAGGAGACTCTAGGGTGAGAGATGTAAGGGTTATGATGGATTGCACTACTTTGAATCCTGGGTAACTACAGAATCATCATTGCAGTTACCAGAGCCTTCTGAAGTCAAATGACAAACTGTACTACCCATAATTCTTAGGGGCCTGCAGCTTGCAGAGACCTCTGCAGAGAGGGCTGTACTGACAAAAAAATCAAACTATACTATCAATTACTTTTGGGTGCCTGCTTTGCTCAAGAGCCTCTGGGGTGAGAATTGCAAGGGCAGAATACCAGACTTCAATGCTCAGAACTTCTGGGGATGCCTACATACCCTGACCCTGTAAGTCCCAGAGGTTTCTGTGGTGACAGTTGTATTGTTACAGCACACTACCTAGAATCTCTAGGGTACCAGGGAAAGCATGGGGTCTTCAGCTCCTGTGATCCTCAGCAGGACTGTGCAGGCAAACCCTAGACTGCATTATCCAGAACCATCAGGGACTGCAGCTCCCAGAATCCTCTGTGGTGAGTGGGCAAACTGTTGAACTGCATTACTCACAATCCTAAGGGGGAATTTGAGTTTCAGAATTTTCTGCAGTGAGTAGGAAAAACACAGGACTACATTACCCACAAATCTCAGTGTCAGCAGCTCTCAGGATCCTCTGTTGTGAGGACTGTTGGACTGAGAGCTTAACTACAGTATCCAGAATCCTTGGTGAGGTGTGTTTCCCAGGTGAGTATGCAGCCTGCAACTCCCAGAGGCCTCCCAAGTGAGAGCTGTGCATTATGCAGGTCAGACTACACTACCTACAATTCTTGGGGACACACTGGTGAATGTGCTGCCTGCAATTCCAGGAGGCTTCCACAGTGAGGTCTTCAGTACCAAGGCAAGCCTGTGGCCTTCAGTTTTCATGGCCCTTGCAGTAGGGGCATGTAGGCAAAATACTGGACTACCTTATCCAGAATCCTCAGGGGGGATCACAGTTCCCAGGATCTGCAATAGTGAGGGCTTCAGGGAAGGGAACTGAACTATACTACTTAGAATTCTTGGAGGTGCCCGGTGTCCATGTGGCCTGGAACTCTCAGAGGCTTCCACAGTGAGGGCTATGGAGGCAGAAGGTAAGACTATGCTACCAGAATCCCTGGGGGCATGCAGCTCCCAGGCACCTACCTTTTGAGTTCTGCCAGGGCAAGGTTTGTATTGCACTACACAGACTCCCAGGGGTGTCTAGGCAGGCTTGTGCTACACAGATCCCAGAGCTTTGATGGTGAAGTCCACTTAGGTAGGATGGACTGCACAACCCAGAATAATCAATGGCCCACAGCTCTCAGAGACCTCTGCGGTCAGGGCTGACTGAGTAGAACTGACTACAATACTCAGAATTCCTGAGGGCTCTGAGCTCTATGTAGTCACTGTACAGTTGAACATAGCACCAGGCTATAATACCCATGATCCTTGGGGGCTTGCAGCTCCCAGAATCCCCTTGGCAGAACACCAGACTACACTGTCCAGAATCCCTAGGGATGCCTGAATGACTGTGTAGCCTACAATTTCTAGAGACCTCTCCTGGGGGTGGGGGTTGCATTGTAGAAGACTAGATTACACTGCTCAGAATCCTGGGTGGGTGTATGAGGGTTAAAGTGCTACTTGAAGCCCCCATAGGCTTCTGGAGGGAGGGCTAAATGGTCAGAATGCCAGGCTACACTGTTCAGAATCACTAGGGGTTCCTGAGTAGCCTGCAGCTCACAGAGACCTCTGCAGCTGGGCTGCATTGTAGAATACAAGACTGCACTACCCAGAATCCTGGGGATATGAGGGTAAATGAGCTACTTGCAGCCCCTAGGCTTCTGGGGTGAGGGCTGCATGGGTAGAACACCAGAGTCCACTGCCCGGGTCCTCCAGGGTGCCTGGGCCAGCACATGGCACACAACTTTCATGGTCCTGAAGGGCAAAGACTGTGTGAGCAGAGCACCAGACTACACTGTCCAGAATCTCTGAGAACCCTGAATCTGTGTAGCTTGCAGCTCCCAGAGGCATCTATGGTGAGAGCTGGACAGGCAGAACAGACTGAATGACCTAGAATGCTCTCAGAGGCTACTGGGAATTTGGTCCGAGCTCAGGTTCTCCTACAGTGGTCATCCTGGGCTGGGAATTAACAGATTTTCTTAAAATTCCTGATTCTAAAATGGGGCAGACCCTGGCTAAGTCACTCTGTCTCAAAGACTACATGTCCCAGAAGCCTTTGTGGTGGTCTCTGCCCTTGGGCGCCTGAGTGAGGGTCTAGACTCCCTGTGGAAGCCTCCCTCTGTGCCTCTGCCCACCTGGCTCAGGCTGCTGCAGCCCTTGGCCTGGTGGAGTGCAGGGAGGGGTCTCCTGGACTCCATTTCTCCTCTCCTGAGATTCCACTCCTCATGGTGCCACAGCCAGACCTACTTACAGCAGTGGGAACAGATTTTATTCAGTAACGGCTGAGGGTGGAAGAAGGTGCTGACATTCACCAGGGAGCCAGGAGAGGCGCCGACTTTGAGCAGTGAGCAGCTGGTGCACTTGCACGTGGCCAAAGGGGCGTGGTCAAGAAGGGGCAGGGCCTCGCCGCCATCTTTAATGTTGCCTCCCTGAGAGTGAGGAGAGCTGGCTTCCTCCTCAGGACCAACCCGGGAGAGCCCCAGCTCACTGGAGTGTTGGGTCACTCCACAGAGAGGGGCAGAGCTCCCTTCTCAGAGCAGATTGTGAGAGACACCCAGGTTGGGGACCCTCGTGGGTCATGCCTCCAGGGACTCTCGGAGCTCCCTTCTTCTTAGAGCAGCCTCAGCGGACTTTTGGCTTAGAGACTTCGTGAGTCATGGCTCTAGGAATGCCTGGGGTTCCTTTGTCTTCAGATCAGCCTGAGGGGGACGCCTGTCTTGGGGACCCTCGTGTGGCATGTTTCTAGGGTTTCCAGGGTTTCCTGAGGGAGATGCCAGGGTTGGGGACCCTCACAGGTCATGTCTCTAGGGACGCCCCGGTTTCCCTTCTCCTCAGAGCGGTCTGGAGGAGTGTGGGGACTCTTCCCTTCTCTTCAGAGTTATCTGAGGAAGACTCCTGGTCTGGGGAGCCTTGTGGGTCGTGTCTCTAGGGACACCTGGGATCCATTCTCCTCAGAGCAGCCTGAGGGAGATGCCTGGTGTGGGGCAGCCCTATTTTGTATTATAGAGACAGGGTTTCACTGAGTTGCTTCGTGCCTTGCTTTTGCTGAAGCTGGTTTTGAACTCAAGATCCTTCTGCCTCAGCCTTCTGAGCCGCTTAGGTTTAAATATATTACTTCTAACAAAGCCAGAATTTATTAAAAATACATCCCCTGTATTTTTAATAATGAACCACATTTTTATTCTTTAACCTTTGCTTAGTTTTGTTTAAATTTATTTATTTATTTATTTATTTTTAGTTATAGAAGGGCACAATACATTTATTTTATTTATTTTTATGTGGTGCTGAGGATCAAACCCAGTGCATCACACATGCTAGGCAAGCACTCTACCACTGAGCTACCACAGCCACACATTTTTCTTTTGGTGGAGAGTTTAATTAGCAAGAAGCCACCCCTCCAGGACCCTCTTGCTAAGGCCTCCCCCTCCAGACCCTGCCTCTTCTCCAGACCCCACCCATATTCTTTGGCCCTGCCTTGCCTCCTGAACCACCTTCCCCCTCCTTCCTACCCTGTCTCTCCTCTATGTCCTACTCATGTTCTAGGGCCTGTCCCTCCCTCAGGTCCCATCCTTCTGCCAAGCCTTGCCCCCTTGTGTCTCATTCTCCCCCTCCTTCAGACCCTGTCCCTCCTCCAGATCTTTCCCTTCTTCCTGTCCTGCTTCTCCTGCAGACCTCACCTTCCTCTCTCTCTCTTTTTAAATTTTTGTTTTGCACTTGGACACAATGCCTTTATTTTGTTTATTTACTTTTATTTGGTGCTAAGGTTTGAACCCAGTGCCTCACACATGCTAGGCAAGCGCTCTACCACAGAGCCATAACCCCAGCCCAACCCTCCTCCTCTTTAAGACCCTGCCTCTTCTCCAGACCCCACCCATCTTCCAGGCCCCCTCCTCCTCCTGACCTTCCCTCCCCCTCCTCCAGACTCTGCCCCTGCTGCTGTGCTAATTGGCAGTATATTTGTAATGATGCACAAATAACGTCCGTTGTGTAAACACTGACATCCTGCATTGGATGAATTATCTTGACTATCAGAATTCGATATACCATAAAATAACTTTAGAAAAGTGACCTTTCTCTCTTTTTATTTTCTCTATCGATCATGAACATTTGAAATAAAGTCAGAATTTGTTAAAGGGCAGATCACAGTCAGCCTTGAGCCCTGATGATCCCAGGATCCTATCCAGTGGGAGAACTCTAAGTACCAGTCCAAGGTTCTGTATGCCTATTGATTCATTTTCTTATTTTAGAGTTATTTTGTAATGTAATTCCCCATGGCCTCCGGGTCTCCAGTCCTGTGCAATAGGTTTTTCCTATTCAATTTTTAATTAATATTCTTTCAGTTTTCTACAGAATTTTAAAAATATTTTTTTAGTTGTCAGTGGATCTTTTTATTTTATTTATTTATTTTGTTTATTTATATGTGGTGCTGAGGATTGAACCCAGGGCCTAACACCTGCCAGGCAAATGCTCTGCCTTTGCACCACAACTCTAGCCCTTTATAGAATTTTTAATTCTGTGAACTTCTGTTTTTTATAAGGAATATTTAAAAAATTATTTTTAGCTTACTTTGTTTTTGATTGAGAGAATTGTTTTGTTTGAGAGAATTGTCTTGTTTTGAAGTGCTCATAATCAAATGATTTTAATTAGTTTCCATTTATTAAGGTATCTTTGGAGACTGGATGTGCAGCTCAGTGGCAGAGCACTTGCCTGGCATGTGAGAGGCCATGGAGTCCATCCCAGCACCACACACACAGAAGATGTCTTTGACAGGACTCAAGCATGAGAGGTATGGTTTAAAAAGATCATGTATTGTGGCTGGGGTTGTGGCTCAGTAATAGACACTCACCTACCACACGGGAGGACCTGGGTTCGATCCTCGGCACCACATAAAAATAAGTAAATAAAACAAAGATATTGTGTCCAACTACAACTAAAAATAAAAATTTTTTAAAAAGGTCATGGATTTCCACATACATATATATACCACAGTGCCTCTTCCAAATTCATATGAAATTATTCTAAGAAAATTTCAAATCAGTTTTAAAAGAGAAGAGGGATGATGATATTTTTAATGTCAACTATTGATATTTCATGATATTTAAAACCACTATAGGGCTGGGGATGTGTCTCAAGCGGTAGCGCACTCGCCTGGCATGCATGCGGCCCGGGTTCGATCCTCAGCACCACATAAAAACAAAGATGTTGTGTCCGCCGAAAACTGAAAAATAAATATTAAAAATTCTCTCTCTCTTTCAAAAAAAAAAAAAAAATAAATTAAATAAAACCACTATAGATGAAATTTCCTGAGATGCAAATCATTACAAAATGTAAGAGACAAGTCAGTAGCTGCTTTTTTGCAATTCAGATACATTTACTAAAAATAAGCTTTTTTTAAAAAAAGATATTTTTCTTCTTTAAAATTTAGAAAGCATGTCCATATGTCCTATTAAAGTTCTACATTCATCAGAAAGTTCTCTTATTCCTTGCATACAAAGGGATGGGCCTTCTATTGAGCATGATACTTTATGTTGTTAGGAATTCTTGTGGGAGAACTCTTTGTTTTGCCTCTGTTCAAAATATCATTTAAAAATGTATCAGTTTGCTTTTGGTTTCAGAAATTTGACTTTCTTTTGAAATTATGTATTTATTATTATTTAGAGTTATTACATGTGGGAAATGCCATGATTACATTTTATCCTAATGTTATCCTAATGTTGTGTTAATAATTTCCTAAGCTAGATTATGTTCATTTTTCTTATCAACAGTCAATAAAGCCTTTTTGTTGTTTTGATGGTATGCTTAATGTGAACATGCTTTATGATGTGACACCACTGTTCATGATGGTGTAGGTATGCAATACACTATAAAGAGAGTATTTTGATTCTGAGAGTCTCAAGTGTTTTAGGTCCAACATGTTTCCTTAAGAGGAATAATTATTCATTTTCTATTTGATTACACAAATTCTTTTTTTTTTCCTTTTGTGTTTCTGGGGCTTCCTGCATGCTAGGAAATCTTTCTACCACTGATCTACATCCCCAGCCCCATAGATCCTTTAGTTATCATTAGCTTCATGATGAGCTAGTGACAATAAGATTACTTAGAATTTCAACTAGATTTAGACTCATGCAAGAGTTTGGGCATCCATAGCTCCTTGTGATTTCTAAAAGGTAGAGTTTCCCACAACACAGCAGCATCTAATATCACTCCTGGACTGATCTGACACCTCTGCTTCTCTTGGCTCACCACTTCCTGTAGAGGTCTAGGAGGAAATGGATGTTCTCTGACTATTTGTCCCAGTGACAAATATTTGATTATATTGCTGCTAAAATGTATGCATAGAAATAAAATAGAGACATTTTTTATAAAGTCACTCTTTCAGGAAAGTTAAATCATGAGTTGAAATAAAATCTTCAAAATGTCATTTTTTCCTCTGTAGTGATCACGTTTTAAGAAGGAAAACCTAGAACCTAGTGACAGCATAAAAATATAATAAGTTAACATATGTTATTACTTCAACATGAAATATGTAAAAGGGGCATATACTTTGAATTTTTTTTTAAAAAATTTTTAGTTGTAGTTGGACACAATGCCTTCATTTTCATTTATTTATTTTTATGTGGTGCTGAGGCTCAAACCTAGCACCTCACACATGCTAGGTGAGTTCTCTATCACTGAGCTACAACCCCAGCCCACATACTTTGAATTTTATATAATATCTGAATTTTGGTCCTTACTACTAATATCCACAGTATAGCATCTAAAAGTAATAAAATATGTGCCCTGTGGCCTATAAATGTCATATGATAGCCATACTATAGCATCTAAAACTAATATAATGGCTGCCATATAGCCTTTGACTTTAGTATAATATCAATACTTTGTCCTCTGAAACTAACAGAATAGCTGTCCTGTAGCCTTTTAATACTAATTTTATCCATATGTAGCATCATTATAGTCTCCATGTAGCCTTTTATTCTAATATTATATTCATACTGTAGACTCTAAAATAAATAAAATAGCTTCCTTTTTGCCTTCAAGAGTAATATGATATGCTCTATGGTACCTAGAAAATATTATAATAGCTTCCCTGTGGTCTTTAATACTAATAATATCCATGCTATAGTACCTAAGACTAATAGGTGCCTGTTGTGTTTAATATTAAAGATGTCCATACTATACCTTCCAAAAACTAATATAATAGCTGCTCTGTGACCTGTAATATTAACATAATATCCATACTGTAGCATCTAAAACTGGCATAATAGCTGCCTTGTAGCCTTTAATATTGAGATAAAAACTGTGGCCTCTGAAATTAATGTAATAGCTTCAAGTGATGTTTTAATACTGATAGTGCACACATACTATAGCACCAAAAACTGATAATACAGCAGCCTTGTAGAATTTCATAGTAATATAATAATTATAACAGAATATAAAACTTTAATATTAATAAAACATCTATACTGTTGATCTAAATCTGATGAAATGGCTGCCTGTAATCTATAATAACCATACAATATCCATACCAAAGCTTCTAAAACTAGAATAATAGTGCCCTGTGGCCTTTAATGTTAATAGGTATTCATACTACAGTATTTAAAGCTAATACAATAGCTGAATTGTGGTCTTCCATATCAATGCAATGTCAATATTATAGCATATTGAACTAATTTAGTAGCTTCCCTATGACATTTATATGCCAATATAATATCTAACCTGTTCACTTTAATACTAACATATTTGTACTGTAGCCTCTGAAACTGATATAATAGCTAATTTATATCTAAAACTAATATAGTAGCTGCCCTGTAACTTTAAACCTATTACAATTTTTATAGTATAGCATCAAAATTAATATAATAGCTTCCCAGTGGCTTTTATATTAATATGATATCTGTGCTACAGTATATCCAATACTAATAAAATAGTGGCACTGTGGCTTTAAATACCAATATGATATCCATGCTACTGCAACTCAAACTAACATAATAGATGATTTGTGTCTTTTAATCTTACTATAATATCCATGTAATAGCATATATTGTATAATAGATGATTTCTGGCTTTAAATATTAATATTATATCCATAATATAGCATCTTAAATTAATATTACATATGTCCTGTGTCCTTAGGACAAATATTATATCCATACTGTTGGATTTAAAACTAGTATAATACATACCTTGTGGACTTTAATACTAATATGATATCCATACCGTAGCTCCTCAACTTAATATAGTAGCTGCCTGGGCCCTTTAATATGATATGTAATATGATAAACATATTGTGCTCTTTAAAACTAAAGTAATAACTGCTCTGTGGCCTTTAGTGCTAATATAATATACCATGAAAAACTAATGTAATAACTTCCTTGTGTCCTTTAATATTGATAGTATAGCATTCAAAACTAATATGATAGCTGCCCTCTAGACTTTAATATCATAATATTCATACTTTGACCTCTAAATTTAATACAATAGCTGTCTTGTGGCCTTTATTACTGTTTTTTTATTCATACTATAGCATGGAAAATTGATTAAATAACTGTTCTGTGGCCTTTAATATTAATATGATTTCCATATTATAGCAAAAATTATATCGGAGGTCTTTATTACTAATAAATGCAAACTATAATATCTAAAACAAGTAAGTAGCTGTGCAATAGAATTTAATACTAAGTGACATCCATGCTAAAGCATATTAAACTAATAGCTCCCCTGTAGCTTTTGATACTAATATTATAGCCTCCAAAACTGATGTAATAGATGTCCTGTGGCCTTTAATATTAATGTTACATCATTCCTATAACCTGTGAAGCCAATTTAATAAGTTTCTTATGAAATTTAATATTCATTTAATATACATATTATAAATATAAAACTGCTTCATATAAAACTGCTTCATATAAAACTGGTAAATAGGTCCTATAGTATTAATATGATATTGTATCACCTTAAACTAATATAATATCAGCTTTGTGGCCATTAAACTAATATGACATTTATAGGATAGTGTTAAAATCAATATACTGCCATGTTGACTTTAATGCTAACATGATATCCATACTTGAGTATCTAATAGTACATAATTATTGACCTGAAGTGTTTAATTTTAATATGATATTCATATTGGAACATCTGAAACTGATGCAACCGTTGTCCTGTGGCCTTTGATATTTATATGATATCCATCCTATAGTATCCAAAGCTAATAAAATATATTAGCTACCCTGTGGCCTTTAATATTAATATAATATCCATACTGCAGCATTTAAAATAATAGATGCACTGTGGCCTTAATACCAAATAATTGGTTTGGATATGCTCATGTGTGAGACAATTTAAGGAAGTTTAAAGGTGAAATGATGGGTTATGAGAGCCTTAACCCAAATTAGTAATCCTCTGAAGGAATTAACTGAGTGGTAACTGCAGGCTGATAGTGTGTAGCTGGAGGAGGTGGGTCATTGAGGCTGTGCCTTTGGGGTACATATTTGATGAGCTGAGCTTAGGTTCTCTGCTTCCTGATCACCACTTTCCTTCACCACATTCTTCTGCCCCACCTTAAGCCCCAAGGAATAGAGTTGGCCATCTATTGGCTGAGATCTCTGAAACTGTGAGCCCCTAAATGAACTTTTCCTTCTTTAAAATTGTTCTTGTCAGGTCCTTTGGTCAAAGCAGTGAAAAAGATGACTGAAATAATAACATACATGTCATAGATCTAAAACAAATACAATAGTTGCCCTGATGCCTTTAATACTAATATGATATTAAGAGTGTAACATCTAAAACTGATATATAATAGTTTCCCTGTGACATTTAATGTTAATATAATATTCATGCCATAACATCCAAAACTAACATTATAGCCTCCCTATAGCCTTTTATACTAAAGTAATATCCATATTATAACATTTCAATCTAATATAATATCTTCCCTGTGGCCCTTAAAGCTAATGTAATACATAATATTGCATCTAAAATTGATATAATAGCTGCTCTGTATCCTTTAATATCAATAGACATCCTTATTATAGCATCTTAACTTGATATAATAGTTGCTCTTTGGTCTTAATATTTATATGATACCCATAGTAGCATCTAAAACTGATAAAATATTAGCCCTGTGGCTCTTATAGGTAATATGATACCCAACTATAACTCCTAAAACTAATCTAATAGCTAGACTGTGGCATTTAACATTAGTAATTTATCCGTATTATGCACTCTAAAACTAATAAAATAGCCTTCTTGTCATTTTAAGTGAAATATCCATATGATAGCAATAAACCTTATAATATAGCATATCCATATGATAGCATATAAAGTTAACATAATAGCTGACCTCTGGCATTTAATAGTGATCTGTTGGGCTGGGGATGTGGCTCAAGTGGTAATGCACTAACCTGGCATGCGCAGGGCACTGGGCTCGATCCTCAGCACCACATATTATTTTATAAAGATGTTGTGTCCACTGAAAACTGAAAAATAAATATTAAAAATTCTCTCTCTTCTCTCTCTCTCTCTCTCTCTCTCTCTCTCTCTCCCTCTCCCTCTCCCTCTCCCTCTCCCTCTCCCTCTCTCCCTCTCTTCCTCCCTCCTCTCTCCTCTCTCCTCTCTCCTCTCTTTCTCTCTCTCTTTAAAAAAATAGTAATCTGTTATCCAAAGTATAGTACCTAAACTAATATAATTCCTTATACTAATAAGATAATCATCACATGGCATATAAAACTAATATAATAACTGAACTTTGGAGCTTTAATATTAATGTAATATGTATACTACAACATCTCAAAGTACTGAAAGAGCATCCTTGTGCATCCTGTGCATTTGCCATTAATATTTTATCCATACTGTGGCCTGTTAATGGAATATTATAGCTCTTTGTGGCTGTTCATATTAATATCCATTCAATAGCATCTAATGCTAATATAATAGATGCCCTATGGCCTTTAATACTAATTCAGTATCAATACTGTGACCCCTAATACTACAATAATAATTCTCCTGTGGCCTTTTAATATTACATAAAGTTCATTTATAGCAATTATATGAATATAATTCCTGCCCTATGGCGTTTAGTACTAATATGATATCCATATCATAGCATCTATTAATGATCTAAAAGCAGTCCTCTTACCTTTGTACTGTTATGATATTCATATTATAGCATCTAAACTAATATAATTGTTCTCTTATGACCTTTAATTCCTATATATTTACCATAGCATCTAAATATAGTATAACATCTTTGTAGCTTTTAATACTAATGTAATGTTCTTACAATTACATCTAAAAGTGATATAATAGCTACCATGTGGTCTTTAATACTGATATTATATTCATGTTAGATCATTAAAAACTGATAGAGTAGCTTCCCTGTGGCTTTATTAGTAATATGACATTCTTATTACAGCATGTAAAATTGATATGATAGCTGCCTTTAATATTTATATGATATCCATTATATAGTGTCCAAAGCTGATATAATATCTGCAATGTGCATTTCATAGGTAATATGACATCTTTACTAAAGCATTTAAGAACATCATAAGCCAGGCTCACTGGTACATGCCTGTAATCCCAGTGGTTTGGGAGGCTGAGACAGGAGAATTGTGAGTTCAAAGCCAGCCTCAGCCACTGTGAGGCATTAAGCAACTCAGTGAGACCCTGTCTCTAAACAAACTACAAAATAGGGCTGATGATGTTGCTCAGTGGTCAAGTGCCCCTGAGTTCAATCCCTGATAAATAAATAAATAAGTAAGTAAATAAATAAAATATAATAGCTGCATAATGGTATTTAATACTATTATTATATCTAATTATAGTATTGAAAATGAATATTATAGCTTCTCTGTGGCCTTTTGTATTAATGTAACCATAGCATTGCATTGAAAACGGATATAATAGCAGCCCTGTGGCTTTTAATTCTATTGTGATATACATGTGGCATCTAAAACTGATATAAGAGCTGTCTTATTGCCTTTAATACTCATATAATATCCGTATTGTAGCATCTGAAAATAATTTAAAAAAACTACACAGTGGTGTTTTATGCTAATATGATATCCCTAATGTAGAATCCTTACTAAAACAATAGGTGCCTTATAGCCTCTAATACTATTATTATATTCATAGTTTGCCTTCTGAAATTGATTTAATAGCTGCACTGTCACTTTTAATATTTCTATGATATTCATACTATTGATCTAAAAGTAATATCTATTCTGTGAACTTTGATGCTAATATGATATCATACTATAGCATTCAAAACTAATATACTGGCAGTCCATTGTTGATTAAAATTAATATATTATTCACATTATATAATCTAAAGCTAAAGCAATTGCTGCCCTGTGGTCTTTAATACTATTATAATACCCATACTATAGCATCTAAAGCTAATATAATAGCTATACTGTGGCCTTTAATATTACTGTGATATCCTAGTATGGCATCTAAAACTAAATACAACTACCTTTTTGCCTTTAATTGATATAACATTAATATTGTAGCATCTATTTTTTTTTATTAATGTAATATTCATATTTAACATAAAAAATTAATAACTTCCCTGAGGCCTTTAATACTAATATATGTACTATAGCATCTAAAAATAATAAAAGTAATCAAATACGTGTTCTAGTGCCCTTTATATTAATATGATGTTGATATTATACCATGTAAGCATGACATAATAGCTTCCCTATGGTCTTTAATAATAATGTGATATTCAGGGGCTGGGGTTGTAGCTCAGTAGTAGACTGTTTGCCTAGCATGTGTGAGGTGCTGGATTCATTCCTCAACACCACATATAAATAAATAAATAAATAAAGTGCATCAAAACCTAAAAATATTAAAAATAATAATAATGTGATATCCATACTATAGCATGTAAAACAAATGTAATAGCTGTCTTCTCCTTAATATACTGTCTATATTATAGATTCTAAAACTAATATGATAGATGCCCTGTGGTCTTTAATATAAATGAACTATTCATACTATACCATATTAATATATATATAATATAATATGTGTCCTATGGCCTTTAATACTAATGTGATAACCATATTTTGCATCTATTACAAATATAGTAGCTGCCACATGGCCTTTAATAGTAATATGATATCTGTAGGAGCTGGATTTATACCTCAGTGGTAGAGCATTTGCCTTGCACATGTGAGGCAATGGGTTTGATTCTCAGCACCACATAAGATAATAAAATAAAATAAAGATATTGTGTCCATCTTAAAAAAAAGAACACCTTTTAATTTGTTCAGAGTCAAATTAAATGTGTGAGTCAAACTGGAGCTTAGGAAGGTGTGATTGTTAAAACATCATGACCACTAAAGAGATGCTAAATACTTTGCCCAGAGACAATAGGAAAGAAGACTTGAGTGCATCTCAGAAATTGGCAAAACCACCCCAGTTTCAGGCTCAAAGATTTAATTTTTATTTTTATTTTTTTTTTGTACCAGAAATTGAACCCAGAGGTACTTAACCACTGAGTCACATCCTCAGCCTTTTTAAATATTTTATTTAGAGACAGGATCTCATTGAGTTGCTCAGGGCCTTGCTAAATTGCTGAGGCTGACTTTGAACTTGCAATCCTCTTGCCTCAGCCTTCTAAGCTGCTGGGATTACAGTCAGGCACCATGTTGCCTTGCTCAAAGTTTTAAAAATAAAAATTCCTTTGAGAAGAGATCAGTGAGGCACCATGATTGAAGAGAGAGGCCTAAGAGGTTATTTCACCATGCTTAGCTGCCCAGGCACTCAGAGGTGGCTGTAGTCATGGTTTTAGGAGGTTTGTCTACTGCTTGAGATGGTGGCAGATCTTGGTATCAACTACATGGTGCTTGTTTTTTAAGTTTGCAAGACATTGGCATTAGGGGGTCATGGAGGCTCCCACTGTGATTTCAAAGGACAACCTGGGAGGTCGGGAAAAATGTATTAGAGTTGGAATACCAGCAGGCAGCCCCTGAGAGGATGAAGAAAACTATAGTGGGGACTCCTGAGATTAAGAGATGCTAGTAACATGGATCATTTTCCAAGGAAACCCATAGGAATTGAACAAACACAAGTCAAGCTAGGCCAAGTGGACCGCTATTAACAAAGCCATAGGAGTGGAGATGCACAAGTCCTTTGGAGAGAATATCACAATGTTATTTGCCCCAAATATGCTTGATGTGGAACTACAGATCTTGTTTGCCCAGCTGGATTTTGGTCTTGTTTTGGTCCCATCTCTTCTTTCTATGTCCCTATTTATCACTTGTAGAATGGAAATGTTTAATCCATGCCATTATATATTGGATTATATAGCTTGCTTTGATTTTTATGGGGTCTCATGCTGAGTTTTCCTTAAGTTTCAGAAGAGGTTTTGGACTTAGACTTTTAGGGAATACTGGAACTGTTAAGAACATGTGGACTCCTGGATATGAACTCAATGTATTTTGCATCATGAGATGGACATGAACTTTTGGGGGCCAAGGGCAGAATGTTATGGTTTAGATATGAAGTGTTACTCTAAAACTCGTGTGTGAGAAAAGGCAAGAAAGATTTAAAGGTGAAATTATTTGGTTATGAGAGCCTTAACCTAGTGAGTGCATTAATCCACTGATAGTGTTTAACTGGATGGTAACTGTAGGAAGGTAGTGTGTAGCTGGAGAAGGTGGGTCATTGGGGGCATTTCTTTGGAGTATATATTTGTCTCTGGTGAGCATAACTCTCTATCTGCTTCCTCTTTGCCATGTTATGATTTGCTTCCTACCTCTATATCATTTGGTCAAGAGCTGTGGAGTTGGTCTTCTATGGACTGAGACATGGGAAATATAAGTGTCAAATAAAATTTTAATTCTCTAAAAATTGTTCTTGTCAGGAATTTTTGACACAATGGCAAAAAAGCTTACAAAAACAATACTGTACTATCTAGAAATAATATAATAGTGGCCCTTTGGCCTCTTATATCAGTAATATAGCATCTAAAATTAATAGTTACCCTGTGGCATTTAATCATATTATGATATAAATACTATAGCATCCAAAACTTAGATAATACCTGCAGTGGCCTTTAATACTACTATGATATCCATAATAATGCAAGTAAAACTAATATTATAGCTTCTCTGTGG
This sequence comes from Marmota flaviventris, assembly GCF_047511675.1. NCBI lineage: Eukaryota > Metazoa > Chordata > Mammalia > Rodentia > Sciuridae > Marmota > Marmota flaviventris. The sequence continues at coordinate 78,329,495 of NC_092514.1, forward strand.
CCTCTGATATTAACGTAGTATCAGTAATGTGGTCACAGGGTAGCTATTATATTACTTTTATAGATCACTGTATGGATATTAATATTAAATGTAAGGAAAATAAAAAGAGACATAGAGAGAAGATGCAGAGTCAGAATGACAGAATGGCAGAATGGTCAAGCTGCCAGCTTTATTTATATCAACAGGTTGCATTAGGTCATTGGCATCAGTAATATACTATTGTTTATCGTGTTACTTGGAAGGTTATAGAGTTAGCATCGTTATGCAGCTTATTCCTCAGTTACATTCTACAGTTACAATATGCAATGTTAGAAGCTTTGTGTAGCTATCAAGAAAGTTTGTTGTTTACAGTTACTGTTAGATGGACAGGTCCAGGAGCATGGGAGCTTGGTGAAACATTTTTATTGTATAACAAGAGTGTTTCTTTATTCCCAGGAGCTGTGTGCCTGCGATCAAGGTCAAAGCCGATAAGAGTCTAGCACAAAGCCTTCTAATGCAGGACATTGCTATAGCAGGTAGGCATCCCGTGTCTTTGCACAGAAGTTTTCCTAGCATCCAGGCATTCCACATCTTTGCACAGAAACTTCCTAGCCACCAAGTATGCCACATTCATGAAGCCATCAGAGACCCCAGTCCCAAACACAGAACCCTTACAATTAAGGCCAAAGGGAAGCTGTTATATCAGTTTTACATGCTATAATGTGGACATAATATTAGTTTTAAAACTGAAGAGCTGCCTGTGACCTTTTAATACAAACATGTCATCCATACTATGAAATTATAATGGATATAATAGCTCTTTTGTGGACTGTATAACTAATATGGTATCCATATTAAGGCATCAAAAACTGACATAGTAGCTGAAATGTGTAATTTAGTGTTAATATTATATCCATACTATGGACCTAAAACTAATCACATACCTTTCCTGTGGTCTTTCATTTTAATACAATATCCATATTATAGCATCTAAAACTAATATAATAGCTGCCCTGTGGCTTTTAGAACTAATATGATATCCAAATTATAACATTTGCCAAGGACCCTTAATATTAATATGATATTGATAAACTAGCATCTAAAACTAATAAAATATTTGCCTGTGACCTTGAATACTAATATGATATTCACATATACCACCTAAAGCAATATATTAGCTTGCCTATGGCCTTAAATATTAATATAATATTCATACTGTGACATAAAAAACTATATAATAGCTACCCTGTGAATTTTTTTAAAATATTGTTTTAGTTGTTGATGGACACAATTCCTTTACTTTATTTATGTTTTTTAATGTGGTGCTGAGGATTGAACTCAGTGCCTCACATGTGCTAGGCAGGCGCTCTACAAATGAGCCACAACCCCAGACCAACTACCCTGTGACTTTAATAATAATATAACATCCATAACTTTTAATAATAATATAACCCATAAAACTAATATTGTAAATTCCCTGTGTATTACATTAATATAATCATTATATTATCATTATATTATTATTAATTATTATATTAATATAACATCCTTGGTATAGTATCTAAAACTGAATAGCTCTTCTATGGCCTTTAATACTAATAAAACATCCATACTATAGCTGTTAAAAGTGGCATAATAGTTTTCTTGCAGCCTTTAATAGTATACTAACATGATATCCATACTCTACCATCTAAATATTATAAAATAGCTTCCCTGGAGTCTTTAATAATAATGTAATATAGTACTACAGCATCTAAAACAAATAGAATAGCTGCCATGTGGCCTTAAATACTATCTTATTCATATTATTAGATAATACTGACAAAATAGCTGCACTGTGGATCTTTAACACAAACATGATAGCCATATAATGGCATGTAAAACTGATACAACAGCTGTCCTGTGACCTTTAGTACTAACTTTATCCATATGATAGCTTTGAAAATTGATATATTACCTGCCTGTGGATTTAGTGTTCATATTTTATCCTTACTATGGCATCTAAAACTAATTTAATAGGTTCCCTGTGGATTTTAGTACTAATATAATATTCATATTATAGAATCTAAATCTAATACAATATCTGCCTTGTGATCTTTAATACTAATAAGATATCCATACAATAGAACCTAAAATTAATATTATAGGTGTCCTGTGGGCTTAAATACTGATATGATATTCATATTATAGCATCAAAATTGAATATAGTAACTGCCTGTGTTTTTTAATTCTAATATGATATGCATATTATTATATCAAAACCTAAGATAATGTATGCCATGAAGCTTTTAATAATAAGATATTCATATTATAGTATGTGAAATGAATAGCTGCACTGCCTCCTTTATTACTAATATAATACTCATCCTTTAGCATCTAAATCTGATATAATAATTGCCTTGTTGCCTTTATTACTAATATAATATATAATAATATCTAATTACTACTAATATAATATCCATAAAATAGTGTATAACTGTAATGTAATAGCTGCAAAGTGGCTTTTATTATTAACTCAAACTCCATTCTATAACTCCTTAAACTAGCAGCTTGTTGTGGCCATTAATATTTATAAAAGAAGTATCCTGTGGCTTCTAGTACTAATATAATAGGTAGCCTTGAATATTAATATAATATCCATATTATGAACTCAAAAAACAAATATACTAGCTGCCCTGTGATCTTCAATATTAATATACAATCTGTACTATAGCATATAAAACTAATATCATGGCTGCTTTGTGGTCTTTAACTAAGATGATATCCAAACTAAAGCATTTGAAGCTTACATAATTGTTGCCCTTTGGCATTTAATATTAATAGTATATCCATAACAGAACATCTAGAACTAATATACCTTTAATACTAATACTGTATTTCCATTGGTATTAAAGATCACATTATGTATGTTATATTAATATTGAAGGCCACAGTTCAGCTATTCTATTGGTATTAAATGTGACTGGGTGGGTGTGTATATACTAATATTTATGACCTCTAATACTAACATAAAATCCAAAATATAGCATTGGAAACAGACATAATAGTTTCCCTATGGCCTTTAATACTAATATAATGTACATATCAGAATATGTGAAACTGATATAATGACTACCCTGTGCCTTTAGTATTAATATGATATTCACACTATATCATTTAAAGCTAATGTAATAGCTGCTCTGTGTTTTCCAATACTAACATGATATTCACATCATATCATCTAAAACCAACATAACCACTGCCTTGTGCCTTGAATACTAATACAATATTCATGCTATACCCAATAAAATAATGGCTACCCTTCAGCCTTTAATAATAATATGATGTGAATATACTAGCATCTAAAATTGATAATAGCTGCTCCATGGCCTTTAATATTGATATAACATCCATAATTGGCTTATGAAACTAAAATAATAGCTGTCCTTTGTTCTTTTAATACAAACACAGAATCCATACTGTAGTATCTACAACTGATATAAATAATAGCTGCTCTGTGGCCTTTATAACTAATATGATTTCCATACTATAGTATCTAAAATTAATATAATTGCTGCTCTGAAGAATTTAAGATTAACACAATGTGCAAACTGTAGCACCTAAAACTACTTGCTGTCCTGTGTACTTTAACACCAATATGGTATCCCATATTATAGAATCAAATATTATACATTAAGTGTACTGTGATTTTAATAGTTATATATTCATACTGTAGCAACTAAAGCTGATATAATATCTGCCCTGTGATGTTGAATAATTATGCAATAGCCATACTGTCCATACTAAAGTCTCTTAAACTAATATAATGGTGAGTCTCTGGCCTTTAGTACTTATAAAAACATGTACACTTTAGCATGCCAAACTGTTCTAATAGCTGCCCTGTGGCCTTTAATATTAATGTAATATCCATATTACAGCATCTAAGGCTCATAAGATAGATGAACTTTAACCTTTTGTGAAATATATATGTATATATTATATATT